>NC_059106.1:68645640-69011965 GCF_020740685.1 Jaculus jaculus | reverse complement strand
CCAGACACATGGGACGGAGGCTGGGAAGATGGCTCAGTGGATAGAGCACTTGCCAGGCAAACATGAGGAGTTTGGATCCCTGACACCCGCGGAAACACTGGGTGGGCCCGACAGCTCCCCTGTGATGCCAGCACTCACCAGGCAGAGACGGGGCGTCCCCAGGGCAAGCTGAGTAGCTGGATCAGTGGAGAAAAGTAGAGAAAGTGGTTGAGAAACTCACAGCGCTCCTTCTCCTACCTCCTGAGTGCTGGGATTAAAGGTGTGAGCAGCCACGCCCAGCTAGAATGTTATTAGAAAGGGTAGCAGGGCCTTGTGCAACTAAGTATATATTGAGGGTAGGTACCCTTCCGCGGGAGAGTCTTCTGAGGTTATGGTGACCCTAACTTTCATTGCCTCACCGGGTGGAGGACTTGTCTTCAGAAGGTCAGGGTTACTTGACTTTGGCTGGAGCTTTTCCACTGAAAAATGAGAATGCAGGGCTGGAGAGATGGCTTAGCCGTTAAGGTATTTGCCTGCAAAGCCTAAGGACACTGGTTCAATTCCCCAGAACCCACGTAAGCCAGACGCACAAGGGGGCGCATGCCTCTGGAGTTCATTTGCAGTGGCTGGAGGCCACCGGAGCGCCCCTTCTCTCTCTCCCTCTGTTTGCCTCCTTCTCTCCTTCCCTCGCTCAAATAAATAAATAATTTTTTTTTGTTTTTTGTTTTTCGAGGTAGGGTCTCACTCTGGTCCAGGCTGACCTGGAATTAACTCTGTCATCTCAGGGTGGCCTTGAACTCATGGCAATCCTCCTACCTCTGCCTCCCAAGTGCTGGGATTAAAGGCGTGCACCACCACGCCCGGCAATAATTTTTTTTTAAAAATGCGAATGCAGCTACTTCGTAGTCAAATACCAGAAGTGTAAACAAGTTGTGATATAGGGCTGGAGAGATGGCTCAGCAGTTAAAGATGCTTGCTTGCAAAGGCTGCTGGTCCAAGTTCAATTCCACAGAACCCACATAAAGCCAGATGCACCAGCTGACGCATATGTCTGGACTTTGTGTGCACTCATTCTCTATCTCTCTAAGTAAAAATGAAAAAGATGAAGAGAAGCTGCGTTGCTGCGAGGGTGACATGGGAAAGCCACAGTGCATGCTGGCCATCTGTCTTCTCCCTCTCGTCCAACGCTTCTCCTTACCCTACTTCCACTCACTTCATCCTCGTACCCTGTTTCTACTTCTCCCATTTCTCATCCTGTCCTTCATTCCTATTTTGAGGAATGCCAGAGATAACCTTTAGGAATACTTTAGGCAAGACTTCCTGTATCAGTTACTTTCTCAGTGCTGGGACAAAATACTCAACAAGAAGTAACTTAAGGGGGAAAGGTTTATTTTCAGCCCACAGTTTCAAGGAGGAAACAAGAGACAAATGCTGAATGCTCAGCTGGCTTTCTTTCTTTCTTTCTTTCTTTCTTTCTTTATTTTTTTTTTTTTTTTTTTTTTTTTTTTTTGGTTTTTTGAGGTAAGGTCTCTCTCTAGCCCAGGCTGACCTGGAATTCACTATGCACTCTCAGGGTGGCCTCAAACTCATGGCGATCCTCCTACCTCTGCCTCCCAAGTGCTGGGATTAAAGGTGTGTGCCACCATGCCCGGCTGGCTTTCTCTTTTTTATCCAGTCAGGGACCCAGCCCACAGAGGGTGGTGCCCACAGTCAGGGTGGGTCCTCCTACCTCAACTAACCTCATCTAGAATATCCCTCCCAGAAATGACCAGAGATTTGTTTTCATGGTGATTATAAATCTTGTTAAATTGGCAACCAGGAAAATGTTAATAAAAATTTAAATTTTTTTTTTAAAAAATTGACAACCAGAGATGAACCATACCACCTCCTATGGAAAATACTGTCCATCTTGTAACAGTAAATAAACAACATTTATTTTTCTTAAATGATTGATAATTACAAATAATAAGGATGACCATTTCAGGGCCTGTGAATGTTACTCAGTGGTAGAATGCTTTCTAGCACAATCAAGGCTCTGGGTACAATCCCTAGCACCACACACACAAAATGAGAGACTATGATTTCAGTTGCCTTCTTCAAAATTACTTTAAAAGATATTTTATTTAATAAAAAAAAAAGGGGGAAAGAGCTGGGCGTGGTGGTGCACGCTTTTAATCCCAGCACTTGGGTGGCAGAGGTAGATCACCAGGAGTTCAAGGCCACCCTGAGATTACATAGTAAATTCCAGGTCAGCCTAAGCTAGAGCAAAACTCTATCTTGCAAAACCAATATAATCATGGAAAATGTTAATAAAAAATTTTTTAAAAATTTCAAAAAAAAATGCAGAAAGCACTAAGAGTGGAGCCTACCCTGGCACACAGTGAATGCTCAGTAGTTAGGCTCTACTCTCCTTAGTTTCTGTCTTCTTTCTGTTGTCAGTTGTTAAAGGGATGGTTTGGGTTGCAATGCAAAAAGAGGGGGAGGCCGGCATGGTGGTGCTCGCCTTTAATCCCAGCACTCAGGAGTCACAGGTAGGAGGACCACTGTGAGTTCAAGGTCTCCCTGAGAATACAATGTGAATTCCAGGTCAGCTTGGGCTAGAGTGAGACCCTACCTGGAAAAAGAAAAAGAAAAAGAAAAGATGGGTGGTTGGGGAGATTACTCTGTGGTTGAGGCATTTGCCGGCAGAGCCTAAGGACCAAAGTTTGATTCCCTAGTACCCATGTAAAGCCAGATGCACAGGGTAGTACATGGGTCTGGAGTTCATCTGCAGTGGCTAGAGGCCCTGGCATGCCTATTCTATCTGCCTCTTTCTCTCTCTCTGAAATGAATGAAGAAAATATTAAAAACAAAACATGGGCTGAAGAGATGGCTTAGCAATTAAGACACTTGCCTATAAAGCCAAAGGACCCAGGTTTGATTCCCAAGTACCCATGTCATCCAGGTGTACAAGGTGGCCCATGCATCTGGAGGTCGTTTGCAGTGGGTGAAGGCCCTGGCACACCCATTCTCTCTCTTTCTCTCTGCCTGCCTTTTTCCTTCTCTCTCTAATAAATAAATAAAAATAAAGTTTCTTTAAAAAGAAAAGAAAAAAATATGGAGGACTGAGGAGCCAAGAAAGGATGCATATGAAAGAGATGAGGCAGAGGGTAGTCATGAGAAGGGAGAAAGGAGTCTATAAACCACCTAGGCTTCTCTTTGTGTGTGTGCGCTCACACATGCATGTGTATATGTTTCGTGGTGCACATGTGTAAGTCAGAGGACAACTTCAGGCATCCATCATCTCCTATGTTGTATGAGACAGTCAGCCTCTTGTTCACCACTGCATTAACCAGGCTAGCTGGTGTGAGAGCTTCCTGGAAATTCTCCTGTCTCCACCTCCTTTCTCACGTGCTGGGATTCCACTTGCTAGCACTATAGGCTCAGGCCTTATGTGGGTTCTGAGGATCCAACTTCAGGTACCCATGCTTGTCTTCCTAACCCCACCTAGGCCTCTTCAGATCATTTTTTCGCCCCGGGCCACAGCATCATTCCAGAACCTAGACCCTAAGGAAGGAAAGTCCCTTGCCATAGGAGGCCCTCTCTTCAAAGGACTCACTTCTGGGGTCCCAGGCCTACCCCCCACATATACCCAAACTATGACATCCTATTGTACCTAAAGATAGTCCTGTCTGGCTCACACTCAAGCGGCACACATTACCATCCTAATTATACTGCTTGCTATCCATGAGCTGACGCATGTCTCATCTAGCTCCTAAGAGTGAGCATCCACACGAGCGGTTCTGATCAAGCCACGTTCTGTGATGGCTCAGAAAGAACTTCCCAGGGGCTGGAAAGCTGACTCAGGGGTTAACTGTGCTTCCTGCATATGTGTGAGGGCCTGAACTTCCAGAACCTGGGAACAGAACTGGGCATAGCCACACACTTCTGCAACCCTAGCCCTGTGGTGAGCAGAGCCCCGGGCATGGCAGGGGCTTACAAAAGGCAGGAGTCAGCAAGAGACCCCACAACAGGGAAAACCATGCAGGTGAGTGGCACAGGGGGCACTCAGTGTTCTCCAGGGGCTGCAGGCGAGCCCACAGGTGCCACATTAGCACACACGCATGCTACACACGCACACACACTCCTCTGGGCTTGAGGTATAGCCCTGTGTTAGAGCACTTGCCTAGCATGAACAAGGCCTTGTAGCACTCTAGGGTGAGGGGATGATCCTTTGAACTAGTCCCCTGGTTCTGAAGCCCTCAGTGGCCTCGACTTCCTGACCCCTCAGATCAAGACTCCTCCTCTTCTTTGACTTTTTTTTTTTTTAATGGGTGCACCTCTAGCCACTGCATATGAACTCCAGACACATGCACCACCTTGTGCAGCTGGCTTTCATGGGTACCGGGGAATTGAACCTGGGTCCTTAGTCATCATAGGCAAGCACCTTCACCATGAAGCCATCCCTCCAGCCCTCCTCTGTGGCTTTGCCAGGATGCTGCTCTCCTCACCTGTGTGCTCTCACCTCATGACCAGGTCCCGGTCAGCACTTCGGCAGACTCCTTCCTGCCCTTTATTTCTTTAGTCCTTTCCCTTCCCAAACACAAAATCAGCTTCTCTAGTCTCTAGCTTCTCACACAGACACGTTTTCCCAAGTGCTGCTGGGCCACTGAAATCTGCAAGATAATTCATGGGGGCGGAAAACAGGCTCTGTGCTCAAAACGAGTTTGAGAACTCATGGCTTCTTTCTGCACACCCACCGTGCACACTCAGGAACTCGCAATACACGCGGGCACTGCGAAGACCCTGAGGAGCCCTGCAGGACAGAAGCCACGCCTGTGCTGTGCAGCCCAGTGTTTCCTACGCCCCTTGGTGCCCACTGCAATGAGCCACTGGAAATGCTTCCACAGGGCTGGGTGCAGACTTATATTGGCACCACCGCCTTATTAGCACTCTCATTATCCTTGTCTGGGTTTGGCTCTCCTGCTAGACTGTGAAGTCCCTGCGGGCCAGGACGGTGTCGGAGTCACCTGGGTCCCCAGTGCCTCGCAGAGGGTCTGGCGCATGGAAGACAGTCATAAATAGTGCCGAGTAGAGGGATCGCTTCTGTTACAAAGACCAGGATGTGAAGAACACCTCAGAGGCAGGTTCCTGACAGCACCAGGGTAGAGGTGCCTAGTGACAATAGTGATGGGGACACAGGGACACGGGCGTGTTTGCAAGGCTGTGAGTTGTGGGATCCTCTGGAGATGTGATGTATCTGGAATGAGAGAAGCAAAGATGAGACTGGTGATCCCAGTACACGGAGCCTGAGGGGATTTCTACAGAGCTGGAGTGGCCTCGGTAGCCACAGTGGTAGGAAAGGGAGAAAAGGGGAAAGGGACATCTTCCTGGAGGCCACCGAGAGGAGGAGGAGGACCATACGTTTGGTCCTGTGTGCTGAAGGTGCAGTGTGGGCAAGGCTGGGCTATTATGTGCCATCTTTGGAGGGTCTAGCTTCCCTAAGTCACCATTGCACTGTAGTGCACTGGAACTTGGAATGCTGAAGGGCTGGGGGGAGCAAGGCTAGGCAGCAATATTTCGTTCCCTTTGCAGGGGAGAAGTCCCCATGAAGGGTCTTGAGAAAGGGTTTTGTGGACTTGAGTTGCACCAGACCCTGGGGAAGATTAGGCCAGTGGATTCAGGAACAGGAAAGGCCTTGACAGCCACACTGAGCAACTGGAGCCACGGGAAAAAGTTGGCAAGGGGAGAAGTGGCCATCCCTGTCTTACAGAAGCCCATGGGGCCCAAGTGGTGTCTGGAGAGGTGGACATTGCTGCAGAAGCACTGGGAGTTGCAGAGAGAGCATTTGGTGACTGACTGGATGGCATTGGGAGGAATGAAGGACAGCTTGAAGCCCACTGAACTCCACTGAGTGGTTGTATGTATGTGTGTGTATGTGTGTATGTGTATATATATATATATGGAGAGAGAGAATGGGTGCCCCAAGGCCTCCAGTCACTGCAAATGAACACCAGACGCATGCGCCACCTTGTGCATCTGCCTTATGTGGGTACTGTGGAATCGAACCTGGGTCCTTAGACGTCTCAGGCAAGTGCCTCAACAGCTAAGCCATCTCTCCAGCCCCTGGAGCTCCATTTATGACCCATAAAGCCAGAGGTGCTGGTGATCAGCCCTGTGGAGGCGCACAGCTGGCAGAAGACTATGCAGGTGAGGGTGGGAAGTTGAGGCCTTGATGGGGACAGAGGTTTGGGGGTCCTGAGGATAGGTGAGAACAGAGCCACGGAGAAGAGGGAAAGCCAGGAGAGAAGAACTCTGGGGACAGCTCCGAGGAACACCAAGTTCTAGGAGGAGGTCTTGTCTCTGAGCGCTATTTAGTGTGAATTTTTTTGCCTGCCAAATGCAGCTCAGTAGTTGGTAGAGTGCATGCCTACTGTCCAGGAAGCTCTGGGTTGGATCTTACCACTGCATAAACCCAGAGTGGTAGCTCATGCCTGTAATCCCAGCATTTGGGAGGTGGAGACTGGAGGATCAGGAGTTTGAGGCCAGCCTGGGCTATATGAGAATTTGTCTCAGAAAAGGAAGAAAAGGAAAAAGAAGCTGGGTGTGGTAGCCCAGGCCTTTAAATCCCATGCTCAAGAAACAGAGGTAAGAGGATCACTGTGAGTTCAAGGCCACCCTGAGACTACATATTGAATTCCTGGTCAGCCTGGTTCAGAGCAAGAATCCCTACCTCGAAAATCAAGACAAAAAAATAAAAAAAGAAAGAAAAGGAAAAGAAAAAAATAATAATATTTATTTGTAAGGCGAGGGGAGGAGGGGCCCCAAGTGAGCCAAGGCCTCTTGCTGCTGCACATGAACTCCAGATGAACTGCGGACGTGTGCACCACTTTGTGCATCTGGCTTTACATAGGTACTAGGGACTGGAACCCCAGGCCCTTATGCCACTACCTCTCCAGCCTTGGAATAAGAAAATTTAAGAAGAAAAATGATCCTGGGCATGGTGGCTTACGCCTTTAATCCCAGCACTCAGAGCCAGAGGGGAAGGAGGATCACTGTGAGTTCAAGGCCAGCCTGAGACTACATAGTGAATTCCAGGTCAGCCTAAGCTAGAGCGAGACCCTACCTCGAAAAACCACACACACACACACACACACACACACACACACACACACACACACACACACACACACACAGAGAGAGAGAGAGAGAGAGAGAGAGAGATGAATAAGTAGGTGTACCCCTTCATAAGTACACACCCAGGAGGGATCCAGTCTCATCTCTAAATTGCTACTTGCGGGGGCCCTTCTCTCCCGCGCCCCTTCATAGGCAGCGGAGGGCACACCCTGCATCCCTCTCTTCTCTTCCCTCCAGGGTCCCCCACCTTTCCCTGCAGACCCCGGGGTTAATCCTCTCCTCCTCCCCTAGAAGGGGAGCTGCCCGGCTTTGTGCGCCCACCCGAGTGCCCGAAGCGAGAGCGCGGGAACGACTCGCGGTCTTGCGGGCAGCAGAGGTGACGCGGGCGGGGGCGGGGGCGGGGGCGGGGGGTCTCAAGGGAGGAGGGAAGCACCGCCGAGGGAGGGGACCCCGGCTGCAGCTGTCCCGCGAGGGGCTCGGACAAAGGGCGCGCTGGCGGGCCTGCCCGAGCCGTTTTCATGCTTGTTGGGATTATAGGCGCAAGGAACGACGCCTGGGACCGCGCAGATCCGCAGCCTGGTGCCGGGCAGCCGGCGCCCCCGCCCGCCCGCGCCCCCCGAGCGCCGCCCCTTTGTCTGCGCCTCCGAGTCCCGCCCCCAGCGCGCGGAGGCAGAACCCTCGCGCCCCCTCCACGCCCCGGGTCTCCCCGTCCCTGCGGGTGAGGTGTGTGCCGGGGGCCCGAGGGAACCAGACCCTCCCCACGCTCTGATATGCCCCCCTCCCACATTTCTCCTGCTCCCCCACCCACCCAGCCTTGCCAGCCGCTCAGCTCCGCTGGGTGACGAAACCGTTAGGAAATGGACGGCCCCGGGGCTGGATGAAGGATGGGCAGCGTTGGCTGGGGGCGGTGGGAGGAGCTGGGTTGGGGTAAAGGTTTGGCTGCACAGGCGGTCAGCAGTCTTGCCTCTGAGGGGTGGGCAAGAGGCACGCACTGAGGTCTGGCTCTACGAGTGTGGGGTGTGGGCAGGTGATACGTCCGTGCACAGGTGCCCGTCTGTGGGTAACTAGTGGGTATGAGTGAACCTGATGTCTGGCTCACATCCCAGAACACGCCCACGTCATTGTGCTTTCCTCACTACTACCGGTGTCCAAGAAACTTAGGGGACTGAGGTTCAAGGCCCTTCAGCAACTCCCCTCCCCCAACCCCTCGTGCTAAGGGCCCACCCTAGGGCTGTGGGCACACCCTCTCTCGCCGAGCTATATCTCCAACCGCGCAGTTTTTACTGATTGTGTGTATAGTGGGGTTGTGTGCATAGTCACGTGCCACAGCTCTAGCGGAGCACCTGTGCTCCACCATCTTTGAGACAGGATTCTTCTCCTGCAAAGGAACGTCAGACTGTCTGGCCCAGAGCTTTGGATTCTCCTGGCTCCCTCTCCCGTTGTTGTAGACGCCTTGGGATCACAGATGCATAGGCCTGGCTTTACTGCTTTACCTGGGTGCTGGGGAATTGAACCCGGGCGGTAGCTTTGCACACATTAACAGTTGAGCCTTTTATTTTATTTTATTTTTTAACTTCTTTATTATTATATTTTTATTAACAACTTTCATGATTATAAGCAATATCCCATGGTAATGCCCTCTCTCCCCACACTTTCCCCTTTGAAATTATTCTCCACCATATCCCCTCCTCCTCTCAATCAGTCTCTCTTTTATTTTGATGTCATCATCTTTTCCTCCTCTTATGATCAGTTGAACCTTTTAATTCACAATATAATGTTCAGCTGCATCCATTACCTCTGATAGTCTCATCTTCTCTTAGTCAGATAACGGCTAACATTTATGGACTGCTTCCCACAGCTGAGCTAGGCTCAGGTGTAAGCCCGCTTATCCTCACTCAGGTCTACTCCAGGACTCTTTGAGAGAAACATTGCTGTTACCCCCATTTTGCTGTTGAAAAAAAACAACTGAGGCACTGCTAGCAAGGGTAGGATCCAAGACATATGGGTCCAGTCTGCACCGGCACTTGCTGTCCTCTGCTCCCTCGGCCGCTCTCTAGGCTCCTCTTCCTCCAAGAAGCTTCTCTTCCTTCCTTCCTTCCCTCCTTCCTTCCTTCCTAACTTCCTTCCTTCCTTCCTTTCTCTCTCTCTCTCTCTCCTTCTCTCCCCCCCCTTCTTTCTTTCTTTTTCCCAAGCAGGCTGTAGTCTCAGGGTGGCCTCGAACTCATGGCTATTCTCCAACTTCTGCCCCTCAAGTGCTGGGATTAAAGGCCTGCACCACCACGCCCCACCCAAGAAGCTTTTCTTGACCAGACCCTCACAGACATTACCCACTTCCTATTCCTGTCACCTTTCCTGTAGCCAGTAGTAGGCACTAAGTGGGATTTGAGGCCTGAATGAAAGAAGCCAGGTCACAGGGCAGTCAAACTATTTTGTTTTTTGAGGTAGGGTTTTGCTCTAGCCCAGGTTGACCTGGAATTCACTATGTAGTCTCAGGCTGGCCTTGAACTCACAGTGATCCTCCTACCTCTACCTCCTGAGTGCTGGAATTGAAGGCATGTTGCCAGACTGCAGTCCATCTTTTTAAAGCTAGCCACCACACAAAGCCCTAAAGTCCCAAAGCTTGAGATCCAGATTCCACCTACTATATATATTTGTTTGTTTGTTTGTTTTTTGAGATAAGGTCTTGCTCTAGCTCAAGCTGACCTTTAATCCCAGCATTTGGGAGGCAGAAGTAGGAGAATCGCTGTGAGTTCAAGGCCACCCTGATACTACATAGTGAATTCCAGGTCAGCCTGGGCTAGAGTAAGACCCTACACTGAAAAAAAAAATATATATATATATATGTATATATATGTATATATATAATTTATATATCATATGTACATAATTTATTCATTTATATGAGAAAGAGGAAGGGGGAGAAGAAGGCAGATAGAGAGCAAGAGAGAGAGGGGGCTGGAGAGATGGTTTAGTGGTTAAGGCGTTTGCCTGCAAAGCCAAAGGATCCCAGTTGGACTCTCCAGGACCCACGTAAGCCAGATGCACAAAAGGGGGCACATGCATCTGGAGTTCATTTGCAGTGGCTGGAGGCCCTGGTGCACCCATTCTCTCTCTCTCAAATAAATAAATAAAAATGTATTTTAAAAAGAGAGCGCGCATGAGAGGATGGACATGCCAGGGCCTCTAGCCACTGCAAACAAACTCCAGACGCATGTGCCACCATGTGCATCTGGCTTACATGGGTTCTGGGGAATTGAACCGTGATAGGTCCTTAGGCTTCCCAGGCAAGCAGTTAACCACTAAGCCATCTCTCCAGCTCCCAGGTAACTTTATTTTTTAAAAATTATGTATTGGAAGCCGGGAGTGGTGGCGCACACCTTTAGTCCCAGCACTCAGGAGCCTGTGGTAGGAGGAGCGCCATGAATTCAAGGCCACCTTGAGAATAGAGTGAATTCCAGGTCAGCCTCGGCTAGAGTGAAACCCTACCTCGAAAAACAATACAAAGCAAAACAAAAAATATTATTTATTGGGCTGAGAAATGGCTCAGCCATTAAGGTGCTTGCCTGCACAGCCTAACCACCCAGGTTCAATTCCCCAGGACCCATGTAAAGCCAGATGCACAAAGTCACTCACGCACCTGGAGTTTGTTTGCAGTGGCTAGAGGCCCTGACATACCCATCCCCCTTTGTAAATAAATAAATACACTATTTTAAATTTAAAAAATTATTTAAGGGCCGGACATGGTGGCACACACCTTTAATCCCAGTATTTGAAAGGCAGAGGTAGGAGGATCGTTGTGAGTTCTGAGACTACATAGTGAATTCCAGGTCAGCGTGGGCTAGAGCAAGACCCTCCTTGAAAAACCAAAAAATAAAAAAATTCCACATACAAAATGGCCTTGATATTCCTGATCTCGCAGTGCCTAACACCGCCTATACAAGATCTTCATAATAGGAAGGAAAGATGATAACATCAAAATAAAAGAGCAACTGTTGGGCATGGTGATGCACGCCTTTAATCCCAGCACTTGGGAGGCAGAGGTAAGAGGACTGCATGAGTTCAAGGCCAGCCTGAGACTACATAGTGAATTCCAGGTCCGCCTGGGCTAGAGTGAGACTCTATCTTGAAAAAAAAAAAAAAGGGAAAGAAAAGAAAAGAAATAAGTTTCAGCTCTGGATAGATGGCTTAGCTGTTCAGGCGCTTGCCTGTGAAGCCTAAGGACCTATGTTGGACTTTCCAGATCCCACCTAAGCCAGACACACAAAGGTGAGGCAACTGCAAGGTTGCACATGCCCACTAGGTGACAGAAGCGTCTGGTGTTCAGTTTTAGTGGTTGAGACCCTAGTGTGCCAATTCTCATTCCCTCTCTCTCTCTCTCAAATTAAAAAACAAAAACAAACAAACAAACAAACAGCACATAAGAGCCAAGCGTGGTGGCGCACGCCTTTAATCCCAGCACTTGGGAGGCAGAGGTAGGAGGCTCGCCATGAGTTAGAGGTCAGCCTGAGACTACATAATGAATTCCAGGTCAGCTTGGGCTAGAGCAAGACCTTACCTCAAAAATAATAAAATAAAATAAAATAAAATAAAATAAAATAAAATAAAATAAAATAAAATAAAATAAAATAAAATAAAAAAGAAAAAGAAACAGGAGCTGGGTGTGGTGGCACATGCCTTTAATCCCAGCACTTGGGAGTTAGAGGTAGGTAGATTGCTGTGAATTTGAGGCCACCCTGAGGATACAGAGTGAATTTCAGGTCAGCCTGGGCTAGATTGAAACCCTACCTCACAAAAACAAAAATAAATAAATAAAGCAACTAACTGGGAGGGGGAGGGGATTCAATGAGGGTGGATTTGAGGTCAGGGGAATGGGAGTAGAGGGAGGGAATTAAGTTTTATTGTTTATGCTTACGAGAGCTGTCAAAATATGGTGTTGTGTTTTGTTTTGTTTTGTTTTGTTTTGTTTTGTTTTGTTTTGTTTTGTTTTTCAAGGTAGGATCTCACTCTAGTCCAGGCTGACCTGGAACTCACTCTGTAGTCTCAGGGCAGCCTTGAACTCATGGCAATTTTCCTACCTCTGCCTTCCAAGTGCTGGGATTAAAGGCGTGCGCCACCACACCTGGCTCTTGTGGTTTTTTTCGTTGTTGCTGTTGTTGTTTTTAGAAAGAGAATAAAGGGCTGGAGAGATGGCTTAGCGGTTCAGGCACTTGCCTGCAAAGCTAAAGGACCTTGGATTGATTCCCTAGGGCCCACATAAGCCAGATGCACAAGGTGGCACCTGCATCTGGAGTTCATTTGCAGTAGCTTGAAGCCCTGGTGCACCCATTCTTTCTCTCTCTCTTCCTCTGCCTCATTCTCTTTCTCTTTCTCAAATAAATAAATAAAAATAAAATAAAAGGGAATAAAGCCGGGCGTGGTGGTGCACGCCTTTAATCCCAGCACTTGGGAGGCAGAGGTAGGAGGATCACCATGAGTTCAAGGCAACCCTGAGACTGCACAGCGAATTCCAGGTCAGCCTGGACTAGAGTGAAACCCTACCTCGAAAAAAAAATAAATAAAGGGATTAAGGGGAGTGGAAGATAGAGGATATTCAACTTCCTCCTCTGGCCTCTGCACACATACACCCACTCACCACGTATTACATATAGTTCCAGAAAAATTAGCAAAAAACAAACAAACAAAAAAACTAGTAAAGTATGACTTTATTTGACCAAGGTAGCTATACTCTTGGTGGTAGGCAGTCCAGAGACGGCTCTTGATCACCCCTATTCCTCGTGCTAATATTTTTATGTATTATATGTATTATTTTCCCCTTGAGTAACCTCTTTCTTCCTTCCTTCCTTCCTTCCTTCCTTCCTTCCTTCCTTCCTTCCTTCCTTCCTCCCTCCCTCCCTCCCTCCCTCCCTCCCTCCCTCCCTCCCTCCTTCCCTCCCTCCCTCCCTCCCTCCCTCCTTCCTTCCCTCCCTCCCTTCCTTTCTTTCTTTCTTGAGGTAGGGTCTCACTCTAGCCCAGGCTGACCTGGAATTTACTATGTAGTCTCAGAGTGGCCTCGAACTCACAGTGATCCTCCTGCCTCTGCCTCCTGAGTGCTGGGATTAAAGGCGTGTGCCACCATGCCAGACTTTGAATAACTTAAAAAAAAATTATTTATTTATTTATGAGAGTGAAAGAGGCAGAGAGAGGGAGAGAATGGGCATGTCAGGGCCTCTAGCCAATGCAAACGAAGTCCAGATGCATGCTTGTGCATCTGGTTTATGTGGGTCCTGGAGAATCAAACTGGGGTCCTTTGGCTTTGCAGGCAAACACCTTAACTGCTAAGCCATCTCTCCAGCCTCTGAGTAACTTATTTCTTAATTTTTCTTTTTCGTTTTATGTTTATTTATTTATTTGAAAGTGACAGAGAAAGAGGCAGACAGACAGAGAGAGAGAGAGAGGGCACACCAGGGCCTCCAGCCACTGCAAATGAACTCCAGATGCATGTGCCCCCTTGTGCATCTGGCTAATGTGGGTCCTCGGGAATGGAGCCTCAAATCGGGGTCCTTAGGCTTCACAGGCAAGCGCTTAACCACTAAGCCATCTCTCCAGCCTCTGAGTAACTTATTTCTAATCACAAAGCATAGCAACATTTAGGGGATGTCACTTCTGTGACTAGGCTGCCAAAAGTTGTGGCTTCTGTCTAGCCAGCGCTTGGTCTGCGTGGTAATCCAAGCTGGCATGTCGGCAGGGCTCTCACGGCCGGGAACTGAGAGCAGCCTCCAGCCAACAGCCTGACAGGAACTGAAGACCACCAAGTGAGATCACATCTTGACAGACAGGCCAAGACATAGATAATCCAGTTAATCTGCACTCAGATCCTGCCCTACAGAAATAGTGAGATCACAAATGTGTGCTGATTAAAACTACTATTCTAGGGTAATTTGTTATGTTTTAGGAGGCAACTAACATACCTTCCCAAGAATGAGTTTTGCAGCTAGGCATGGTGCAGCAAGCCCTCAATTTCAGTACCCTGGAAGGTGAGATAGGAGGATCACTGTTAATTTAAGGCCAGCCTAGGCTACAGTGTGAATCCCAGGTCAGCCTAAGTTAGTGAGACCTGGCCTCAAAAAAAGAAAGAAAAAGAGGACTGGAGAGATGGCTTAGCAGTTAAGGCACTAGCCTACAAAGCCAAATGATACGGGACCCAGGTAAGCCAGATGCATAAGGTGACACATGTGTCTGGAGTTCCTTTGCAGTGGCTGGAGGCCCTGGCATGCCCATTCTCTCTCCACCCCCTGCCTCTTTCTCTCTCTCAAATAAATAAATAAAAATTTAACAACAACAAAAAAAAGAGGGGCTGGAGAGATGGCTTAGAAGTTAAGGCATTTGCCTACAAAGCCAAAGGATCCTGGTTCAATTCTCCAGGATCCCCATAATTCAGATGCATAAGGGGGCTCACACGCCTGGAGTTCGTTTGCAGTGGCTGGAGGCCCTGGCGCGCCCATTCTCTCTGTCTCTCTGTCCAATAAATAAATAAAATATATTAAAGAAAGAAAGAAAGCCGGGCGTGGTGGCGCATGCCTTTAATCCCAGCACTTGGGAGGCAGAGGTAGGAGGATCGCTGTGAGTTCGAGGCCACCCTGAGACTACATAGTGTTTTGTTTTTGAGACCGGGTTTCATGTAGTCCAGACTGGCCTCAAATCCACTATATGGCTGAGGATGACCTTGAACTCCTGACACCTTTTGCCTCAACTTCTCAAGTGCTAAAATTACAGATGTGTACCACCATGCCTGCCAAGTAATTTTTTTTCTTTCTTTTTCTTTCAGTGCTGGGGCCTTGTACATGCTAGGTAGAAATATACCACTCACCTACACCCTTAAGCATCTAATTATTTTCATCTTTTTTATTGAGAAGTTTAATACCAGAACATACTATAATTTGATTATCCTGTTCTCATCCTGTTATGTTTTGTTCCTTCTCTCCCCCCACACACTCCACTGGGGACCAGCATCTTAATTTTTGAGAAATGAATGAATCATCAAACTAAAGCCGACAGTGTAAATTGGCATCAACAGATATTTGAAGTCATGTACATTACTGTATATCAGGGTTGGGGACACAGCTCAGTTGAGGACTTGCCTCACATGTGTTCTGGGTTTGATCCAAAGCACCATAAAATATTAGTAATAAAAAAATGAATGGCTGCAGAGCAGACACAGTGCTGTTCAACTTTTGGTCTCATTTGTGAAAAGCTGAGCAATTTATTCTGGGCTACACTACATACGAATCACCAAATGACTGATTCGCCCTCTGTGATCCGCGGTGTACTGAGCAGCTTCCTGGGGCTTTCGCTGTCTTTCTTGGAGGTAGGAGGGGCAGGATCACGCAGTATCCTGCTCTTCATTTGCATTTTTGGTGCCAAAATGTAAATACAATTTTCTAAGTTACTTTCTTGTGATAACTACAAGATGAATATTTTATTTTATTTATTCATTTATTTATTGGTTTTTCAAGATAGGGTCTTACTCTAGCCCAGGCTGACCTGGAATTCACTGTGTATTTTCAAACAAAACAAACAAAAAGTTTAAATATATTAAACAAAAGCATGTCCATATCAAGACCACCTAAAGACCCTCAGTGGGTCTTATGCAGAGCAATGCTGATTCCAGAGTTCAGTGAGTGTGTATATGGTACTTCTCCTCACAATCCATTCAGGTCCCAGTGTGACTTGGTTTTTCTGTTGTTGTTTTTTTATTCTTATTTTTTTATTTGAGAGAGAAAAAGTGGGCACACCAGGGCATCTAGACACTGCAAATGAACTCCAGATACAAGTGCCGCCTTGTGCATCTGGCTTATGTGGGTCCTGGGGAATCAAACCTGGGCCTTTTGGCTTTGCAGGCAAGTGCCTTAACTACTAAGCCATCTCTTCAGCTCTCCCAGTGTGACTTGGAACAAAGACAATCTCTTATGGTGCTCTTGGGGAAGAAGACAATGTCCTCAGTCAGACTGGAAGTCCCCAAGACTGTCAGGCAAAGAAGTCTGAAGTCTTTCTCCCCTGACTTCCAGTCCTTGCCTTCAATCCCACCTCGAGCTCAAAAGCGGAACTCAGACTATGTGGTAGAAGCCGTCAGGCAATGGGAAGAACAGAAACACACACTCAAAAAATTTAACTCTGCCTCAGTTTATTCATCCTGGGTTGGTTCAGAGGCCAGGTTCATAGTCAACATGCAGGAGGTACAGCCAGTCCCCAGGACCCACATTTAACCCCCACTCCCTAGATCTTTCACCCACCCACCCACCCCACCCATCAGGAACGGAACTCTTTAGAGACAGAAAGGAAGAGCCCCACATTTTGTAGATACTAAAAGGGAGGATGAACAAGATCCCAGGAGCTTCAAGACACTGCCACTGCCTCTGAGCTCTGGCTCCTGCCGACAGTCTTGGTCTAAGAGAAAGGGACCAAAAGAACTAGACACCCAGTGTTGCTGAAGGCAGAGAGGCACAGCAAGCAAGAGGTCCAGAGAAGAAAGTGAGGATTCCCCCAACAGCCTTGGTGTATTTGGCCTATTACTTGCAAGCTCACAAGCACACACTTCCCTTCCTTAGAAGCGTAGGCTACTATGGGTTGAACCTGTCTTCACAGCAGAGGTTTGGTTTGTTTGAGAACTCCATTCTATTCTTCACAGGGTTCCACCATTGCCATCTCTCCCATCCCCACCTTCCATGGGGCCAAAGCAGAGTTCAGGAAGACAATTCCTTCTCTCCTTCCTTACCTTCACTCCCACCCCTGCCATGGTCACCAACTGCATGCCAGCCCCCTCCCTGACACCACCAACTACCCTGACAAAACTGTAGCAAAAACTGCCAAGACAAGCCAGAGCAGCCAAGAAGCCTCATAACGGGCTGGGGATGTAGCTCAGTGGTAGAACACTTGCCTTACATGCACAAGGCTCTGGGTTCAATCCCCAGCACCTCAGTCAAACAAAACACACGTGCGCACGCGCATGCACGCGCACACACACACACACACACACACGCACGCACGCACACACATCTTACAGAAAGGCCAACATCAGGACAGCAGCCATAGCGAAGCAAAGTCTGGGTTAAGCAATGGGCAGGAAGGATGAGAGGAAGCGTTGAGTCCCAGAAGAAAGGGTCAGCCATAGCCCTCAGAGAAGTGGCTAGGCCAGGAAGCAGTGAGACCCAATGAAGAAAAGGGCTGGGGTAGACCTTGGGGAACACAGGATGAGTGGAGGCACTGCAAATGCAACTGAATGTATATTTGCACGCACCTGCTCATCAATCACTCTGCAAACACACCCGTTCCTAACAGACGCTTTCATGCCTGTGCTTGCACACGCAAGCCTGAACACACAAAAGTTCATTCACACGTAACACAAGCCTGTATACTAAACTGACACATATGTACACATATCTTCTGAATGGACATCCTCCCTCGGGCACATACACACGTTCCTATTCACACATGCATACAAAAACATACCCTTACATACATACATGGCACATTTAAGCTCACTCACACACATACACCTCCCTACAGGTTAGTGCACACACACTCACCAATGCTTATCCACTCATGCCAACACATAATCATGTAATTACTTGTGCACAATCACACACGTGCCTGGAAATACACACACACACACACACACACACTCCTGCACACTTCTGGTAGGTACAGGCTTAGCCCTGGTCCTGGGCCCTGGAAGGTGCTGCCCTCTGCTGGAGACAACGGATAAGCTCCTTCCGGTTGTCCAGGATGGTGTCAAAGCTCTCCTGCAGCCTGGACTGCTGGTCTACCAACTGGTGCTTCAGGGCCCGGATCCACTGAAGCAGTGCCAAGCGACGGTACATCACCAAGTGCACGTGATGTTTCTCCTTCTCCAGCTCCTTGTAGCGCTCCTGAGCCTGCAGCTGCTGCACAGCCTGAGCCACGCAGGGCAGAAGGGGATCTGGGGTACCAGGACCTCCCGGATTCTCGGAGGAAGACTCTGGACTGCTGCTAAGGCTGTCGATGCTCAAGGAGCTGCTAGCATAGCCGATGTCCTCCAGAGGGGAGCAGACACTGCGGGCGCCACCCAACTTTTCAGGCTCAGCACCAGGGATCTCTGCTCCCTCTGGGGGGCTGCGGACTCGCCCCTCAGGGAACCCAGTGCCTCGGAAGGCCTGGTTATCAGAGGGTAACTCGGAGGAGTTCCTCATCAGGATGGGTTCCACTTTGCCTGGCATCCCATGCCAATTCTCGTTGGCATCCTTGGCATTCTCCACGAAGTTGGAATTGCTGTCTGGTTGCAGTTCGGGCTGACATACTCCAGGAGGCAGGCTCCCCACAAACTGGGCCCCCTCAGCCAGCCCTGGCTGGACGGCAAACATCTGGTGTCTGAAATAAAGCAGAAGGAGTCACAGAGGACAGAATGTGGTGGCCTGAAGCTGTGGGAACACCGACCTGAGTAACCTTGTCCCTCATGGTCCCCCTGCCCTTAGTTCTTCCTGTCTCCTGCATAGGGTTTGCTCCCCTCGGCCCTTTGAGGCAGGCTGAGTCTTCCTTTCACATGTTTCTCCCTAGATGACCTCATTCTCTGACGCAGCTTCAGGAACCATCACATGCTGGTGACACTTGGGTCTGCCTCCAGCCCAAATGCAGCTGCTATTCAACCTGGCAAGCCACCAATACTAGCTCCTAAGAGCCTACACGTCCAAATAGCTCTCCTCTTTGGTGTCCTCGGCAAGATGGCTCCACTATCTATTCAGTCCCTCTAGCCACAAGCCCAGGAGCACAATGGACTACTTACTTCCCTTCCCTGGGCCATCTCACTGGTCACCACATTCTGACAAGTCTTCCTCTACACTGTCACTTGGCTCCAGCTATTCTTTTTTTTTTTTTTTTTCAAGGTCGGGTCTCACTCTAGCCCAGGCTGACCTGGAATTCACTATGTAGTCTCAGGGTGGCCTTGAACTCAAAGTAATCCTCCTACCTCTGCCTCCCGAGTGCTGGGATTAAAGGCATGCACCACTACCCCGGCTCCTCAAGCCATTCTTATCTGGATGGCTGTCAAGACCTTTTTACAGATCTGCTGCCAAATAAAAATATAAGTTTAGGGCTGGAGAAATGGCTTAGCGGTTGAGACATTTGCCTGCAAAGCCAAAGGACCTTGGTCCGATTCCCCAGGACCCACGTAAGCCATATGCACAAGGTGGCACATGCATTTGCAGTGGCTGGAGGCCCTGGCACCTCTCTCTCTGCCTCTTTTTCTCTTGCTTTTTCAAGAAAATAAATAAAATAATAAAATAATTTAGCTGGGTGTGGTGGCACATGCCTTTAATCCCAGCACTCGGGAGGCAGAGGTCAGAGGATCACTGTGAGTTTGAGGCAATCCTGAGACTACACAGTGAATTCTAAGTCAGTCTGGGCTAGAGCAAGACCCTACCTTGAAAAATAAATAAATTTAGCCAGGCATGGTGACACACGCTCTTAATCCCAGTACTCAGGAGGCTAAAATAGAAGGCTTTCTGTGAGGTCACAAGGCCAGCTTAGGCTACAGAATGAGTTCAAGGCCAGTCTGGGCTCCATGGCAAGACCCCATTTCCAAAAAAACAATCCTACCTCCAAAATGTGTAAATTTGACTTGGCATAGCTCTGAGTGCCATTCCCAAAGTCCTGTTAAACCTCTACAGATGCTATCATGATCTGAACCTGTGCGCCCCTTGGTACCTGTCTGTTACCACTCTGCCCCTTCCATCACACCAAACTTCTCAGAGACCCTAAAACATACCATCATTCTTTCACCCTATTCCTTAAGCCGACAATATCCCATTTCTCCCCTCCCTCTAAGCTCCTTTTCCACTCAGCAAATTCCTTTCTGCTTCAAAACTTAGCTCTAGGGCTGGAGAGATGGCTCAGCAGCATTTAAGGTGCTTGCCTGCAAAGCCTAAAGGACTCAAGTTTGATGCCCCAGTACCCACATAAAGCTAGATGCACAAGGTGGAACATGTGTCCAGAGTTAGTTTGCAGTGACTAGAGGCCCTAGTGTACCCATTCTCTGCCTCTCCCTCGTTGCTTACAGATAAATAAATAAATAAATAAGTAATATATTTTTTAAAAACACTGGAGGGATGGTTTAGCCGTTGAGGCACTTGCCTGCAAAGCCAAAGGACCCAGGTTCGTTTCCCCAGGACCCACGTAAGCCAGATGCACAAGATGGCTCATTTGTCTGGAGTTTACAGTAGCTGGAGGCCCTGGCATGCCAATTCTCTTTCTCAAATAAATAAACAAATATACAATATTAAGAAGTAAAAAATATATATATTTAAAAAAAAAAAACTCAGCTTGGCCAGGTGTGGTGGCACACGCCTTTAATCCCAGCACTGGGGAGGCAGAGGTAGGAAGATTGCCGTGAGTTCGAGGCCACCCTGAGACTACATAGTGAATTCCAGGTCAGCCTGAGCTAGAGTGAGACCCTACCTCGTGGGAGGGGGGATCTCAGCTTTAATATACCCAGCTCTCAGAAGTCTTCATGATCGTGGCCCCTTTGCCTTGATATGCACCTACCACATAGACTCCCTCTGGCTCCCCACTGCCCTGAACACACACTGTCTCATCCATTCCTATCCTTGGCATACGTTGTTGCTACGCCTGTTCAACTGGGATTGTTTGTGATAGCTGGATTTTGTGAGTATTTGTAATCTGGCTCCCTGACCAGACTTGGAACTTCCTTATATATTCATGGGAGCCAGCATGGAACCTCAGCATTAGCATGTGTCAGCATACACCCGTTGACAGAGTGAGTGGGAGAGGGGCCTGCGGTGGGGTTTCTGTATTCACCAACACAGAGCCAGCAGCAGGAGGATACTGCAGAAGATCCAGGGCTGGAGGAGCTGGCCTGTGCCCTAAGGAGCCCCCCTGTCCCATGCACACACACTGCCCAGCCTGTCTTCCAAGCTTGCCCTTTCCTTCCCAATGCTCCTGGAACAGCATACTGTCCCCCTGCTAGCTCCACCCTGAGGCCCTCATAACCTTCTCTAATAACCAGCGTCCACCAATATGCCGCTTTGAATTGACAAGAGGTTTCTTCTGGCCATCTTGGCAGGACTGGAAGAACTAGGGATCACTGAGGAAGGGACCTTATGAAGAGAAGCAGTCACTGAGGAGGCCGAGACGCTGCCCACACCCAGCCGTGGGCCTAAGCCCTGGGGAGGGAGTGGTGTTGGAACAGATGCTTACAGCCGGTCAACGTTTACCCTCCCCTCAAATGTTGATTTTCCTAATCTGGCCTGGGGCACAAAAGAGGATGGGCTGGGGTGGCGCTCAAGGATCCCGGTGATCAAGATCGCCCCCACCCCACAGATAAGGAGAGGGGGAGTGTGGGATGGGGACGGGGACTTTCTTCCCAAGCCTTGCAGGAGGAGACCAGAGAAAAGCCCCTCTCCCGCCGCTGGGCCCCAAGCCCTCTCCATCTGGACTCACGGCCTGGAGACGCCCGCCCGCTCCCGGCGGCGGGGCTGACTCGGGATCCTGCGGGCCCGGCTCCCCGGGATCTCGTCTCCGCAGTGTGGGGGTCCCTCGGCCTGGGCGTCCTGACCACGCGTGCCGACGTGGGCGGGTGGACGCGCGGTCCCCGCACGGCGCTCCCAGCTGCCCCGGGTCCGGGCCGCAGAGCCCGGCGGGCGGCGTCTGCGCGGCGGGGCGGGGCGGGGCGGGGCTGCCTGGGCCACGTGGGCCGGTTCGGTTCTGCCAGCGCGAGGGGGCCCCGACCCCAGCTCCCCGGCTGGACCCCAGGCTGCCAGGTCCTGCATCTCCCAGCTGCCCTGGCTGGCGCCCTCCCCGCGGCTCGCCTCGCTGCAGACATGGCGGCGGCGCTGAGCTGAGCATCTGATCTCGCCACCGCTTCCCCGCTTCAAACCCTGCCGCGGCTTCCCCGCGGCCCAGCCCCGGAGGTCCTCGAGGGCCTCTCTCCCCCGCCTTTCCCGCCTCTCCGCAGCCGGGCCTTGGGCTCCTTTCCTGCTTAAAGTCTTCCCCACCCCCTCTCGATGAACACATTCTTTCCTATCTGCCCTGCCAGCAACCTTCTCTGACTCCTAGACTCAATCAGTGCCCTCTCTCTTCCTTTCATCAGGGCATGTTTGTTCCTTTTCTTTATAGCATTGATCTCAGCGTGGGAGTACGTACTTGTGATGTGCTTATTTGATTAATATTCACCTAGTGAGAGCTGCATTTGGTTTTGTTTTTCGAAGTAGGCTCTCGCTGCAGCTCAGGCTGACCTGGAATTCACTGTGTAGTCTCAGGTTGGCCTCGAACTCCTCCTACCTCTGCCTCCCAAGTGCTGGGATTAAAGGCATGCGCCACCCTGCCAGGCAAAAATAAGTTTTAAAAATCTCATCAATGGGGCTGGAGAGATGGCTTAGCAGTTAAGCGCTTGCCTGTGAAGCCTAAGGACCCCGGTTCAAGGCTCAATTCCCCACGATCCACATTAGCCGGAGGCACATGCATCTGGAGTTCGTTTGCAGTGGCTGGAGGCCCTGGCACACCCATTCCCTCCTCTCTCTCTCTCTCTCTCTCTCTCTCTCTCTCTCTCGTTCTCAAGTAACCAAATAAAAATTTAAAAAATCTCATCAAGGGCTGGAGAGTTGGCTTAGCTATCTTAGGTTAAGGTGCTTGCCTGCAAAGCCAAAAGACCCAGGTTCGATTCTCCAGGACCCATGTAAACCAGATGTACAAAGTGACACATGCAGCTGGAATTTGTTTGCAGTGGCTAAAGGCCCTGACACTCCCATTCTCTCTCTCTTTCTCTCTCTCTGCCTCTTTCACTCTCTGTCTATGAAATAAAAAATCATATCAAGCCAGGCATGGCAACGCAATCCTTTAATCCCAGCACTTGGGAGGCAGAGGTAGGAGGATTGCCTGAGCGCCTAGGACTGCCCTGCCAAGGGACATAAGTCAGGGTGAGGTAGAAGCAAAGGGTACTGACACTTGGAAGCGAGATGCAAGACATGAATGCTCACGTCCCAGCCCTTTCCCTGAGGGGTTCTAGTTTTGACATGTTCCGGTGAAGCTTACGTTTTGCTAAGCCTACCTTACGTGGAATTTCTCTGACAACTAAAAGAATACGTAGCACAGTGTGATCCTGGGTCTTGGCCCACTGCTGTGCCACTGTTTCCTCCTCTGGAGGGAGGAGGGATGCCGTGAGACTTAGGAATCCAAGGAGACAAAAGTTTGAATCAGTAAACTCAGAAAATTACAAGATCCCCAAGCCCCTCCTCCCCCAAGAATATGAGAGCAGAAAGCAATTGCTGGGGGAGAAGAGACTGTCTTGGGTGGAGCTGACTGTAAATGGGGCAAGGGAGCCCTAGGGATGGATGCATCCTGCATGAAGTGTCACCCATGCTGGGTTGGGCTTTTCCGTGGTGTAGCTGCTTTTGAGTCCGCGAGTTCCTGTAAGTAACCCCACCTCCATGCATGCGCCTGTAAGTATCTCCAGTAGACCATTGGTTCATCAGGCTAGACTTGTAGGATTGTTTCTTTGGTCAGTGTCTTAAAGGGGAAACAGCTGTTGGTCCAGGTCCCCCCCCACCCCCAGGAGGGAAAACAATCACACAGCTGCTCAACCCTCATTAAATGGTAGCAGCTTCATTTCTGCTTGGTAACCATTATCAGTGTGACCCCACCCTGCCCCCCTCTTTTATTCCTCTAGTGCCAGAAGGGGCCTGCAATGCAAAGGAATAGGCTCTGTGTTCCCTGGCTAGAAACAGTCCTTCCTTCCTAGGTGCCGAAATCTCCTGACATGCAGAGCCTCCAGAGTCAGAGACAGAAAGCAAACTCTTAAAGTCCTCAGGTGCAATCATATACATTCCCATGCATTGCACTCTTTTTCTTTTTCTTGTCTATATTTTAGCTACAAAACACGAAGAGTTAAATAGTAAAGCCAGGTACATTGGGACATGCCTGTAGGCCTCTTATTCAAGAGGCTGAGGCTGGAAGATTGCTTGAACCCAAGGAGGCTGGGCATGATGGCACATGCCTTTAATCCCAGCACTTGAGAAGCAGAGGTAGGAGGATCACTGTGAGTTCAAGGCCAGCCTGAGACTACAGAGTGAATTCCAGGTCAGCCTGGGCTAGAGTGAAACCCTACTTCAAAAAGCAAAAAAAAAAAAAAAAGAAAAAGAAAAAGAAAGAAAGAAAAATTGGAGAGATTGCTTAGTGGTTAAGATGCTTGCATCTGAAGCCTAAGGACCCAGGTTCAATTCCCTAGTATGCACATAAGGGCCAATTGCACAAAATAGCACATGTATCTAGAGTTCATTTGCAGTGGCTGAAGGCCCTGGCACAGCCATTCACTCTCTATCTACACTCCTCTCTCTCTAATAAATAAATAATAAAAAGTGTCTTTTGCTGTACAAAAGCTTTTGTATAAAAAGGTCCAAGGAATTAAAGGTCAGCCTAAGCAATATAGTATAGTATGACCTGTTTCGAAAGAAAGAAAAAGAAGAAAGATACATTCATTCTGATTGTTGATTTAAAACCTAGATTAGGGCTGGAAGGATGGCTTAGTGGTTAAGGCATTTGCCTGCAAAGCCAAAGGACCCAGGTTCGATTCCCCAGGACTCATGTAAGCCAGATGCACAGGGGCACATGCATCTGGAGTTCGTTTGCAGTGGCTGGAGGCCCTGGCACGCCCATTCTCTCTCTCTCTCCCCCCTCTTTCTCTGTCAAATAAATAAAATAAAATATTTTAGAGCCTAGATTGTACACTGCAGGGTCGTACCCCAACCTGGTACCGCTTGCTGATCAGCGCCATTATTCTCACTTTCAAATCAGATGATAACAGATAAATCAGGTGGATTCCAGGGGCACCAAACTGTGGCCTCTCAATCAACGGCAAGATACTGCAACACTGGATAAGTGATGCTCAGTGCTCAGGAGTGGCCACACCATCATTTTCAGAGGACTGAGAGTGTGGAGAAAAGGCCCAGGATGATGAGGGTGTCCATGTCTGCATAAAGATAGAGAGCAGATGTGGGGATGCCTGCCACTCACTCACCAAAGGCTCCTCCAGTCAAGACACTGGGGAACCCATCACCCCAAATGGTGGGCTATCGATGACTACCCGCCCCCTCATACATTCCAGAGATTTAATTGACAGCATAGCAATCATCATGTAACCAGGGCTAGGCTCATAAAGACCCAGCAGTAAACAGTAAGAATATTGGGAAACAGGGAGCTGGAGAAATAGCTTAGCTGTTAAGGCGTTTGACTACAAAGACAAAGAACCAAGATTCAATTCCCCAGGACCCACGTTAGCCAGATGCACAAGGTGGCACATGCGTCTGGAGTTCGTTTGCAGTGGCTGGAGGCTCTGGAGTGTGTTCTCTCTCTCTCTCTCTTGCACACTTTCTCAAATAAATAAGTAAATAAATAAAAATTTAAAAATATGTTAAGGAATATTGGGAAACAGATGATGGAGCCAAAAGAAGTTAGACATGAGGAAACAGATCCAGACCCCAGGGGCATCAGACAAGGAGAAAAGGGAAGATGAGGCCTAAGTGAGGTCAGGGGAAGAGATTGAGTAAAGGAAAGGTGGAGGGAGTGCTAATAAAAACCTAAGAGGAGAGCTGGAGACATGGCTTAGCGGTTAAGCGCTTGCCTGTGAAGCCTAAGGACCCAGGTTCAAGGCTTGAATTCCCCGGGACCCACATTAGCCAGATGCACAAGGGGGTGCATGGTGCTGGAGTTTGTTTGCAGTGGCTGTGTGCCCTGGTGTGCCCAATCTCTGACTCTCTCTATCTGCCTCTTTCTCTGTGTGTGTGTCGCTCTCAAATAAATAAATAAAAATAAAATAAAATAAATTTTTTTAATCTAAGAGGATATAAATAAGCCATATGGAAACCTACTTTTTTGGGCAATGGAACACTCAGAAGCCATAGATTGTTGCTAGAAAATTTTCACTGCCAGGGATGGGATACCTTCAGTAAGTTGTTGGTCAGGGAGGTCCCTGATGCCCCCAAAACATTACAGGCCATTGCTGAGGCCCTTGGAGTCCCACCAGGAACAGATGGTAAGACCCTATTGCTGAAGACTCCACATACTTGGGCTGCAAGGTCACTGAGAAACCCTGCTGGAGCTGAGCTGAAAACCTCCTCCATGTAGACCAGCTGACAGAAAGCTAGAAAAAGCTATGTTGCATGCAGTTCAATGGGAGAGAGAGAGAAATCAATGAAGTTACTCAACAGTGGACATTGCAAACCTTAAATCTGGCCAGCCAGGCCAAACGAACCAATGGGCACAATAGGGGCACATCTGTTATGGGGAAAACCAACTGCTCTCTAATTGGACTAGAGGCCTGCTCCATGGGAGGGAATACATCCCTGATACTGAAAACTTAAAACGGGGGTAGTCATGAGCCCTAGGGATGTACTGTCTACTGCTGTCTGGCTAAATGTATATACTATGCTCATCAAACTGCCCAGTAAGCACTTCTCTTTATGTTCATACCCATATATTAAGGCTATTCTCACTTTTGGTTAGAGAATCTTCTCTTTTCAGATGGCAGTGACCTTGGGATGACTCAGAAGGCACCATGGTGCTGAGAAGTGACAGGAGTGCTCAGCACACCTTCCAAGGCTCAGAGTCCATTGCGAAAGAGGTGATGGAAAGAATGTAAGAGCTAAAGGAAGGGTAGGACTCCTTACAACGTGTTCATCCAGACTCAAAATGGCCTGGACATCCATGACCTCACAGTGCCTGATACTACCTACACAAGACCATCATAATAGTAGGAAAAGATGATGACATCAAAATAAAAGACAGACTGATTGAGAAGAGGAGGGGATATGATGGAGAGTGGAGTTTCAAAGGGAAAAGTAGGGGGAGAGAGAAAATTACCATGGTATATTGTCTACAATTATGGAAGTTGTCAATAAAACAAATTTTTTTTTTTTTTGGTTTTTTGAGGTAGGGTCTCACTCTAGCCCAGGCTGACCTGGAATTCACTATGGAGTCTCAGGGTGGCCTCGAACTCACGGCAATCCTCCTACCTCTGCCTCCCAAGTGCTGGGATTAAAGGCGTGCGCCACCACGCCCGGCTAAAACAAATTTTTAAAAGGGGAGATGAGAGGAATTCTCTAGGAAATAGCACAAGGATGGGAGCTTCTAGTAGGTGAATAATTTATTTCTCACCTCCAAGCGAATAAGAAAGAGGAGTGTGGTGACTCACGCCTTTAGTTCCAGCACTCAGGAGGCTGAGGTAGAAGGACTGCAGTGAGTTTGGGACCAGCCTTATGCTCCAGAGTGAGTTCCAGGTGAGACCCTGCCTTTAAAAGATTATTTTTGGGGCTGGAGAGATGGCTTAGCAGTTAAGCGCTTGTCTGTGAAGCCTCTGTGTCTGTCACTCTCAAATTAAAAAAAAAATTAAAATTAAAAAAGATTATTTTTGGCTGTAGAAATGGTTCAATGGTCAAGGCACCTACTGGCAGAGCCTATTGACCCAAGTTTGATTCCCCAGTACTCACATAAGACCAGATGCACAAAGTGACCCATGCATCTGGAGTCTGTTTACAGCAGCTGGAGGTCCTGTAGTGCCCATTCTCTCCGTTTGTCTGTCTGTCTGTCTCTCTCTCTTTTTAATTTATTAATTTATTTATTTGAGACAGAGTGAGAATGGGCACACCAGGGCCTCCATCCACTGTAAACTAACTCCAGACGCATGTGCCACCTTGTGCATCTGGCTTACATGGGACCTGGAGAATCGAACCTGGGTCCTTAGGCTTTGCAGGCATGTACCTTAACCACTAAGATTTCTCTCCAGCCCACATCTGTCTCTCTTCTATCTCTCTCTGTTTGCAAGTAAATTTAAAAAAAAAAATTAGGGCTGGAGAGATTTCTCAGTGGGTAAGGCATTTGCATGTGAAGCCAAAGGACCCAGGTTCAATTACCTAGGACTCATGTAAGCCAGATGCACTAGGAGGCACATGCATCTAGAGTTAATTTACAATAGCTGAAGGCACTGGTGTGCCCATTCTCTTCCCCACCCTCAAATAAATAAAATAAATAAATATTTAAAAATTTTTAAAAATATTTTGCTGAGCATGGTAGTGCACACCTTTAATCACATCACTTGGGAGGTAGGAGGATTGCTATGAGTTCGAGGCCACCCTGAGATGACATAGTGAATACCAGGTCATCCTGAGCTAGAATGAGACCCTACTTCAAAAAACCAATATATATGTGTGTATGTGTGTGTGTGTATTATTTTAATAATTTAAAAAAATTTTTTTAATTTATTTATTTGAGAGCAACAGACACAGAGAGAAAGACAGATAGAGGGAGAGAGAGAGAATGGGCACGCCAGGGCTTCCAGCCTCTGCAAACGAACTCCAGATGCGTGCGCGCCCTTGTACATCTGGCTAACGTGGGACCTGGGGAACCGAGCCTCGAACCGGGGTCCTCAGGCTTCACAGGCAAGCACTTAACCGCTAAGCCATCTCTCCAGCCCTTAACAATTTTTTAAGTGGGGTAGGACTGGAGAGATGGTTTAGCCATTAAGGTGCTTGCCTATGAAGCCTAAGAACCCGGTTCTATTCACCAGTACCCATGGAAGCTAGAGGCATAAGGAGGCACATGTGTCTGGAGTTTGTTTGCAGTGGCTGGAGACTCTGGAGCGCCCATTCTGTCTCTGTATCTGCCTCTTCTTCCTCTCTCTGTCTCTCTCCCTCTCTCCTTTTCTCTCTCTCAAGTAAATAAATAAATAGGGATGGAGAGATGGCTTAGCAGTTAAAGCACTTGCCTGTGAAGTCTAAGGACCCAAGTTTGATTTCCAAGTACCCACGTAAAACAGATACACAAGGTGTCACATGTGTCTGGAGTTTGCAGTGGCTGGAGACCCTAGCATGCCCATTTTCTATCTGCCTCTCTCTCTCTCTCTCTCAAGTAAATAAATAAATAAAATATTTTTTTTTAAATTTTATTTATTTATTTATTTGAGAGCGACAGACACAGAGAGAAAGACAGATAGAGGGAGAGAGAGAATGGGCGCGCCAGGGCTTCCAGCCTCTGCAAACGAACTCCAGACGCGTGCGCCCCCTTGTGCATCTGGCTAACGTGGGACCTGGGGAACCAAGCCTCGAACCGGGGTCCTTAAGCTTCACAGGCAAGCGCTTAACTGCTAAGCCATCTCTCCAGCCCAAATAAAATATTTTTAAAGTGGGGTGGGTAGATAAGAGATAGTTTACCTGGTGCCAAATAAGAGTGACCATGAGGCTGGGCATGGTGATGCACACCTTTAATCTTAACACTTAGGAGACTGAAGTAGGAGGATCACTGTGAGTTCAAGGCCAGCCTGAGACTACATAGTGAATTCTAGGTCAGTCTGGGCTACAGCCAGACCCTACCTCGAAAAACCAAACTAACTAACTAAATAAGTAAAGTGACCATGGCCTGGGCACACAGGTACCATGTTCCAGTGAGGTACCAGTGAAGTGGTTTGTTTTTGTTTTTGTTTTTCAAGGTAAGATTTCACTCTAGCTCAGGCTGACCCAGTTTCTCAGGGTGGCCTCAAACTCATGGCGATCCTCCTACCTTTACCTCCCGAGTACTGGGATTAAAGGCGTGCACCACCATGCCCGGTTTTCATAATTACAAAACAAAGATAGTCATAAATCAATAAACTTTTCTTCTTTCCTTTTCTTTCTTTCTTTTTTTTTTTCCTGCCACTTAGACTGTGTTCTCTCCCTTCAGCTCCTCAAAAGGAAAGCATACATTGTTGTATATCAGGTAGAAATTCCTGTAGTGCTTTTGGAACCTAACAAATCAATTATTTCAACCTTTTAAAAAAATATTTTATTATTTACTTGACAGAGAAAGAGGGTGGGGGAGAGAGAGAGAAAGAATGAGCACACCAAGGCCTCCAGCCATTGCAAACAAACTCTAGATGTGTGCGCCCCCTTGTGCATCTGGCTAACATGGGTTCTGGGGAGTCGGACCTGGGTCCTTTGGCTTTGCAGGCAAATGCTTTAACTGCTAAGCCATCCCTCCAGCCCTCAACCTTTTTTTTTTTTTTTTTTTTTTTTTTGAGCTGAGGATAATACGCCTTGAAAAATGTTGAATAGCACTGTGGTAGTGAACATTGTCTCTTGGGCACAAACCAGGCACGCACAGGAGGACCTCTGACCTACCAGAGATCCCTCAAGGCAGATGAGAAGGAAGGCCAGTCCACAGAATTGGCTCACCTTGGGAAGCCTATAACCTGGCTTGTTTGGTTCCTCCACTTCTCCACCTCCCCTTCTTAAAGGTAAAGGGCCGCTAGTCCATCAGGACACTGCTAGGTGATCACCTCAGGTAAAAGGTGGTCCATTCCTTCACTCTCAACTTGGCTATTTCCTCAGCTATGAAATGAGGGGGAGGTACTTCCAACCCAAAATTTTAAGCTTTTTTAACCTTGGGGGAATAAAAAGGTTTTGTTTTGTTTTCAGTCTGGGAATTGAACCCAGGGCCTCTCACATGGCTCGGCAAGTCTTCTACCTCCGAGTTATACTCCCAGCCCTGGAATCTGTTGCCACTCCCTCATCTTTCTTCTTCATCTCGCTCTAGCCCAGACTGACCTGGAATTCACTATGGAGTCTCAGGGTGGCCTCGAACTCACAGCAATCCTTCCACCTCCTGAGTGCTTGGGATTAAAGGTATGTGCCACTATACCTGGCTTTCATCCTTTTATTTCTTTCAATACTTAATTACATGTGTGTGTGCAAGCCAGAGTCTCTTGCTGCTACACATGCTGCATATGTGGATGGCTGGGGAATTGAACCTGTGGCTGCCAAGCTTTGCAAGCAACTAATGTTAACCCCTGAGCCATCCCCCAGTACCTCTTGTTTTCTTCTCTCTCTTTAATGCTTTTAGTTATTTTTAAGCCAAAAGAGAGAGAAAAAGAATGAGTACACCAAAGCTGCTTGCTACTGCAAACAAACTCAAGATACTTGTGCTATTTTGTGAATCTGACTTTCCATGGGTACTGGTGGATAGAACCCAGACCAGCAGGGTTTGCAAGCAAGTGCCTTTAACCACTGAGCCATCTCTCCTAGGTTCTTTTAAAAATATTATTTATTTATTTATTTATTTACTTGAGAGAGAAAGAGGTAGAGAGAGAAATAGAGAGAATGGGCACACCAGGGCCTCCAGCCATTGCAAACGAACTTCAGATGCATGTGCCCCTTCTGCATATGGCTTATGTGGGTCTTGGAGAATTGAACCAGGATCATTTGGCTTTGCAGGCAAATGCCTTAACCATTAAGCCATCTCTCCAGGTATTTGCTTGTTTGTTTGTTTGTTTGTTTTGTAAGCAGGGCTTCACTCTCATCAAAGCTAACCTGGAAACCACTTCATAGACCAGGCTGGCCTCAAACTCTCAGAGATCCTCCTGCCTCAGTCTCTCATATGCTAGAACTAAAGCTGAGTGTCACCATGCCCAACACTTTTTTTTTTCTTTCAAAGTAGGATCTCCCTCTAGCCCAGGCTGATTTGGAATTGCCTCAGGGTGGCCTTTAACTCACAACGATCCTCCTGTCTCTGCCTCCCAAGTGCTGGGATTAAAGGTATCAGTCACCACACCTGACATGGTTTTGGTTGTTCAAGGTAGGGTTTCACTCTAGTCCCGGCTCGCTTGGAATTCACTGTGTAGTTTCAGGCTGCCCTTGAACTTATAGCTCTCAGTCCTCCTACTTCTGCCTCCCGAGTGCTGGGATTAAAGATGTGCACCACCATGCCTGAATCTTTCTTTCTTTTCTGCTTTTTTTTTTTTTTTAAAGAGTGTTTTACGGGCTGGAGGGCTGGGTTAGCGGTTAAGGCATTTGGCTGGGTTAGCAGTTAAGGCATTTGCCTGCAAAGCCAGAGGACTCAGGTTCGATTCCCTAGGACCCACGTTAGTCAGATGCACAAGGGGATGCATGCATCTGGAGTTTGCAGTGGCTGGAGGCCCTGGCATGCCCATTCTCTCTCTCCCCTCTTTCTCTGTCAAATAAATAAATAAAATAAAAAATATTTTAAATTTTTTTTGTTGTTTTACTTATTTGAGAGTGACAGACACAGGAAGAGGCAGAGACAGAGAGAGAGAGAATGGGTGCGCCAGGGCCTCCAGCCACTGCAAACAAACTCCAGATGTGTGCGCTCCCTTGTGCATCTGGCTAACATGGGTCCTGGGGAATCAAGCCTCGAACCAGGGTCCTTAGGCTCCACAGGCAAGCATTTAACCACTAAGCCATCTCTCCAGCCCATAGAAAATGTTTATTTTATTTTATTTTCCAAGGTAGGTTCTCACTCTAGCTAAGGCTGACCTGGAATTCACTATGTAGTCTCAGGGTGGCCTTGAACTCAAGGTGATCCTCCTACCTCTGCCTCCCAAGTGCTGGGATTAAAGGCATGCACCACCATGTCTGGTAAACATGTTTTTTTAAAAAAGTGTTTCACTATTTGGCCTGGGCTGGCCTTAAACTTGGAATCACCCTATTTCAGTTTCCTGAGTGAGTCACTATGCTGGCTTGGCTTAAAATCATTCTGTCTATTTATATACATGTAATATGTATGCATATATTATTATTTTAGAGAGGGTGTTACTATGTAACCCTGGCTAGCCTGGAACTTCCTAGGTAGACTAGGCTGACCTTGAATTTGCAGTAGTGCCTCCCAAGTGCTGGAGTTGCAGGTATGAGCCACCATGCTTGGCCACTGGAATCATTTTTTTCTATGAACAAAAAAATATTCTTGCAGCACATCCATATTGAGATTGTCTCTTCCTTTAAAAAAATTATTTATTTATTTAAGACAGAGAGAAAAAGAGAGAGAATGGGTATTCAAGGGCTTCTTGCCACTGTAATGAACTCCAGACGCATGTGCCACTTTGTAAATCTGGCTTTAAAGTGGGTAATGGGGGATCGAACCTGGGCTAGCAGGCTTTGCAAACAAGTACCTTTAGCCTCTGAACCATCTCTCCAGCCCCTCATCCTTTTTTTCCTGACCCCTCCACCCCAAACATCTCCTGCTGAGGCTCTACTTTTGGGAGGTGGGTTTGTTGCCAAGGATCGAACCCAGAGCCTCCCACATACTAAGCATATGCTCTACCACTGAGCTACACTGCCCCACCCAGCACTGAGGAAGGGTTTTTTTGTTGTTGTTTTTTCGAGGTAGGTTCTCACTCTGGTCCAGGCTGACCTGGAATTAACTCTGTAGTCTCAGGGTGGCCTCGAACTCATGGCGATCCTCCTACCTCTGCCTCCCCAGTGCTGGGATTAAAGGCGTGCGCCACCACGCCTGGCTTCACTGAGGAAGGTTTTGGAGCTCAGAGGGCAGTGGGGAAGTTTCAAACCCACTGCATCAGATTTGCCTGGCGAGGGGAATCTGTGACCTCCCGCCGTGCTACCCTCTCTCCCACAGGGAAAGGGAGGACAAAGGTATTTTGGAGCAGTGTTGACTTCATTGTCTCCCAACCCTCTTCCAGAACACCTGAAAACCAAATTCAAGATCTCGAGGCTGTTGAACATCCCAGAACACACATAAGGAGTTAGCTAAATAAAAAGCTGAAGTGGGGGGGGGGGGGGCAAATGACTGGAGAGATGGCTTAGTGGTTAAGATGCTTGCCTGCAAAGCCAAAGGATCACAGTTTAATTCTCCAGGACCCACATAAGCCAGAGGCACAAGGAGGTGCGTACATCTGGAGTTCGTTTGCAGTGGCAGGAGACCCTGGCGTGCCCATTCTCTCTCTCTCCCCCACCTTTCTTTCTCTCAAATAAATAAATAAAATATATTAGAAAAGAAAAGATGGGCTGGAGAGATGGCTTAGCGGTTAAGCACTTGTCTGTGAAGCCTAAGGGCCCTGGTTCAAGGCTTGATTCCCCAGGACCCACGTTAGTACAAGGGGTTGCACGCGTCTGGAGTTCGTTTGCAATGGATGGAGACTCTGGTGTGCCCATTCTCTCTGTCTCAATGTCACTCTTAAATAAATAAATAAAAATAAAACAAAAAAGAATTTTGAAAAGATATTTTAAAAAAAGAAAAGAAAAGCTGAAGTGGGTAGGAAGATCAATATGAGTTCAAGGCCAGCCTGAGACTACATAGTGTGAGTTAATTCCAGGTCAGCCTGGGCTAGAGCAAGACCCTACCTCAAAAAAAGGGGGGGTGGGGCTGGAGAGATGGCTTAGCGGTTAAGCGCTTGCCTGTGAAGCCTAAGGACCCCGGTTCGAGGCTCAGTTCCCCAGGTCCCACGTTAGCCAGATGCACAAGGAGGCGCACGCGTCTGGAGTTCGTTTGCAGAGGCTGGAAGCCCTGGCGCACCCATTCTCTCTCTCTCCCTCTATCTGTCTTTCTCTGTGTCTGTCGCTCTCAAATAAATAAATAAAATAAAATAAAAAAATAAAAAAAAATAAAGAGTGTTTAAATAAAAGGGGGGTGGCTGGAGAGATGACTTAGCGGTAAAGCACTTGCCTGGCAAGCCTAAGGACTCCGGTTCAAGGCTGGATTCCTCAGGACCCATATTAGCCAGATGCACAAGGGGCACATGCATCTGGAGTTCCTTTGCATTGTCTAGAGGCCCTGGCATGCCCATTCTCTATCTACCTATCTGCCTCTTTCTCTCTCTGTCTGTCGCTCTCAAATAAATAAATGAAAATAATAATAATAAAAGCTGAAGTGAAGGAGGAGGACTGAGAAAAGGGGGTGTCTTCCACCTACCCCTTTTCCTAGCAGCTGCCTCTGCCTCTCTGGGCTCCATAATCCCCTTGCCCCTCCCCCATCCCCATTCTCTGGCTGCCCACTCCTCCACCCACTCCATTCATCAGAGGGGACAGTTTCAGCACAGCCTTTCAAGGCCTGACAGGTCCTTTCTGGGTGCCCCCCACAGATAACCACTTAACCCCAAGCACAAAGGGCCAAGCTGAATGGGCTTGGAGCCGATGATGCATGCAAAGGGGGAAGGCTTCAATAGGATTTGGTGAGCTGGATGTATAAATTGCCCTTCCTCAACAGTCCACAATGGAAGAGCAGGGGGTCGAGGCATGTGCCCAGGGAAGGAGCCCGGCAGCTGCATTCAGCTCGGTCATGATTTATTCATTCTTTTGGCACACACGGAGAAAGCAGGCCAGGGTAACTTGGCCCCACTAATCGCAGTCAGCTTCAGTTGATTGCCACGGCTGGCTATGGCTGAGGTTAGGAGCACCCCCCTTCTCACCCACCACTGGTAATTTATAGCTTAAAGCTTGCCCTCCCTCTTCCCTGTAAGGAAGCAGCGTTAGAAGCCTTATAGAAACACATGTAAACAACAAGAAGTTAAGAGTGGTGGCGCTCGCATTTAATCCCAGCACAGAGGCAGAGGGAGGAGAATCGCCATGAGTTCGAGGCCACTCTGAGACTACAGAGTGAATTGCAGGTCAGCCTGGGCTAGAGGTCTTCCTTCCTCACAAAACCAAAAAGAGTAAAGAAATACAATAAGGCACATAGCATGGCCTGTTTTAGGACTGCCCCAAGAAGGCAGGAGGATGACAAGTTTGAGAATAGCCTGGGTCACACAGAGAGACACTAAAAAAAAAAAAAAAAAAAAAGCCAGATGGTTGTTATTGTTTTTTGAGCTAGGGTCTTACTCTAGCCCAGACTGACCTGGAATTCACTATGGAGTCTCAGGGTGGCCTCGAACTCATAGCGATCCTCCTACCTCTGCCTCCCAAGTGCTGGGATTAACAGCGTGCACCACCACGCCCTGCTAGGTTGGTTGGTTTTTAAGAAACTAAACTGTGGGGCCAGGAAGATGGCTCAACAATTAAAAGAGCTTGCTCACAAACCTGCTGGCCCAGATTCAATTTCCCACCCACCTAAAGCAGGATGAACATTCATTTGCAGTGGCAAGAGAACTTGGTGTGCCTCCCCCACACACAACTCAATTGTGAAAATAAACTCACTCTTGCCCTCTTGCCTTCATACCTTATGTTATTAGGGCTAGCTCTTGATCTCTCTCTCTCTCTCTCTCTCTCTCTTTCTCTCTCTCACACACAGAATCATAATAAGTAAAAGCAAAAATCAATAATGTTAGCAGAACAGGGAGAGTCAGAGGGAAGTGGCCATCCTTAGACTGGCCCCTGGGCCTCCTAGCCCCAAGCTTGTAATTAGCTTGTCACACAGAAAACAAATCTATTGTGGGTAGTAAGTGTAAATGGTGAGAGATCTCAGGCAAGAAGGTTGCAGGGTTAAGTGGGGAGGGAGCAGTAGGAAGAGTGATTGCTCACCAGCTCTGGCGGTGGGGCAGTTTAAAACTGACAAAACTAAGCCGGTACGGTGGTGCACACCTTTGATCACAGCACATGGGAGGCAGAGGTCATTGGATTGTCGCAAGTCTGTGGCCACTCTGAGACTACATAGTGAATTCCAGGTCAGTCTGGGCTAGAGCAAAACCCTACCTCAAAACACCAAAAGAAAAAAAAAAACTGACAAAATTAAATCCCAGAGAGCTTCAGAAAGTTTTCTTTATTCATAAAGGGTTGGGGGGACGCCCGGTAAGGTGATCCTGTCTCATACAAGCAGTGGTGAATAAGAGGGGTACATAGAGTGAATGAGAGAGAGAGAGAGACAGACAGAGAGAGAGGGAAGGAGGACCTCTAGCCGGCTGTGGGAAGTCACAGGATAGTTTGATATGAGGCTGCTGCCCTCTGGTGGGCATAAAGAGATCCATCAACACCTGCAATGCTGGAAACATTGAAAAGGGCATTTACTCTTTCCTATCCTAAAGTGTTGGTCACCATAACTAGCATGCTCACAGGTTGCAGTCTGAAGGATTTCCAAGTCCTCTGAGACAGTTTAGCATGAAGGATATTTAAAAGTGTCCTTGGGCTGGAAGGATGGCTTAGTGGTTAAGGCACTTGCCTGCAAAGCCAAAGGACCCAGTTTCAATTCCCCAGAACCCACATAAAGACAGTTGCACAAGGTGGCACATGCGTTTGGAGTTCGTTTGCAGTGGCTAGAGGCCCTGGCATGCCAGTTTTTCTCTCTCTCTCTGTGTTTTTCTCTCAAATAAATAAAAATTTAAAAAAATTAAGTGCCCTTCGGGGCTGGAAAGATGGCATAATGGTTAAGGCACTTGCCTGCAAAGCCTAAGGACCCAGGTTCCATTCCCCAGGACCCATGTAAGCCAGATGCAAAAGGTGTCACATGTGTCTAGTTTGTTTACAGTGGCTAGAGGCCATGGCATGCCATTCTCTCTCTCTCAAATAAATAAATAAATTTGTTTTATTTTTATTTATTAGAGAGAGATAGAGCGAGAGAGGGAGGGAGGAAGAAAATAGGCATGCCAGAGCCTCTAGCCACTGCAAACGAAGACCAGAAACATGTGCCACCATGTGCATCTGGCTTATATGGGTTCTGGGGAACTGAACCTGGGTCCTTGTGCTTCACAGGCAAGTACCTTAATTGCTAATCCTTCTCTCCAGCCATTAAATAAAAAAATATCTATATGTAAAATTTTTTTGTTTATTTTTATTTATTTATTTGAGAGTGACAGAGAGAGAAAGAGGCAGTTACAGAGAGAGAGAATGGGTGAGCCAGGGCATCCAGCCACTGCAAATGAAGTGGGTCCTGGGGAATCAAGCCTCGAACCAGGGCCCTTAGGCTTCACAGGCAAGCGCTTAACCACTAAGCCACCTCTCTAGCCCTAAATATTTTTTTAAAAGCACTTCCTTGCAAAGCCTGCAGGCCCAGGTCTGATTTCCCAATGCCCATGTAAAAGCCAGATGCACAAAGTGGTGCCTGTGTCTGGAGTTCCTGTGCAACAGCATGAGGCCTAGGTACACCCGTTCTCTCTCTCTGTCCTTGAAAATAAGTTAAAAAAATTTTTTTTTTAATATTTAGGGACTGGGGAGATGGCTTAGTGGTTAAAAGCACTTGCTTGAAAAGCGGGTCATCCCAGATTTGATTCCCCAGTACCCACATAAATCCAGACACTCACAAAATGGCACATGTGTCTAAGGTTCACTTGCAGTGGCTGGAGGTATTGGTACATCCATTCTGTCTCTATCTCTATCTGCCTCTTTATCTTTTTTCTCAAAGAAATAAATAAAAACAAAAAAATGTTTCATTTTGTTTTTTTAAGGTAGGGTCTCATTGTAGCCCAGGCTGACCTGGGACTCACTCTGGAGTCTCAAGGTGGCCTCAAATTCACGGTGATCCACCTACCTCTGCCTCCTGAGTGCTGGGATTAAAGGCATGTGCCACTATGCCTGGTGAAAAAGTATTTTTAAAAAGTTCTAGCACACAGGAAGAAACAGTAGGAGGATTGCTGTGAGCCCCAGGCCAGCCTAGGACTATAGAGTGAATTCCAGGTCAGCCTAGGTTAGAGTGAGACCCTGCCTCAGAAAACTTTATTTGTTTATTTATTTATTTGCAAGGAGAGAGAGAGAGAGAGGAGAGACAGACACCAGAGCCTCCAGCCACTGCAAACTTCAGATGCATGTGCCATTTTGTGCAACTGGCTTTACATGGGCAGAGGGGAATGAAGCCCTGTTTGTGAGGCTTTACAGGCAAGTATCTTAACCTCTGAGCCATCTCTCCAGCCCCTGTTTTTTTTTTTTTAATTTTTTTGTTGTTTATTTTTATTTATTTATTTGAGAGCAACAGACAGAGGGAGAAAGAGGCAGAGAGCAAGAATGGGCGTGCCAGGGCCTCCAGCTACTCACTGCAAATGAACTCCAGATGTGTGCACCCCTTGTGCATCTGGCTAACGTGGGTCCTGGAGAATCCAGCCTCGAACTGGGGCCCTTAGGCTTCACAAGCAAGTGCTTAACCACTACGCCATCTCTCCTGCCCCCCTGCTTTGTTTTTTAATTTAATTTATTTATTTAAGAGAGAGAGGGAGAGACAGAAACAACAGAGGGACAGAGAGTATGGGCATGCCAGGGCCTCTTGCCACTGCAAAAGAACACTAGACACATGTGACACTTTGTGCGTCTGGCCTTATGTGGGTACTGGGGAATCAAACCCAGGCCATTAGGCTTTGCAAGAAAGTGCCTTTAACTGTTGAGTCATTTCTCCAGATGTTGTTTTTCTTTTCTTTCTTTCTTTTTATTTTATTTAGTTTGTTTTTTCAAGGTAGGGTCTGTAACCCACGCTGACCTGGAATTCACTATGTAGTCTCTCGGTGGCCTTGAACTCAGATTCTCCTACTTCTGCCTCCCAAGTGCTGGGATTAAAGGTGTGTGACACCACACCCGGCTTTTGTTTTTCTAAACTCTAACTCAAAATCCTGACCTGGCAAAGCACTCTACAGGTGAAGCATTCCCCAAGGGGCAAACTCAGAGGCTGTCAGCATAAGCTCCCAGCAGCTGGGCCAATGGCTCTGTCGAAGGGCCCACTCCACAGATGCTCATCAAACATGTTACATGGACCACACACAGGTTTAGATCGTGCCTCGGGCTCCAGGCTCAGTGGGACAGTTCCACAGTCTTAGTTATTTGTTATGCACTGATCCTTGGAAATGGTCAGGCGAGCCTTATTGCTCAGATTTTGGATCCATTCATTCTACGAGCATTCATTGAGATTGATATGTGCCCGGGATGGAGGCAGACACTAACTTTTTTTTTTTAATTTTTAAATATATTTTTTATTTATTTGAGAGAGAGGCAGAAAAACAGAGAGAATGAGCACCCCAGGGCCTTCAGCCATTGCAAACGAACTCCAGATGCGTGCGCCCCCTCGTGCATCTGGCTTATGTGAGTCCCGGAGAATCTAACCAGGATCCTTTGGCTTTGCAGGCAAATGCACCTTAATCGCTAAGCCATCTCTCCAGCCTTGGAAATTTTTTTTTTTTAATTTAATTTAATCCTCACAACCACAGCCATGGAGCCAGTAGTATCCAATCAGATTACTCAGATGAGACCAAGTTATTAAATAACTTTCCCAGTCCCATGACACTTTAAAAAGTGACACTCACTTATCAAACTGCTAAGTAAGCACTTCTGTTAATGTTCACACCCTTATATTAATGCTACTCTCACTTTTGGTTGAGAATCTTCTCTCTTCAGATGGCAGTGACCTTGGGATGACTCAGAAGGTATCATGGTGACGGAAAGAAATCACTGCAGTGCTCAGTACTGCAATATCTGTATCACACCTTCCAAGGCTCACGGTCTAATGTGGAAGAGGTGGCAGAAAGAATGTAAGAGCCAAAAAAAGGGCAGGACTCCTTACAACGTGCCCCTCCAGACACAAAATGGCCTGGATATCCATGGCCTCATAGTGCCTGACACTACCTACACAAGACCATCATAAGAGGAGGAAAAGATCAAGACATCAAAAGTAAAAGAGAGACTGATTGAGATGGGGGGGGTATGATGGAGAGTGGAGTTTCAAAGGATTAAGTGGGGGGAGGAGGGTGTCACCATGGGGTATTTTTTATAATCATGGAAGTCGTTAATAAAAAAATTAAAAATTTTTTTAAAAAGTGATGCTCACAATGAGACAAGTGTTATGGCTATTGGCAAAGATTCTTCAGGCCACGAAGGGTCTTGGCTCTGTTGTCGTATGAACGGGATGGCTCACTGCAGTCAGAACATCCTGTACTGTAACCACGTGTTGTTCCTCCTCCGCCTCCTGCTCCCACTCCTTCCTGACAATATTGCTTCCCAGCGGTAACAAACACATAGGCCAAAAAGTGTTTTCCCTGGTGTTGTAGGTTGCCTGTGCATTGCTGAGACAAAACACCTGATCAAAAATCAGCCTTTAGGGCTGGAGAGATGGTTTAGCGGTTAAGCGCTTGCCTGTGAAGCCTAAGGACCCCGGTTTGAGGCTCAGTTCCCCAGGTCCCACGTTAGCCAGATGCACAAGGGGGCGCACGCGTCTGGAGTTCGTTTGCAGAGGCTGGAAGCCCTGGCGCGCCCATTCTCTCTCTCCCTCTTATCTGTCTTTCTCGCTGTGTCTGTCACTCTCAAATAAATAAATAAAACTAAAAAAAAAATCAGCCTTTAGGGCTGGAGGGATGGCTTAGCGGTTAAGGCACTTGCCTGCAAAGCCAAAGGACCCAGCTTTGATTCCCCAGCACCCATGTTAGCCAGATGTACAAGGGGGCGCAGGCTACTGGAGTGTATTTGTAGTGGCTGGAGGCCCTGACATGTGCCCATTCTCTCTCTCCCTTTCTCTGTCAAATAAATAAATAAGGTTTTATTTTATTTATTTATTTATTTATTTATTTATTTTTGGTTTTTCGAGGTAGGGTCTCACTCTGGTCCAGACTGACCTGGAATTAACTCTGTTATCTCAGGGTGGCCTTGAACTCATGGCAATCCTCCTACCTCTGCCTCCCGAGTGCTGGGATTAAAGGTGTGTGCCACCACGCCTGGCTAAATAAGATATTTTTAAAAAAATAAGCCTTTAATCCCAGCACTCGGGAGGCAGAGGTAGGAGGATCATTGTGAGTTTGAGGCCAGCCTGGGGCTACTGTCAGACCCTGCCTAGAAAAACAGAAAATATAAAACAAAACCTTTCAGCACATCTTGGCATCACCATAAAAACTTTTAGTTTAGTTTTCTTCTTTTTTTTTTTTTAATTTTGATTTTTTGAGGTCGAATCACGCTCTAGCCCAGGCTGACCTGGAATTCACGAGGTAGTCTCAGAGTGGCCTCAAACTCATGGTGAACTTCCAACCTCTGCTTTCACAGGGTTTGGATTAAAGGTGTGCACCACCACACCTGGCTTTCGTTTAGTTTTCAGCCATAAAGAACTTAAAGGAAAAAGAGGGAGGGGGGAATGCTTGGATGACAGAGAAATTTCTGGACCTGACTACTGAGACACTCACTCAATACCCTAGCCCCCCCCGCTCCTTCCCACCCCCCACCCCCCACACACACAGGGCCTCCCCTCCTGGGCTCCCAGAACCTAATTTTTCACATTTAGAAAACCCAGATGATTTTTGCCTGGGTCCATCTGGTTTTCCAAATAACCTGTCTTTTTGATAAATAACATAAGTTAAATTAGACAAGACAAAGAGAGGGGTGAGCAACCAGCATTTTTTTATCTTTCCTTCGGCCTCTGAGAAAGAGGGGGCTAAAAGAGCCCAACTACAGCTTGTTCCCAACCGTACCCCTGTACTTTCAGCCCCTTGCACTGCACCCAGTGGCTCTCCAGCCTGCAGCTAGGAGCTGCTCTGTCACCCCCAGCGCTGAGCCCCCCAGCCGTCAAAAATACCACACACTGTGTTTCATCTAAATGAAAGGAAAGGACCCAAGTGTCCAGCCCCACACCTTCCTCTAATCACCCTTAGGCTGTAGCTGCTTCAAACCCCCTTTTCCCATTATGTATCCCACCACGGGGAAGAGCAAAATCAATAAGCTGAAAATGAAAACCCTTTAAGGTGAGAGAAGACAGGACAGAAAAAGGGGACGGGACGGACATGGATAGAACTGGCTCAGATGACACAACTCCGCAATGGAGAGGTCTGGCACCTGGTTGTCAACAGGTTAAGACCTGAGGGTGACAACAGCCATCCACATAGCCAGGCCTATACATCCAGCTCACTTTGGGAGTCCAGGCACACCCGCAGGCCTCCATTCCTACCGCTATCAAAGTTCAGGCGTGGCATGAAGCCACCACAGCTGCTGGGATAGCCCCACGGGCCAGAGGACTGTGGAGTCTGTTGAAGTTTGGTCTCTCCTTCCCCAACTCAGCCTCAGCGTGAGACATCACCTCCACTCCTTCCTTAGCACTAAGTTAGCCTTCATTAATACAGCCTTAAATACACACAATCATGTTACATTGCTTTGTACCTTTGATTTTTTTTTTTAATTTGGTTTTTCGAGGTAGGGTCTCACTCTAGCTAAGGCTGACCTGGAATTCACTATGGAGTCTCAGGGTGGCCTTGAACTCACGGTGATCCTCCTACCTCTGCCTCCCGAGTGCTGGGATTAAAGGCGTGTGCCACCACGCCCGGCTTGTACCTTTGATCTTTTAAAAAATATTTACTTCTTTATTTGAGAGAGAAAGGAGAAGGGAGAGTGACAGCATGCCAGGGCCTCCTTGCCTCTGCAAACAAACTCCAGACACATGTGCTACTTTGTGCACCTGGCTTTCTTTCTTTCTATTTATTTATTCGTTTGTTTTGGTTTTTCAAGGTAGGGTGTTGCTCTAGCCCAGGCTGACATGAAATAGTCTCAGGGTGGCCTCAAACTCACTGTGGTCCTCCTACCTCTGCCTTCCAAGAATGCACCACCTTGGGCATCTGGCTTTATGTGGGTCCTCAAGAATCGAACCTGGGTCCTTTGCTTTGCAGGCAAGTGCCTTAACCACTAAGCCATCTCTCCAGCCCCTGTACTAAGACTTTTCATGATTTATTTATTTTTATTTATTTATTAGATACAGAGAGGACAGAGAAAGAGAGTGAGAAAGGGCATGCTAGAGCCTCTAGCCACTGCAAATGAACTCCAGATGCATGTGCCACACTATGCATCTGGCTTACATGGGACCTGGAGAATTGAACCTGGGATCTAAGGCTTTGCAGGCAAGTGCCTTAACCACTAAGCCATCTCTCCAGCCCCTGTACTAAGATTTTTGATACTAGGGATTGCACCCAGAATCCTGTGTGTGTTAGCACATAATTTATTACTGAACCACAGTCTATCCCTAAAGTCTTATGTAAGGCAGTGTGTCTTTCATAAAGAACACCTTCTGTCTACTGTGCAGATTGGATAAATGAGAAGCAAAAACAAAGATGGGGGCTGGAAAGATGGCTTAGTGGTTAAGGCATTTTCTTACAAAGCAAAGAATCCTGGTTCAATTTTCCAGGACCCACATAAGTCAGATGCACAAGGGGGTGCATGCATTTGTAGTGGCTGGAAGTCCTGGCGCAGCCATTCTCTCTCTCAAATAACTAAATAAATATATTTAAAAAAAAAAAAAACAGGGCTGGAGAGATGGCTTAGTGGTTAAGTGCTTGCCTGTGAAGCCTAAGGACCCCAGTTCAAGGCTTGAGTCCCCAGGACCCATGTTACCCAGATGTACAAGGTGGCACATGCATCTGGAGTTCGTTTGCAGTGGCTGGAGGCCTTGGCGTGCCCATTATCTATCTATCTGCTTTTTTCTGTCTGTCACTTTCAAATAAATAAAAATAAACAAAAGAAATCTTGTGCCGGAGGGATGGTTTAGCAGTTTAGGCATTTGCCTGGAAAGCCAAAGGACCCAGGTTCAATTCCCCAAGACCCATGTTAGCCAGATGCACAAGGGGGTCCACACATCTGGAGTTCATCTGCTGTAGTTGGAGGCCCTGGCACACTCATTCTTTTTCTCTCTCTCTCTGTCAAATAAATAAACAAAAATAAAATGGAGGCTAGAGAGATATACATAGTGATTCATGTGTCTGGAGTTCATTTGCAGTGGCAAGAGGTCCTGGTATACCCATACTCACTCATTTACTTTGTCTTCCTTTCTCATATCTTTTTTTTTCCCCCCTGAGGTAGGGTCTTACTGTAGCTCAGGCTGGTCTTGAACTCACAGGGATCCTACCTTGGCCTCATGAGTGCTGGGATTAAAGTTGTGCACCAGCAAGCCTGGCTGTCTCTCTCTCAAAAAAATAAAAATATTTTAAGCCAGGGGCTGAGGTAGGATCACTGTGAGTTTGAGGCCAGCCTGAGACTACATAGTGAATTCCAGGTTAGCCTATGCTAGAGCAAGAACCTACCTCAAAATCTAAAAAAAAAAAAAAAATAATAATAGCCTTCAGTTTTCTGGCTTGAGTGATGGGCTATAGAGAGCTTTTAAAAAAATAATTTTATGGGTTGGAGAGATGGCTTAGTGGTTAAGCGCTTGCCTGTGAAGCCTAAGGACCCCGGTTTGAGGCTCGGTTCCCCAGGTCCCACGTTAGCCAGATGCACAAGGGGGCACACGCGTCTGGAGTTTGTTTGCAGAGGCTGGAAGCCCTGGCGCGCCCATTCTCTCTCTCCCCCTCTATCTGTCTTTCTCTCTGTGTCTGTCGCTCTCAAATAAAAAAAAAAAATTATTTAAGAGAGAGGTGGACAGAGAGAATGGGCATGCCAGGGCCCCTAGGCACCACAAATGAACTTCAGATACATGCACCACTTTGTGCATCCAGCTTTACAGGGGTACTGGAGAACTGAACTTGGGTCCCTTAGCTTTGCAGACAAGTGCCTTAACCGCTAAGCCATCTCTCCAGCCCAACTTTTACTGAAATGAAAAATATAGGAAGAACAAATTTGTTTTTATTTATTTATTTTTGTTTTTCAAGGTAGGGTCTCATCTACTCGGGCTGACCTGGAATTCACTCTGTAGTCTCAGGGTGACCTCTAACTCACGGCAATCCTCCTACCTCTGCCTCCTGAGTGCTGGGATTAAAGGTGTGTACCACCATGCCCAGCTCACAAATAACATTTTAAAGATATTAAATGTGATGAGCCAGGTGTGGTAGTTCATGCCTACAATGCCAACACTCAGCAGGCTGAGGCAGGATTGCCATGAGTTTGCGGTTACTATGGGCTACACAGTGAGACTATTCTCAAGACAAAGAAGGCTGAAGAGATCGTTCAGTGGTTAAGTGCACTTTCTGTGCAAGTATGAGGGCCTGAGGGGTCTGAAACTTCCCTAGTTCTAAGTTCCAGATCCTGCTTAAAACTGCTGGGTGTAGTCACACGTCTGTATTTCTAGTATCACCAGGGAGCACAGACCCAAGAATCATCATCAGAGGAGCCTCATAAACTCTGGAATCAATTTTAAAAAGTGGGGAGGGAGCTGGAGAGATGGCTTAGCAGTTAAGTGCTTTCCTGTGAAGCCTAAGGACCTCAGTTCGAGGCTTGATTCCCCAGGACCCATGTAATCCAGATGCACAGGGGGCGCATGCATCTGGAGTTCATTTGCAGTGGCTGGAGGCCCTGATGCACCCATTCTCTCTCTATCTCTCTCTCTGCCTCTTTCTCTGTCTGTTGCTCTCAAATAAATAAAGAAAACAAGAGAGAGAGAGAGACCAAGTGGAAAAGCAATGGAGTTGGACACCTCATGTTCCACTAGGGCCACTGCAGGCCAGCAACTCCCACTACAAGGTAAGTGTACGGGGCTCCCCAAGGGCACAAACGTGTGCATACACCACACACACACACACACACACACACACACACACACACACACACAAACCCAAACAAATAACTGAGTAAGTTAACTTTGACATGTGAGTTCCAGGTCAGCCAAGACCAGAGTGAGGTCCTACCTCGAAAAAACACACAAATCTTGTGGCCTGTTAGAAATTTTCAAGGTAGGGAGAAGTTTGTATAGAAACAGTTGAGATGATGGGGAATCCCACCGTGACCTGAGCAGGCACCTTGTCTCTAGAGTTGGTGAACATCATCTGATGCTTTATAGAAGACATTCTAATGCACCTTGTGTACTGATGGGCTGAAATGCAGAAATGAGAGACCTGTTTAAATGACTTTGATACTACATGCCCCTACTCATGAATGGGACAAAGAAGAGGTGACAGCACTGACAGTGAGTACAAGGTCTCCCAGATTCTGGAGCTCTCTTCCCTTTAAGTATGTCATTTCCAAGCTGATGGAGCTGAGTCCTACTAGGGGTCAGTACTAGACCCTGGGACTCCACTTTTCTTTTTTTCTTATTTTTCTAGGTAGGGTCTCACTCTAGTCCAGGCTGACCTGGAATTCACTATAGTGTCAGGGGTGCCTTGAACTCACAGCAATTCCCATACCTCTGCTTCCAGAGTGCTGGGATTAAAGGAATGCACTACCATGTTGGGCTCCAATTTCATTAAAACACTGCAGATGCTGATGGCTCAGTGCATTGGACAATGCTTGTGTGAGGCAGGGCAGGTCTCTTCAATTCAGGGGCTGAGGAGATGGCTCATTAGTTAAAGGTGCTATCTTGCAAAGCCTGATGGACCCTGTTCAGTTCCCCAGTACACATGTAAAGCCAGACAAAGTGGCACATGTGTCAAGTTTGTTTACAGTGGCAGGAGGCCTTGGTAGCCATATTCTCTAATAAATAAAATAGAATATTAACCTTCCAGCTGGGCATATAACCCCAGCACTTAGGAGGCAGAGGTAAAAGGATCACTGTGAGTTTGAGGCCACCCTGAGACTACACAGTGAATTTCCAAGTCAGCCTGGGTTAGAGTGAGACCCTATTTTGTAAAACAAAAACAAACAAACAAGCCAGGTGAAATGACTCACGCCTCTAATCCCAGAATTTGGGAGGCAGAGGTAGGAGGATCACCATGAGTTCAAGGCTACATAGTGAATTCCAAGTCGCCTGAGCTACAGTGAGACCCTACCCTGAAAAACAAAAACAAAAAACAAACACAAAACCACACCAAAAACCTCTTCAATTCAATCCTGTTACCTGAAAGGCAAGCCTGCCTTGTGGCATATACTGGCATAAAGAAAAGTGGCCTAGGGCTGAAGGGATGGCTTAGCAGCTAAGGCATTTGCCTGCGAAGCCAGAGGACCCAGGTTCAATTTCCCAGGACCCATGGAAGCCAGATGCACAAGGTGGTGTATGCATTTGGAGTTCATTTGCAGCAGCTGCAGACCCTGCAGGCCCATTCTCTAATAAAACAATTAAAAAACATTTTTTTTAAGAGGCCTGGAACTCAGAAGACATCATGGTGCTGAGAAGAAGTGACAGAGGAGTGCTCAGCACTGACATATCTTTACCACATCTTCCAAGGCTCAGGACCCATTGTGGAAGAGGTGACGGAAAGAATGTAAGAGCCAAAGGAAGGGTAGGACTACCTTACAACGTGCTCCTCCAGACACAAAATGGCCTGAATATACATGACCTCACAATGCCTGACACTACCTACACAAGACCATCATAATAGGAGGAAAAGATCATGACATCAAAATAAAAGACAGACTGAGAGGGGGAGGGGATATGAAAGAGTGGAGTTTCAAAGGGAAAAGTGGAGGGAGGGAGGGCATTACCATGGGATATTTTTATAATCATGGAAGTTGTTAATAAAATTAAATAAATAAATAAAGAAGTAGACAACAACAATAATAAAATAGGCCTGGAGAAATGGCTTAGTGGTTGAGATGCTTGCCTGTGAAGCCTAAGAACCCAGGTTTGATTCCCCAGTACCCACATAAAGCCAAATGAACAAGGTGGTTATTTGCAGTGGCTAGAGACCCTGGTATGCCCATTCTCTCTCTCTCAAACAAATTAGTTTTATTTTGTTGTTGTTTTTTTTTTTTTTTTAAAGAGCTGAGAGTGGTGGCTCACACCTTTAATTCTAGCACTCAGGAGGGAAAGGTAGGAGGATCGATGTGAGTTCAAGGCTACCCTGAGACTTCATAGTAAATTCCAGGTCAGCCTGGACTAGAGGGAGACACTACCTTGAAAAAGAAACAACAACAGAAGAGTTAGAGACTCCATTTTTCTGCCTCTGGGTGCATGCTCAGGATGGGAAGATGGCTCAGTAGTTAAAGGAACTTGCTTGCAAAGTCTGCAAGCCCAGGTTCGATTCCTTAGTACCTATGTAGAGCCAGAGGCAGAAAGCAGCTTGTGCTCTGGAATTCATCTGCAGTGGCAAGAGGCCCTAGTACATCCACAGTCTTTCTCCCTCTCTCAAATAAATTAAAAAATACTTGATTTTGGAGAGAGATACAGAGAGAATTGGCGTGCCAGGTCTTCAACCACTGCTATAGAACTCCAGACACTTGCGCCACCTCATGGGCATGCATGACCTTGCACTTGCCTCACCCTTGTGCGTCTGACTTACTTGGGATCTGGAGTCAAACATGGGTCCTTAGGCTTCACCAGCAAGTACCTTAACTGTTAAGCCATCTCTCTAGCACCCCCCCCCTTTTCTTTTTTTTTTGGTTTTCTGAGGTAGGGTCTCACTCTAGCCCAGGCTGACCTGGAATTCACTAAGGAATCTCAGGGTGGCCTCGAGCTCACAGTGATCCTCCTACCTCTGCCTCCCAAGTGCTGGGATTAAAGGCATGCGCCACCATGCCCGACTTAATTGTTTTTTAAAGAGTACATTCTCCCTAGAACCTCAAAGCAAATCAATTTACTTCCCAGATATTTCAGACACTGATTTTATTATTAGTCAAAGAGTTAGCACATGCCAGGGCTTCTAACCACTGCAAATGAATTCCACATGCATGCGCCACTATGAGCATCTGGCTTATGTGGGACCTGGAGAATTGAACCTGGGTCCTTAAGCTTCACAGATATGCGCCTTACCGTCTAAGCCATCTTTCCAGCCCCAGCTTTTCTTTTTCTTAATATTTAATTAAGTTATTTATTTGAGAGAGAGAGAGAGAGAGAGAGGGAGAGAATGGGCACACCGGGGCGTCTAGCCATTGCAAACGAACTCCAGATGTGTGTACCCCCTTGAGCATCTGGCTTACGTGGGTCCTAGGGAATCAAACCCGGGTCCTTTGGCTTTGCAGGTAAGTGCCTTAACCATTAAGCCATCTCTCCAGCTCATAAGTGGTCAATTTTAACCCTCTTTTCATTTCTTTCCCCCAAAAAACACATGTGTGGAGGGTTAGGGGTACCGCTCAGTGGTTGAAAACCTGACTAACATATGAGGCCTAAATTCAATCCCCAGTACTCCCTCCCCAAGGGGTATACTGAGAAGCAAAAGGGAAGAAATCTGTGGTCCTACTTCTCAGTTTTCATTTGCCCAGTAGAGGTTGCCTAACCTTGGGCAATGTTTAGAGAACTCAGAGAACAGCAATAACCTTCACCTTGACTCAGGGTAATACTGGAAGTGCCACTCAAAGGTCCGGAACAACAAATACCATTCATATAAACTGTCCTCCTGACCCTCACTCAATTCAGCCCATGAGGTGAGTCAGTTTGATCCCTTCACAGGGCCTGAAAAGCCAGTGAAGGAACAAGCGCAACGGCCTTAAGTGCAGGCAAAGAGGGCTTACCTAGGAGAGACCCACCCTGAAAGCTAAATGCTCAACTCAGATCGCTCTGACTGAAGAATAAGCACTCAAGACGGACAGCGAACCTTGCCTTCAAGGCAACAAGATTTATTGTAAAAAAAAAAAAAACCAAAAAACAAAAAACCTACATACATATTAAAACAGCTTTATACACATTTCCCCTATTACAAGATTACATATATACAATGAGTCCTGTCAAAGTCAGCATCTTATTAGAATAAAAAATTATAGAATCCTACACCCCAATTTTATCACTGGTGTTCCCCACTTCTCAGTAAAAGACAACTAATCATAATCTTACTCAATTTCCCAAGTCTGACTCCCAACACTAAAACTATTGCATTAATGTGGAATGATTTGCCCAAAGCAGTGCTGACACTCAGTGCTGAGGGAAAGACTTGCTAAGTGTTTTTTTCATGGTAGGGTCTCACTTTAGACCAGGCTGACCTCGAACTAACAGCACTCCACCTACCTCTGCCTCCCAAGTGTTGGGATTAAAGGCAAGTGCCACCACACTTGGCTGCGCTAAGTTTTGTTTTTTGTTTTTTGTTTTTTTTTTTTGGTTTTAAGGTAGGGTCTCACTCTAGCCCAGGCTGACCTGGAATTCACTATGTACTCTCAGGGTGGCCTTGAACTCACAGTGATCCTCCTACCCCTGCCTCCCGAGTGCACCACCACACCTGGCTTTGCTCTAAGTTTTTAAAAGCCTGTGGAAATTCAAAGGAAGTGGGGAAGGATGAATGAACAGTTGTCTTCAACATTTTTATCCAATTTCATGGTGGTCTTTTCAAAATTAGTAATGGAATATTGAAATGTTCTCTGACTGGTCAGGACAATGTACTCAATTCAGGAGACACAATAAATAAAAACTTATGTTTCTTCTTGTTAGACAGAGAAGGGAGGCTCTTGAGCAAGTATTTCAATTCAAGAATTTAGTCCCAGGAAAGTTCTCTTCTCCACAGATCATCTACTGTGGACACACTGGGAGTGACTTTTATTTTCACCCCGTACTTCAGAAAATCTGGGTTGACGTCTTTCTGAGTGGCTGCCAGTTGTAAGCCCTTATTACAAAGGCAGCAGAGGTCAATTTGACATTTAAGGCTGTTTTGGAAAGAAGCATACAGGAAAATGGAAGGAGCGAGACTAATACAACATTTGTGGTTTCCCAGTCCCCTGTAGAAGTTTCTCCTTCACAGGTCACCTTGGCATGTAAGTGATGGGAATGAAGGAGTATTCTGGTACTGACTTGGATTGCTTTTATGTAATTTTCTGTAATGCCACTTTATTTTTCCTTCTCCTCCTCCAACCATCTTTATCTCAAAGTGAGGTCAACCCAGGAAACTGCTAGGAAAAGATGTCAAATGTTTAATGGAGGAAATGAAACTTGACTCAATTATTCCATAAATTGATGTTGGAGTTACTGAAGAGCTAAGATTAGTGGCCAAGCCAGGAAACAATACTAGGAAAGGAAATGCCATCCAGAGCTGTGTAGTAGGAAGAATTGAATGTTCATGATTTTTTTCATTGTTTTTCGAAGTGAGGTCTTACCCTAGCTCAGGCTGACCTGGAATTCACCATGTTGTCTCAGGATGGCCTTGAACTCAGGACAATCCTCCTACCTCTGCCTTCCAAGTGCTGGGATTAAAGTCATGTGTCACCATGCCCGGTTTCTGTTCATGATTTTAATGCAGGAGAGATCACCATGAACATCAATTTCAACCTTTGGTGCCAGAAACTTCTCAGGAGTGCCAGCATAGGTGCTACTGTCCTGGCCAGTGTTAACTTTCTAGGTATCTGAAGATGCTTTGCTTCGATCCTGAAGTGCTAACATCTGTCTTGAGGCGCTTGGGAGAGGGAGATGTCATCAATGACGGTCCCCTTCTCCTCACCTAGAGAGCAGAGAGGGAATCAGGACTGATTCAAGACTTTTACTCAAGTAGTTACCATCAACGAACTCTTTAGCAACTCATAGTTAAATTGTGACAATTAAATATAAAGAAAAAGCAGTTAAGGTGCTTGCCTGTGAAGCCCAAGGACTCATGTTCAACTGTCCAGGTCCCATTTAAATCAGATGCACAGTGACACAAATGCACAAGGTTGCAAGAGCATACAAGGGGGCCCATGCATCTAGAGGCCCTGGTGTGCCAATTCTCTCTCTCTCTCTCTCTCATTAGAAAAAAGAAAAGAAAGAAAGAAAGTAAGGCCAGGTGTGGTAGCACACGCCTTTAATCCCAGCACTTGGGAGGCAGAGGTAGGAGGATCACCATGAGTTCAAGGCCATCCTGAACTAGAGTGAGATCCTACCTCGAAGATAAAAAGAAAGAAAGAAAGAAGGAGGAAACATGAACTTTTCAGGCAGGGCTGGGGAGATGGCTGAGAGGGTAAGATGCTTGCTTTCAAGCCTGCTGGCATAATCTCAATCCTCCCCAGCACCCAGGTAAAAACAAGATGCAAAGTGGTGCCCACATGCCCATGGCAATGGGAGATGGAGCCAGGAGAATCTGGAAGCTCAAGGGCCAGTCAGAATGACACCCACAGTAAGATAAGGAGACTGTCTCAAAAGGTGGTAGAGAGGACCAGGTATGGTGGCCACACCTTTAATCACAACACTGGGAGGCCAAGGTAGGAGAATTGCAGTGAGTTCGAGGCCACCCTGAGACTACATAGTGAATTCCAGGTCAGCCTGGGCTAGAGTGAGACCCTGCTTTGAAAAATAAAACAAAACAAAAAGCAACAGCAAAAGAAGGTGGTGGTAGTTTAATTTTAAAAAAGGGTGGAGGAAAGAGAATGGCCAGAGGGGATTATGATAAGGGTATATAGTATATATGAATGAAGGTTGTCAATGAAAAGTTGGGAAGAAAAAGAAAAAGAAAACTGGGTGTGGTGGTGCATGCCTCTAATCCCAGTACTTGGTAGGCAAAAGTAGGAGGACCTGTGAGTTCAGGGCCAGCCTGGAACTACAGAGTTGAGTTTCAGGTCAGCCTGTGCTATAGTGAGACTTTACCTTGAAATAAACAAACAGATGAAAGGACAGGACAAACTCCCAGAAACTGTCCTCATGCTGTGACACACATGTGCCCGTACACACAAAACAAAATTAAAATATGTCTTGGCAAGGCTAATAAGAAAAAAGAAAAATAGGTAAATTAAATAAATGTTGTTTTGGGGAGCACATCAGTTATTAAATTCCTTACCTGAGGCTTAGATGATTCCTTTGCCACCTCAGCCTTGGTAGGAGAAAGTGTATGAAAGACGAAGTTTCTTGAGTTTCGGGGGGCACTAGGGTTGAGGTCAGAGAGAGCAGCTAGTTTCTGAAGCACAGCTTTGGGCTGGTTGAGCAGTGAGCCTGTCTTTACCTGAAGAATGAAAAGTGTCCTTCTATCAAATTGTAAGTGTGAAGAAAAGGGGAAAGTTAGACCCTCCCTGCTTCCCCCAGGCATTGGAGGGATATATCACTATTATTCAAATAGAAAAGAAACAGTAAGATCCTTTAGCATACATTTCAATTTCCCATGGCTGCTTCCCTTCCCAAATGACAGAGATTATCCCCATAGCCTATATAACCTGTAAACCATGATGTTAGACTAACAAGGTCCCAACAAACCTGGTGAGTACTTCCTGGTTTGATAGCTTCAAAAGGATTACTGGGAAGAGGCTTTGGTTCTTGAATAACCACGGGGCATTTAGCTGGAAAGAAAAGATAGAAAAGACTTGTGCTGGGGAAAGCTGGTTAGAATTCCTTTTATATCCAAACAAGCTAAAAAGCCTAATAACTAAACAGTAAGCTAAAGCTATAGGAATATCAAGCAGACAATTAAGCTAAACATATTAAATAAATAATGGTTAAAAAAAAAAAAAGGACACTTGGGAGGCAGGGTAAGAGGACCGTCATGAGTTCAAGGCCACCTTGAGACTACATAGTGAATTCCAGTTTAGCCTAGGCTAGAATGAGACCCTACCTCAGGAAAAAAAAAAAAAAAAAGAAGAAGAAAGGGCAAAAACCAGGCATTATGGTTCTACCTGGTCTACAAAAAACCTTAAAATGCACTAGAGAAATAACTCAATTTTTGTTAAAGGCATTTGCTCGCCAAACCTGACAGTCTAAGTTTGATTTTCCAGATGCACAAAGCGGCACATGTATCTGGAGTTCATTAGTAGCGGCAGGGGACCCTGGTGTACCCATTCTCACATACATATATACATACATTTATTTTTTACAAAAGAAAGGAAAAAAATAGGAGTTTGTAAAATTGGATTGAAGTCCCAAAGAGCCCATCTCTGGAGTTAAACACAGCTAAGTTCACATCCCAGTGCTAACACTGAGGTATATAATCCTGGGTACCCAAACAGAGAAGCCAAGGTTCACTTTTCTGAGCCATCGAGCATAAGCTGTCAAGTCCAACCTCCACTGCTCCACAGTGTAAGTACTAGCACACTGCCCCTCCACGCCTCTATGGGCCTTTCTTTCTTTCTTTTCTTTTTTTGCATATATTTTATTTTATTTTTAGAGAGAGTGGTGGGGGCAGAGAGAGAGGGAAAGAAATTTGGCATACCAGGGCCTCAACCACTGCAATCAAACTCCAGATGCTTGGGCCACCTAGTGGGCGTGTGTGGCCTTGTGCTTGCTCTCCTTTATGAATCTGGCTTAAGTAGGATCTAGAGAGCTGAACATGGGTCCTTAGGTTTTGCAGGTAAACACCTCAACTGCTAAGCCATCTCTCCAGCTCTCTATGGGCCTTTTAAGACAGATAAGGTGAGGCTGGGCATGGTGGCACATGTCTTTAATCCTAGCACTTGGGAGGCATAGGTAGGAGGACTGCAGTGAGTTTGAAGTCACCCTGAAACTAAATAATGAATTCTAGGTCAGCCTGGACTAAGTGAGACCTTACCTTAAAACAAAACAAAACAAAGATTAGGCAAGAGCTTATGATTAGAAGGTTAGTCACCTCTAAGACCCCAGCCCTAACAATCCAAGAGGCTAGGTCACGAGGAGATGAGTGCTCACCGTTCTTCTGCAATGCTCTGGCCGTAACTCTCCTGGCTAGTATCATGAACTGGCTATCTTCCCCAACCTCTTCTTCAGCTATAATTTTTCCCTGTTGTGCCTGAAAATAAAAATCATATCGCATTATTAGGTGTGACGGTTCACTCAGGAGGATTATTGTGAGTTTGCGGCCAGTGTGGGCTACACAGTGAGTTCTGGGCATGATCTTGTCTCGACAAACATTATATATACGGCATTCAAGTACCTCAAGCTCTGTGCTGAGGAGATGGTTCAGTGGAGAAAGCACCTGCTGCTTTAGTGTGACCATCTGAGAGTGACTCCTAGAACCCATGTACAAACCAGACAATATGGCAGGCAGTATAATCCCAGTGTGCTACAGTGAGAAGAGAGGCAGAGACAAGAATCTCCTGGATGCTCTTAGGCCAGTGTTTGTGGTGAATACAGCACTGAGCAACCCTATCTCAAACAAGGTGGAAGGTAAGGACCAAGACTTGATGTCCCCTGACCTGTACACTCATACACATGAACATGTACACACATCACATACCAAAAGAAAACCACTCCAGTTTTCTCCTAAATCATTAACATAGTCTAAGTCGTGAAGCAAGGTTACTAGGATATCATGACTTTAAACCAGGGGTAAAAATCTGGATAGTCATCTGGGTGTGGTGGTGCACAGCTTTAATCCCAGAGCTCAGGAGGCAGAAGGTAGGAGGATCACTGTGAGTTCGAGGCCACCCTGAGACTACATAGTGAATTCCAGGTCAGCCTGGGCTAGGGTGAGACCCTACCTTGAAAAAAAGAAAAAAAAAACAGTCATTTAAGGGAATTATCCATGATAACCTTTCTAGTAAACTCAAAGATTAAAAGGGCTAGCAATATGTAGCCTAAATTTTTGAAATTATCATGACAATTTTTTTTTTGTCTTAAATTAGGGCCAGTATAGGCAATTTTCTTGCAGACTATCTACCTGGTCCCGAAGCCACTGCTCTCGTTCAAATCGCTCCTTCCTCCATCTGGCTTCTGTCTCATCAAGCTGTTCTTCAGTCTGATCATCATCAGAATCTCTGTGGAACAAGTCCATCTGGGAAGCGTCATCTAAAGTAGAGAGTGAAAGCTTTCAGCATTCTGCAATCCCCAGAGACGACAGACCAAATAAAGCCTTACCACTACTACACACTGACATGCCCTAGGGGCCTCCCTGCCTTCTTTTGAAACAGGGTATCAAGTGGCTCAGGCTATTTATTGATTGATTGATTTGAGAGAGAGAGAGAATGGATGCACCAGGCCACTGCAAAAGAATTCCAGATGCATGCGCCCCTTGTGCATCTGGCTTATGGCCAAGCCATCTCTCCAGCCCCAGGCTAGCTTTGAATTTACTATGTAGCTAAGATTGACCATGAACTCCCCCTCCTCATCTCCCTAGAGCTGGAATTACAAAGGTGCACCACCACACCCGTCTTTTGTTTTGGTTGTTTAATGCAGTGCTGGGACCGCATGCATTCTAGGCAAGCACTCTACAACTGAGCTATATTCCTTAGCCTCCTGCTCTAGTGTCAATTGCTGTCTTAAACAGAACAAGTATGGACATTGGAGTCATCTGCTTTTAAAGGCAGCAATCAAGAAAGTTACCTATGTTTTTCCATCGGAATTTCCTCATCCGTCCAGGACCATCGCTGTGCAGATCCCCATCAGCAAGGTACCTTTCCTGGTATAAACGTAACTTCCTCTTGTCATCATCCAACATGGTTTTCCTGAAACAGGAGAAATTAAGATGCTCAGAGCCAGGACCATTCTGGCTGGCGACAGGGCCTACCTTGGGGTGTCCTGTGACTTAGAAGGGCTTGATGGCATTCTTACATGTGTATTTTCTTGATTTGACTCTGCAGTTCCTCATCAGAGGGAAGTTCTTCATCAATTACATCCTCTTCATATTCATCAATATCTTCCCCATCATACTCATCTTCACTTCCCACCTCGCTTCCTGAAACTTCTGCCTCATCCTCCAAGTATTTCTTCAACCTCCTAGAAAGCAATTTTGAAGATTAGAAGATATGATAATGAACACGTACACAGGCTATAAAAACAATGAGAAAAATAGCTTTAAGCCTTAAACTTAGATCATGTGCCAGTAATTGAGCTTCACAGCCATTACTATATTATTTAGGAAGTGGGTTTCCTTCATTTTATACTTAGTAAAAAGAGTATCCAAGACACGAGACTGGGAGCAGTGTGTGACTAAAAAGGCCACTAGTTCCAAAAGGAACTAGAGATGGTCAGTACAGAAATTGTTTAAGGAGCTCAAAGATCAAAAACACCCAAGGTCTCAAAGCCAGGAGGCAGATTGGATCCAACTCAATTTGGGTAACCCTATAACCATAAAACTCTTCATCCTACAGGTTTATGAGTACTGCTGGAAGGTTCACACTATTTTGCTTTTCATTTAAGCACACCAAAGCTTAGGTGATGATAGGGCAGAGTAAGGTTATAGACCAGGATCATCGTTTTTTTTTTGTTGTTGTTGTTGTTGTTGTTGTGAAAGGCCCAAGAATTCAGAAGCCCAGAAATACTATCACGCTCCAAAGGGAGCTTAAGCGGGCCCCTGCATACCTCAAACTCCAGGCTTTACTCTCTGTTGGAAGCAAGTAAAGAATCCCTCTTCTCATTATATCAGAGCCCGCTCCTAATATAAAACTAGGTAAAAAGGGCATGAGATAGCCCTCAAGGATGGGAAATGAGTAATGAAGTGAACCACTTATTTGGTTTCTGTAAATAGCCTGCACCATAAGCCTTAATAGCCCACACTGTAAGCCTTAGTAGCTCGCACCATAAGCTGTAGCAGCCTGCCTCAGAACACCAAGGTCATAGGAGGCTGATACCACACTCTGCTACCTCCACCTAAGGACCTGCGCAAATGCTGACCTCCAAGGTCATAGGAGACTGATACCACACTCTGCTACTCCCACCCAAGGACCTGCGAAAATGCTGACCACCAAGGCCATAAGAGAATGATTGGTCCACGAGGGGCATGAACAAATTAAACTAATTGGCTTAGAAACTATGGGGTGGCACAAACTGACTAGCTTGCACCCCGCGGGCTCCTGATGTTAAAAAAATGATTGGTTTAATGCACAGGCTTTGTTAGAAACCCTGTAAAAACTGTCCCGTTCCTGCATTCGGGGCTCTGCAGTCCTCTACCCCTGTGCGGTGTACGACTGTGGGCCCCAGCGCGCTTGGAATAAAATCCTCTTGCAGTTTGCATCAAGACCGCTTCTCATGAGTGACTTGGGGTGTCGCCATATCCGGGCAGAGCGTGGGGTCCCCCTCCTGGGGTTCCTTCAGTTGTTGTTCTTTGTTTTTTGAGGTAGGGTCTCATTCTAGCTCAGGCTGAGATGGAATTCCCTCTGTAGTCTCAGGGTGGCCTGAAACTCACACCGATCTTCTTACCTTTGCCTCCTGAGTACTGAGATTAAAGGGGTGTGCCACCACACCCAGCTTCTTTTATTTTATTTTTTTCAAGGTAGAGTCTCACTTGAGCTTAGGCTGGCCTGGAACTCATGGTGATCCTCCTACTGCTGCCTCCCAAGTGCTAGGATTAAAGGTGTGCACCTTTACACCTCACACCTGGCTTTCTTCTTCTTTTTAATAATTTTATTTGAGAGAGAAGCAGAGAGAAGAGTTTGGGCATGCCATTGCAAACGAACTCCAGACGAGTGTGCCACCTTGTACATCTGGTGTTTTATGGGTACTGGGGAATTGAACTCAGGTCCTTTGGTTTCACAGAGAAGCGCTTTAGCCAGTCATCTCTCCAGCCCAGACTAGGATCTTATTACTTACCAAACAAATCTTGACCTCTTAAATTACAAATAAGGGCTGGAGAGATGGCTTAGCGGTTACGGATCCTGTTTACCTGCAAAGCAAAGGACATCGTTTCGATTCCCCAGGTCCCACGTAAGCCAGATGCACAAGGTGGTGCATGCATCTGGAGTTCGTTTGCAGTGTCTGAAGGCCCTGGTGCACCCATTCTCTCTCTTTCTCTATCGGCCTCTTTCCCTCTCTCACTCTCTCAAATAAATAAATTAAATTAAATTAAAAACTTTAAATTACAAATAAGATGAGCTCAGAGGTTCTATTTATCAAAACCACTACTATTTTCTTTCTTCTTTTCCTTCCTTTTTAACAATTGTTTTTTAAATTATTATTTATATGAGAGACAGAATGGGCACACCAGGACCTTTAGGCACTGCAAACGAACCCAGACACATGCAACATCTTGTGCATCTGGATTACATGGAAAATCGAACTTGGATCCTCTGGCTTTACAAGCAAGGGCCTTAACAGCTAAGCCACCTCTCCAGACTCCCCGTCCTCCTTTTAAAGGTAAGTTCTCACTCTAGTGCTGGGTGACTTGGAATTCACTATGTAGCCTCAGGGTGACCTCGAACTCATGGTGATCCTCCTACCTCTGCCTCCCAAGTGCTGAAATTAAAGGCGTGCGCCACATGTGGCTTTTCTTCTTTTTGAGGTAGGGTCTCACTCTACCCCAGGGTGGCCTGGCACTCTCACTCTATAGTCCAGGTTGGCCTCTAACTCACAACAAATCCCCACCTCTACCTCCTGAGTGCTGGGATTAAAGGCATGTGCCAACATACAAGCACTCTTGTTTTGGTTTTTATTATTTTTTGAGATAGGGTTTCACTCTAGCCCAGACTGGAATTCACTATGCAGTCTCAGGGTAGCCTAGAACTCATGGTGATCCTCCTACCTCTGCCTCCCAACTGCTGGGATTAAAGGTGAGCCACCACGCACAGCTCCAGTCCTCTTTTATTTTGAGACAGATTCTCACTAAATTGCCCAGATTGGCATGAGTTGCCTGGAGCTTGGGATCTTCCTGCCCTCAACCTATAAGTAGCTAGGCTCACAGGCCTGTATCACCAGCCTGGCCTAGTTATTTTTCTCTAACTTCTTCTTGAGAAAAAAAAAAAAAATCCACTATCACCCTGTGTTCAAAGTCCTGTTATCTATGGTCACAAGAAGTAGGAGTTTGGTAACTCTGAAAGATGACTTTTATCAAAGATTTAATTAACATTGTGTATGTGTTTAAATGGGATCCTCTACATCCTAGGGGTCCTACAGAATTCCTTCAGGGGCTACTCATCACTAGTTTCCCAATCTTCTCACATAATCTCTTAGAGCAGTTCAACTTTTAGTTGTCAGTCATTCTAAGACTTTCATTTGAACACAGAAGTCTGAAATTAAATAAGGTTGCCTTAGAAAAAAAATCTAAGGATGACCTAAAGCTGTACAAGACAGTTAATTTGACAGGTGACAAATTAGAACCCCAAATGGTTCTTAATAGAATAGAATGATAGGCTAGAAGCAACAATATAAATCTAATAGAGATCAATCAATATGATGTCCTGAATGTGAATTCCAAAAGTCATTCACATGTTACTGAAGAACTATCAGAATGATGCTTGTGAAACTTTAATATTGTAAGAAAATATTTAAGGATCTGTTAAAGTGGAAAAAAAGGCAAGATGCAAAATTATACATACTGAAACATTATAGAAATCTTGGGCTACAGAGATGGCTTAGTGGTTAAGCACTTGCCAGCAAAGCCAAACACCCAGGTTCAGTTCCCCAGAACCCATATCAAGCCAGATGCACAAAAGTGGTGCATGCGTCTAGCATTCATTTAAGGCCCTGGCGTGCCCATTCTCTTTGCCTCTTTCTATCACTCTCTGAAATAAATTAAATAATTTTTTAAAAATTCTCAATGCAATATGAATAAAGGCATAAAAAGTTATGGGGCAGAGGAGATGGCTCAGTTGGTAAAGTGCTTGCCATAAAAACATGAAAGCAGATGCCCAGTACCACATGAAGAAAGCCAGACATGGTGGTATGCTTGGAGAAGTGGAAACAAGCAGGTCCCTGGGACTTGCCGTCTAGCCAGTCTAGCTGAATTGGTGAGCTCGATGTTCCATGAAAGACCCTGTCTCAAAAGACAAGGTGGAGAGTGAATGAGGAAGACAGCCAATGCCAGCCTCTGCCCATCACCCCCAGCAAGAAACATCAATTACCAACACTTGCACACGCATGTATTTTTTGAAGTGTGCATGTGTAATATGCACATTCATGTATGTGGGTATGGATGGGTGTACGCTATGGTGCGCGTGTGAAGGGCAGGAGACAACCTTGGACGTCGGTCCTCACCTTCCACCTTGCTTAAGACAGAGTGTCCCATTCACTACTGCATCTGTCTCAAGCTTTACGAATTCTCCTATCTCCACCTCCCATTTCACATTAGATGCACTGGGATTAGAGATGCACATGCTCCCATATCAAGCTTGTTTTACATGGGTTCTGGAGATTCAAACTCAGGACCTCACACTTGTGGTACAGCAAGTGCTTTATCCACTGACCCAAATCCCCAGCCCCTCACATATATTTTGGGCAGTAGACATAATTAACTCCATCCTTTTCCCTTCCTTTTCATTTTCCTCTATCTTGCATTCTTTTAAATATTCTAAAACAATTTTTTTTGTTTGTTTTTTTTTCGATGTAGTGTCTCACTCTGGTCCAGGCTGATTTGGAATTAATATGTAGTCTCAGGGTAGCCTCGAACTCTCGACAATCCTCCTACGTCTGCCTCCCAAGTCCTGGGATTAAAGGCGTGCGCCATCACGCCCAGCTTTTAAAAACAAATATTTGGGCTGGAGAGATGGCTTAGTGGTTAAGTGCTTGCCTGTGAAACCTAAGGACCCCGGTTTGAGGCTCGATTCCCCAGGACCCACGTTAGCCAGATGCACAAGGGCGTGCACGCATCTGGAGTTCATTAGCAGTGGTTGGAAGCCCTGGTGCACCCATTCTCTCTCTGTCACAGTCAAATAAATAAATTAAAAATAAATAAATAAAAAACAAATATTTTATTCTCACAACTAAAACAACCAACATTAAATAAATAAAATGGCTGTTTGGCATGGTGGTACATAGTTCTAATCCCAGCATTCAGGAAGCTCAGGTTGGAGGATCGCCATGAGTTCAGAGACAGCTTGGGCTATACAGTGAGCTCCATTGAACATCTTTGAGATGACACATAGAAGGATCTTGTTTTTCTTTTTTCTTTTTTTTTTCTTTTTTTTTTTGTTGTTTTTCAAAGTAGGGTCTCACTCTAGCCCAGGCTGACCTGGAATTCACTATGGTGTCTCAGGGTGGCCTTGAACTCATGGCAATCCTCCTATCTCTGCCTGGCTTTGTTTTTCTTTTATTTATTTATTTTTATTTATTTATTTGAGAGCAACAGACACACTTAACCACTAAGCCATCTCTCCAGCTCAGGATTTTGTTTTTCAAAAATATTTATTTGGAGCCAGGTGTGGTGACACACACCTTTAGCCCCAGCACTCTGGAGGCAGAAGCAGGAGGATCGCCTTGAGTTCATGGCCACCCTGAGAATACACAGTGAATTCCAGGTCAGCCTGGGCTAGAGTGAGACTCTACCTCAAAAAAACAAAAACCATATATACAGATTCAATTAGAGAGAGACAGAGAGTGCATGGGTACTCCAGGGCTTCTTGCCACCACAAGCTAAAGATGTGTGTACCATTTTGTGCGTGTGGCTTTATGTGGGTAGTAGTGAGTTGAACCCAGGCCACCAGATTTTACAACTACTAAGCTATCTCCCCAGTCTGGATTTTGTTTAATCTATGTTAACCACAAAAAGAAGTCAAACCAGCAGATTTAGGTAGAAAGGTAGCAATGACTAAGAGAACTTTCTAGAAGCTGAAGGAATAGATAACACTCACATTTGCCTTTTTAACTTCTCAGATTGCATTAGGAGTTCCTCCTCATCATCTTCTTCAGGGTCTGCCAGCGCCAGATCTTCATTTGCAGAGTCACTGTGTTCATCCTGGAAAACCAAAGCATCACACCCAAAGTTAAGCAGAAAATATGCCTTCAACTAAACAGGAGTTACAGAAAGCCACAACTGCCATACCTTGAGCATAGAATGAATTCTGTGTTCCTTTCTGTTTTTACATTTATTTATAGACAGGGTCCCGCTATATAGCCCGGGGGTGAGGGGCTTAATCTCATGACCCTCCTAACTTAGCCTCCCAAGTGCTGTGATTACAGGGCTATGGTCCTGGGTTTGATTTCCCAGCACTACAAACAAAATAAAACTTACAAATGTCTGTCCCCACACCTCATTATAGGACATTGCTTCTGATAAGGTGGCAAAACTTAGAATTCTCAAGAACTCATTCAAGGAAAAGGAAAAAAAAAAAAAAAACCTGAGGGAAATAACCCATGAAATTCAGGTATGTTCTCTTCACATTTACCTCATCACTATCAAATTCATCATTTGGGACAAGCCGGAAATCTCCAAATTCTTCTTCTTCTTCTTCTTCCCTAAAATGAAAATCAAGAAATAAGTTATTAAGAACAAACTACAAACCATTAGTGTGATAGTTTGAATAGATAGCCCCCAATATATTCAGTGTCTTATTAGTTTGTAGTTTGGATCTACAGCTACCTGGCTGGAGGAGATGTCACTGGGTGGATCTTAACGTATGGTGGTGGATTTAAAATTTTAATCTAAAGATTTGAAAAGTGTGCCTAGCTGGAGTTCCTGAAGTGTGCTCTCTGGTTGTAGCTTTTGGCTTCTTTTTCTCTCTGGTCCTTTAAGAGGGGGCCAGTTTCTTCTGCCATTGTGGAACCTTTCCTGGATCTGTAAGTTTTTAATAAGTATCCCTTCCTTCATAACTGTGTCTGGTTTGGAAGTTCATCTCAGTGAACCTGAGGCTGTCTACTATAGAAATTGGTACTGAGAGTGGAGAGATGAATCTGACCATTTGGATTTTGGTCTTTTAGAACTTTTGTTTTGGAGGGATGGGCATGGACTTGGTATTTACAACTGAAGATGCCTTCTGGAGTGGTAGCCAAGTTTTATAGACTATTCTGATGCGAGTTTGAAAGTGCTAAGTACAGTGAAAATTGTATCTGGAGACTCACTCAGTTTATGAACTTGGAGGCTTAGCTTACAAGCTTTCTAAGGGAAAGAAAATACTACAGAAAACTTTGTTGGGATTGCACTACTGACAAAAGGATTGTCTGTGTTCTGCTGCCCAGACTCAGAGAGTTTGATCAAAGTTAAATTTGTAATGGACTGACATGCTTGGCTAGAGATACTGGACTGAAAGATTTAAGATTTCAAGTTGAAAAACCTCAAACAAGTTAAAATTACAGGTACTGAGAGTGGTTTTAGGTTACTAAAGCCACTATTGTCAAACACATTAACAATCTTAAGAAAGTTTGCTTTACATGAAAATAATGGAGAAAATGCCTGAGAAAAAAACTATGATAAGGGTCTGGAGAGATGGCTTAGTGCTTAAGGCATTTTGCAAAGCCTAAGGATCCTGGTTCAAATCTCTAGAACCCACATAAGCCAGATGCACAAGGGACGCATGCATCTGGAGTTCTTTGCAGTGGCTGGAGGCTCTGGTATGTCCATGCTCTCTCTCTCTCAAATACAAACTCTTTTGGAAAGAGTTGACTAAAAAAGAAACCTGCTCTTCAAAGTCATAATTTATTTCTTTCCTAAATGAAGAATATGGCTATGTCCTACACACCTGGTATTGTTTTGGAAACAAACGAAAGAAAAAAACAAAACATGGAGAGTGGTCATAAAACACACACACAGTTTCAGGAGCCACTACTAAGATGCAAAATATAAACAGGGCATAATGATCCCCATAAATAGGCTGAAAGAGCCTTTGAAAGATGGACCAGGGTTTGCATGGAGACCTGAAGAATTTTTGGATATACCAGGATTGTACACCATGGAGTGTACTGTTGGCATGGGAGGGAAGTTTTCCCTGGCTACTCTGCCCAATTGAAGGAGCAAAATTGAAGGAGGATCGCCATGAGTGAGACTACATAGTGAATTACAGGTCAGCCTGGGTAGCGCAAAACCCTACCTTAAAAAAACCCACAAAATTGAAACATCTGGAGACTATCAGTCTCTAGAGTTATACTGGACCTGAACTGCAGAAGCTTGATGTCTGCTTAATGGTGACTGAGTTTACATTGTTCTAGTCTTTCCTTACTCTGCCTTATACCAGTTAAAAAAGTTTACTCTGTGCCATTATATGTTAAATGTATATAACTTGTTTGATTTTACAGGACTCAAAGCTAAGAGATAATTTTAAATCTCAGAGGAGACTTGGAACTTTTGAACTTTTTTTTTTTTTGAGGTAGGGTCTCACTCTCGCTCAGGATGACCTGGAATTCACAATATAGTCTCAGGGTGGCCTTGAACTCATGGCGATCCTCCTACCTCTGCCTCCCCAGTGCTGGGATTAAAGGCATGTGCCACCATACCCAGCATTTGAACTATCTTAAGTTGGTCAAGACTACTTTAAAATTGCGCTAGATACAATTTATAATATGTGTGATGATTTTAAAGCAATTGGGGGCCAGGGGCAGAATGTGGTAGTTTGAATAGATGGCCCCCAATATATTCAGTGTTTTATTAGTTTGTAGTTTGGATCTACAGCCACCTGGCTGGAGGAGGTGTCACTGGGCGGATCTTAAGGTGTGGTTGGATTTAAGCCCTACCTTGAAAAACAAAAAAAATAAATAAATAAAATACAATTCCAATCTAAAGATATGCAAAGTATGCCTAGCTGGAGTTCCTGAAGGGTGCTGTGTGGCTTCTACCTTTTTCTCTCTGCTTGGTCCTTTAAGAGGAGGCCAATTTCTGCCATTATGGAACTTCCCTGGATCTGTAAGCTTTAATAAATATCCCTTCCTCCATAATGTGCCTGGTTTTCAAGTTCATCTCTGAAGCTGTCTACAACAATTAGCTAAATTAAGGATTTAAAGTGTTTTGTTAACACTGGTAATTTCCTTACTGTTTTTTGTTTGTTTGTTTGTTTTTCTAGGTAGTACAGGCTGACCTGGAATTCACTATGTAGTCTTAGGGTAGCCTCCAACTCACAGCAATCCTCCCACCTCTGCCCAGCTAACACCAATAATTTCTTTAAGAAATGACCAGGCATGGTGGCACATGCCTTTAATCCCAGCACTTGGGAGGCAGAGGTAGGAGGATGGCCGTGAGTTTAAGACCACCCTGAGACTACATAGTGAATTCCAGATCAGCCTGGGCTAGAGGGAGACCCTACCTCTCAAAGCACAAAACAAAACAAACAAACAAAAAGACAGAAGTAACTGGGCGTGGTGGTATCAGATATGGGCATACAAATACCTGCTCAAATTTATTTTGGGGGGGCGGGGGGAGTGTCTTACCATGTAGCTCAGGATATCCCCAAACTGAAAACATAGCTGAGGATGTCCTTGAACTCCTGGTCCTCCTACCTTTACCTTTCAAGTGCTACGATTAGCATCATATCTGTCCCTGTTTGAGTTTTTATTGTTATGTCTGTCTTTCTTTTTTGAGATGGTTATCTTATAACCTGGACTTTCTATTTAGCTAAAGATGACCGATGACCTATTACTTTTTTCTTTTTTCTTTTTTGAGGTAGGGTCTCACTCTGGCCCATACTGACCTGGAATTAACTTTGTAGTCTTAGGGTGGCCTTGAACTCATGGTGATCCTCCTACTTCTGCCTCCCGAGTACTGGGATTGACCTATAACTTTTGATCCTCATGTCTCTACCTTCAAGTGTGCAGATTAAAGGTCTGAGCCACCATACCCAGTTTGTGTGATACTAGGGACTGAACCCAGTGCTTTCTGAATGCTAGGTAAGTACTCTAGTAAATGAGGTTAGCCCCAGTCCCTCTTTGATTTGCTTACTGAGACACAGCCTTACTATGTAGCCAAGCTGGCCTTGAAATCATGATCTTCCTGCCTTTGACAGGAGTGGGTCATCAAGCCCAGCACTTTTGTCTTTTGAATCTATATTAATCTGTATCAAATGGAAATTTCTTTCAACTTTGAACATGGGTCCTTGGGCTTCTCAGACAAGCATTTAACCCCACACCAACGCTCCAGCCCCTCTTTTCCTTTTTTCTTGTTTTGTTTTGTTTTTCGAGGTAGGGTCTCACTCTAGCCCAGGCTGACCTGGAATTCACTAAGTAGTCTCAGGATGGTCTCGAACTCACGACATTCCTCTTACCTCTGCCTCCTGAGTGCTAGGATTAAAGGTGCATGCCACCATTCCACTTTCACTCTTGCTTTAAAAAAAATTTTTTTTTTCATATTTAAACTGGTTTGGTGTCACATGCTTTTAATCCCAGCACTCCAGAGACAGAGATAGGAGAATCACTGTGAGTGAGCAAGGCCAGCCTAGAACACATAGTGAGTTCCAGGTCAGCCTAGACTAGAGAGAGAGCCTATCCTGAAAAAACAAAGGAAAAAAAGGGCATTTGTAAGGAGAGAGAGAGAAAGAGGGAGAAAGTGAGGGAGGAAAGAAGGAAGGGAAAAAGAAGGAAAGAAAAAAGGAGCTCCTGCTATTGCAAATGAACTCCAGATGCATACACCACTCTGTGCATTTGGCTTTACCTGGATACTGGGGAATCAAACCCTAGCCACCAGGCCTTGCAACCAAGCAACTGTAACCACTGAGCCATCTCTCCAACCCAACTTTCATCCCTTTTTATTTATTTGTTTGAGACAGAAAAGAAGAGAAAGAGAGAGAGAGAGACAATGGGCATGCCAGGGCCTCCAGCCTCTGCAAACAAACTCCAGATGTATGCATCACCTTGTGCATCTGGCTTACACACGTTCTGGGGAATCAAATCTGAGTCCTTAGACTTTGCAGGCAAACGTCTTGACAGCTAAACTATCTTTCCAATCCTTTAATTTTTTTTTCTTTTCTTTCCTTCCTTCCTTCCTTCCTTCCTTCCTTCCTTCTTTCTTTCTTTCTTTCTTTTATTTGAGATAGGGTTTCACTGTAGCCCAGGCTGACCTGGAATTCACTATGTAGTCTCAGGATGGCCTTGAAACTCACAGCGATCCTCCTAGCTGATCCTCCTAGCTCTGCCTCCCTAGTGCTGGGATTAGAGTGCGCCACCATGCCCAGCTTTGACACTTTTTACATCTGGCTTATATGAGTTGCTTGGGAATTGAACCTGGGCAGGCAAGTTTTGCAAGCAAAAGCCCTTAACTGCTAAGCATCTTTGCATCCTCCCATCAAGCGTTGAGACTCACCTGTCTGTTGGGAAGGAGCCTGAGCAAAGAGCAAGTGCTTCTTTCATTGGGTCATCCATGCTGTCCTCCTTCTCTTGCTTGGTCAACTTCAATGCAGCCATAGGGGAGGCATCTACATCAACAGTGAAGAGTTCTAATGAATGGCATCTCTATTATCTCTCCTAGACATCCTAAAGGCATGTCAGCTTGACATAGCTCTTAGGTAAGTGGGCCAAAAAGCTCACCATTCATTCATTCAACAAATCAGCATTATGCATACTATGTACTGAGCACCAGGGAGATAGTAGTAGGGAAAAGAAAAAAAAAAACACCACAAGTCTCTCAGTTTACATTCTAGCAGGTGTGTATGTTGGGGAAAGCAAGTGGAAAAATGAGTTAACATTTATATGAAATTTACAATATTCCAGACACCATTGAGGCTTTGTACATAAATTAAGTATAAGTGATACATTATACAGTCAAACCTAAAGCAGACCTGGTCGATACGTTACCATTCTCAGAAAGTCAGAGCTTTAGGGTTGGGGAGATGGCTGAGCAGTTAAAGGCACTTGCTTGCAAAGTCTACTGATCTGGGTTCAATTCTTCAGTACCCACATAAAACGCCAGATGCACAAAAGTTGTACATGCACATGGAATTTGTTTACAGTAGCAAGTGTCCCTAATGTGCCCATCCTCTCCTCACAAATGATAAGTATTTTTTAAAAAGCAAGAGCTCTAGGAGCTGGCAAGATGCCTTAGCAGCTAAAGGTACTTGCTTACAACGCCTGTCAGCCTGGATTCAATTCCTTAGTACCCCCATAAAGCCAGATGCACAATGTAGTGCCCATTCTCTCTCTCAAATACATAAAAATAAAATATATAAAAGAGGGCTGGAGAGATGGTTTAGCGGTTAAGCGCTTGCCTGTGAAGCCTAAGGACCCTGGCTCCAGGCTCAATTCCCCAGTACCCACATAAGCCAGATGCACAAGGTGGCGCATGCAGCTGGAGTTCCCTTGTAGTGGCTGGAGGCCCTGGTGAGCCCATTCTCTCTCTCTCCATTTGCCTCTTTCTGTCTTTCTCAAATAAATAATTTTTAAAAATATGTATACATGAAACAAAAACAACCATAAAAGAAAGAAAGTAAAAGCTCCATCCAGAGTAGGGGAGATGACTCAGTGGTTAAAAGTACTTGTTTACAAAGCCTGGCAGCCCAAGATCACTTCTGTAGTACCCATATACAGCCAGCTGCACAAGGTAGCATCTGGAGTTCACTTACAGTGGCAAGAGACTCTGGCATGCCCATACACACCTTCTCATTCTCTTTCTCAAATAAATAAACACATTTTTAAAAAGCTGAGTAAGAGGGAGCTGTAAATGTCAGCAGCAAGCAATGAATTCACCCCATCTGCAAAATTCCACCTCAGCCTTGTTTTCTGTGAACTTTCTGCCTGAGGATAAGGAGTTTCTTTTCAAGGACCATGATGTAAGGCTACACTGAGCCTGGTACTCTTTGTTGGCTATTTACCCTGAGAAGTGAATTTTCCTGAGCAAAGGTTGAGAAGTTCCTCCATGTTTTCTTTCTTGTCATTCTTCATGGGTTGGCACTTTTCAGCCAAAGATGTAAACTTTCCAGTACACAAATCCAATAGTTCATCCATGTTGGCATCCATGGCATTCTCATCCATACTGGCCAGTGGTAACTGAGGTTTCAGAGCTTGGTAACGATGCCTGTGGTTTCTAACATTTAGGAATCTACAAGCACAGTGAATCACGTAAGAAATCCTCTAAAGTTGTAGGTGAAAAAATTCTAAATTCACTTGCAACAACAAACCAGAGAACAAAAGATTCAAACGAAAGCCTTATGCTAAGGAGGGTAGGGGGAAGTTTTGTCAAAGAGCTCAATGTATTCAAAAGGCAAAGCATAAAGGTAATTATTGGCTTCCAATAATGCCAGAAAAAAAGCTGGGTGCTATGCCCACTAGCATGTGAGTTCTGAATCTTACCCAACAACCGTAACAAAAGACAAGTCACATGGGATTACTCTTACAGCATGAGAGGTATGTGCTTCAAGTAAGATCACAGGATTACAATATCAGCAAAAGTAGCTTGCGTTTTTATTTTCTAGAGACACTTCCTTCAAACTTGCAGAATGTAATACTAATAATCTGTACACCTTCTCTTTCTCAGAAGAGAAAGCACAGATGGGGTGACAGAAGCTCACTTTATTTTTAAACAAAATTAAGCAGCACCCAGCACCATTCCCACCCACAGAAACGCAAAACTACCTACCCATCTGCATCTAACAGTTGGCTCTGAGTGTCATCTTCTAAACAGAACTGGGAGTCTCCTGCTCCCAGGAAAAGTGACTTGTGCTCTGGGGAGGCGTTATACAGATCTTGGGAATCCTCTATGGGAAGTGAAGGCTCAGACAGTTTCCCTGAACTCTGCCACCAAAACAAAACAAACACCACAACATTTTACAAATGTCATCCAATGTCATGACAACAACAGAAGCTGTTGTCTGCAGGATTTCCATCTACTATCAGGCAACTGCAGTTGAGGACAAAGCATAGCCAAGAGGAGCCTAAAGAAGAATACCTCCAAGCAAGCAAGAATGCCGGGTGAGGCCTGTTTCTAATATACAAAGGGGGTGGATTTTTAAAGTTGAACACGCATAAGCTCAGTAGCAAAGTGGTGGGAGTTGGTTGGCTGGGATGTACTTTATTTAGCAATGTGGGAAGCAAAGGGAGGAGGAGATCAGAAGAACTAATACCACCTTACCTTAGAGGCAGAGCTAACCAAACTGGCTCGAAACAGCCCAGGAGAAGGGGATCTGAATTCTCTGGCAGTAGGGAAAAAACTGGTCCCACGGCCTGTTTGTCTATTGCAAGGCTGGTAGGATGGAATTGTGGAGCCAATCAGCTCAAAGCTGCTATTGTGGCTGCTCTCCTTTGTTAATGAACATGAATCATCTTCATCTAAGGAAGAAATAGCTTTTCAATACATGATTACAGAAATAAGGTTGGCTTGTTTAGGAAGAAAGAAGTTACAGGTTTCAAAGCAATATGCTAAAGGTAAATTACCTTTTATTTACTATGATAGCATTACATAATCAAGACTCATTGTTCTGAGCTAGTGATACCTAGAAGTTCTTTTTCTTTCCTGCCTAATGCCTTGATCATTCCTTTTTGTTTTTTGTTTTTGTTTTTCGAGGTAGGGTCTTGCTCTAGCCCAGGCTGACCTGGAATTCACTATGGAGTCTCAGGGTGGCCTTGAACTCATGGTGATCCTGCTACCTCTGCCTCCCAAGTGCTGGGATTAAAGGTGTGCACCACCATACCTGGCTCTCTCTCTCTCTCTCTCTCTCTCTTTTTTTGGTATAATATTTTATTTCTATTTATTTAGGAGAGAGAAGCTTCACAGGCAAGTGCCTTAATTGCTAAGCCATCTCTCCAGCCCTCAACTACATCCTTTCCTTCTATTGGTGTATGAAAATATTTCATATTGTCACTCAGTCAAATCAAAACACACTCACTAACAACCTACTGCACATCTATGACACACTATAAAAAAGTGGCCCTAGCCAGGCATGACAGCATACACCGTGAATCCCAGCACTCAGGAGGCAGAGGTAGGAGTATCACTGTGAATTTGAGGTCAGCCTGAAGTAGAGTGAAACCCTACCTTGAAAAACCAAAAAAAAAAAAAAAAAAAAAAAAAGGCAATAAAAAAATACTCCTGTTCACAGTCACATGTGAGACTCCCCATTCTCTCTCTGCCTTTCTCTCTTTCAAATAAATAAAAATAAAATATTAAAAAAAAATAAGGGAGGCAGAGATAGGAGAATTGCTGTGAGTTACAGGCTAGCCAGAGACTACATATGAATTCTAGGTCAGCCTGGGCTAGAGCAAGACCCTACCTTGAAAAGATAAAAAACAAGGCCGGGGGGATGACTCAGTGGTTAAAGGCACTTGCTTGTAAAGCCTGATGGTCTGGGTTTAATTCCCTAATACCCATGTAAAGCCAGATGCACAAAGTGGAGCATAGGTCTGGATGCACCCATTCTTGTGCTCTCTTTCTCTCTCTTTTTTGGTTTTCCAAGGTAGGGCCTCTTTCTAGCTCAGAGCTGACCTGGAATTCACTACGTAGTCTCAGGGTGGCCTTGAACTCTGGCAATCCTCCTACCTGTCTCCCGCATGCTGGGATTAAAGGTATGTGCCACCACTCCTGGCTTCTCTCCCTCCCTCCCTCTCTCTCTGTTTTTTGTTTTTTGGGGTTTTTTTTTGGTTTTTGAAGTAGGGTCTCACTCTAGCCTAGGCTGACCTAAAATTCACTAGTCTCAAACTGGATTCAAAGTCACTGCAATCCTCCTACCTCTGCTCCCAAGTGCTGGGATTAAAGGTGTGCGCTACCATGCCTGGCTTCTCTCTCTTTCTCTTAATAAATAAAAATGGCTACCTAAACTGGGGAGATTAAAGCAGTTAAAGGCACTTGTTTGCAAAGCCTGTTGGCTTGGATTCAAGTCAGCCATTGACCTAAAGCCAGCTAGGCATTTATTTGCAGCAGCAAAAGAACCTGATAAACAAAATAAGCACACACTCTCACATGACTGTACCCAAGCAAATCAATAAGTTAATTTTTTAAATCATCACTTACCAATTTTGCCAGATTGTTTGCCCAAGTTTTCATCTGTTTCTGATTTTTCTTCAGTAGGAAAGTAGCTATAAAATAAAATGGTAAATTGTTTGAGTATCCATTTCTATTTCTTACTAGAGGGACAAATCAAAAGGAATTTTATATTTCTATGTAAAGAATTACCCCATCTTGGAAGAGTTGTCCTTAAACAGAAGCAAGGTAGATTCTGATGACAGAGGCTTTGGAACAGAGAGGTCAACTGACTTGTCAGTTTCACTGCTATTAATATCTTCTTTCTCCATCTCTTTCTCATCTTTGGTTTCTATGTCTTCATTACCAAGAAGGAATTCTTCAATCTTTACCACCCAAGCGACCCCAAAACAAACAAAAACAAAATAATGAAAGTTTTTATTTTTTAAAAAAAAGGAAAAACAAATCCATTGTTAATCTGAAATATGCCTGTTTAAGGTTACCTCTTAAATCTGAAAAAGTAAACTGTGAGAATTTCAATCTAGCCATTATCATAAACATAGTTTTCCTTGATGCTTTTAAAGCTTTTTAAATTTTGCTTTGTTTTTCAAGGTAGGGTCTTGCTCTAGCCCAGGCTGACCTGGAATTAGTCTCAGGCTGGCCTCAAACTCACAGTGATCTCCCTATCTCAGCCTCCCTGGATGAGAGCTGTGATTAAAGGCATACACCACCACAAACTCACAGTGATCTCCCTATCTCAGCCTCCCTGGATGAGAGCTGTGATTAAAGGCATACACCACCACACCTGGCTTAAAGCTTTTTACAGTTGTTTTACTGGTTATGTCCCCAAACTGCTATGAGATTTTAAACACTAAGTTAGCATTTTACTATAGTAGTATGAACATAAGTGGTCAGTCTAAGATGAAAGGTCACTGCTAACCATAGTCAACCACAGATTATGAATGACATGGTGCCCGCTCACTTACTGCTTACTTCTTTCAACTGACTCCAGTAGACAAACAAGAGGGCTTTATCATACCTGGTAGACACATAATCAATCACCTGTCTTCTGTGGGCAGCAAAGAGTGAAACAAAGGCAAAAGGCCCTTTTATAAATACCTTTCTTAACAAAGAATGAGATTAATTTAGAAAGGGCCCGCCTGCCTGAGAATTTACTCTAGTCCTCAGCCTGGCCAAGGTTGGTTTTTAATCTGAATAGAAAAAAAAAAAAAAAAAGACAACTAAACAAACAATGAAGATAAAGATCCTTCTTAATATGTAAACAAGTAGAAGCTGAGGACAAAGCTAACTCTGAACTCACTACAGCTGTTCAACACAACTAAACATACTAAGATTTAAGCTCCTACAAGGTAGCCACCATCATTCATGCTTCTAAAATCTCTTGTACATTTGAACGTGCTTCCTATGCTATTATTTAAATATGGTTTTCTGTCGTTCATCAAGATCAAGTAACAAAATTACATAATTGCCAGAAACCTCCTGATTGCTTTCTTCCTCATCTTCCTCTAGCTCCTCTTCTTTCTTCTCCTCTTCCTCCCCTTCTTTTTCTTCCTCCTCTTCTCCATCTTCCTCAGATTCATCTGTCATTTCCTCCTCCTCCTCCTCCTCAAATCCATCTTCATTATCTAATTTAAACAACGCCTGCCGCTTCTGCCGTTCCTCAAGCCTTCGGAGTTTCATTGCCTCTTGCAGTTTAGCTTTTAGCACCTGCAGCTTTTCACCTGAACAGAAATATGCCAACGTGCTTTACACAAAATGACTTACAACACAATATAGTAACTAAGTATGGACTTTACACAACTCCAGAACTATTCTAGTAACATCCCAAAAGGAAAAATCAGAGACCTTAGTATTCCAGGCTTTTGTTACTTAACATGCATTTGTTATTTATTTATATCTCTAGTCCAGGCTGACCTGGAATTCACTATGTAGTCTCAAGGCGACCTCAAACTCACAGTGATCTACCTACCTCTGCTTCCCGAGTGCTGGGATTAAAGGTGCGTGCCACCACACCCAGCTTGTTATTGTTTTTCAAGTTATTTATTTATGTACTTATTTGAGAGGGAAAGAGACAGAGAGAGAGAGAGAGAGAGAGAGAGAGAGAGAGAATGGGTGCGCCAGGGTTCTAGCACAGAAGGGCTGGAAAAGATGGCTTAGCGGTTAAGGTGCACGCTTGTGAACCCTAAAGATTCAGGTTTGTTTCTCCATGTGCCATGTAAGTCAGATGCACATGGTGGCACCTGTGACTGGAGTTCATTTGCAGTGGCTGGAAGCCCTGGCGTACCCATTCTCACTCACTCACTCTCCCTCTCTCTAAAAAACAAAAAAAAGAACAGAAGCCAGGCATGTGGCACACGCCTTTACTCCCAGCACTTGGGAGGCAGAGGTAAAAGGATCACCATGAGTTCGAGGCCACCCTGAGACTACATAGTGAATTCCAGGTGTCAGCCTGAGCTGGAGTGAGACCCTACCTCAAAAAACAAGGGAAAAGAAAAAAGAGAGAGAGAGAGAGAATATGTACAGCAAGGAGTTATACATTATTGTTTAAAGGATGGTGAGGGAGTGAGGCTGCAAAAGTCATTGACTCAAAGAGCTAGGAATATAGCTCAGTAGTAAAGAATTTGTTTAGTGAGCAAGAAGAGGCCCTGGGTTTCGTCCCCAGAACAGGCCAAAAAACCAAAAAATCTCTGGCTCGAATACCATGAATATAAAGAATGGGACTGGAAAGATGGCTTAGAGGTCAAGGTGCTTGCCTACAAAGCCTAAGGACTCATGTTTGACTCTCCAGGTCCCATGTAAGCCAGACACGCACAGTGACTCAAGTGCGCAAGGTCACACAAGCGCACAAGGGGTCACACGCATCTGGAAATCACTTGCAATGGCTGGAGGCCCTGGCATACCAATTCACTCTCACTCTCATTTAAAAGGGGGGGGGGGCGCTGGAGAGATGGCTTAGTGGTTAAGGTGTTTGCCTGCAAAGCCAAAGGACTTAGGTTCAATTCCCCAGAACCCACATAAGCCAGATGCATAAGGTGGAGCATGTGTCTGGAGTTCGTTTACAACAGCTGGAAGCACTGCTGTGCCCATTCTCTCTCTCTTTCTCAAATAAAATAAAAATAAAAATATTTTACAAAGGGCAGTCTGGGCTTGCCTCAAAAAGGGGGGGAGGGGCTGGAGAGATGGCTTAGCAGTTAAGGTGTTTGCCTACAAAGCCAAAGGACTTAGGTTCGATTCCCCAGGACCCACGTAAGCCAGATGCATAAAGTGGAGCATGCATCTGGAGTTTGTTTGCAATGGTTGGAGGCCCTGGTACACCCATTCTCTCTCTCTCTTTGCCTCTCTCAAATAAACAAATAAAAATAAAAAAGAATGATGATGAATTTTCTTATAAAGACAAAGAAGTGGGCTGAAGAGATGACTCAATGGTTGAAAGCGCTTGATTGCACTCTGCTGGCCTGGGTTCAATTCTCCAGTCCCCATGTAAAGCCAGACGCACAAAGTAGTGCATACTTCTGGAGTTTGTTTGCAGTGGCAGGAGGCCATGGAGTGTCCATTCTCCATCTCTCTCTCTGCCTCAAATAAATAAATAAATAAATAACCCTTAAAAAAAAAAAATAAAGCCAGGTGTGGTGGCACACGCCTTTAAATCCCAGCACTCAGGAGGCAGAGGTAGGAGGAGTGCTGTGAATTTGAGGCCACCTTGAGAATAGAGAGTGAATTCCAGGTCAGCCTGGACTAGAGTGAGACCCTATCTCGAAAAAACAAAACAAAATAAAATAAAAACAAAGAAACAATTCAAAACTAAACTTGGAACAGGAGAGATGGCTCAGCAGTTAAGGTGCTTGCCTACAAAGTCTAACAACCTGAGTTTGATTCCTCAGTACCCTGGAAAGCCAGATGCACAAAGTGGTACATGTATTGGAGTTCATTTGCAGTGGCTAGAGGCTCTGATGCACCCATTTTCCCTCTGTATGCAAATAAATAAAGTGTTTTTTTGGTTTGTTTTTTGTAATAGAGTCTCACTATGTAGCTTCAGGGTGACCTCAAACTCTTGGCAATCCTCCTACCTCTGCATGTGCCACCATGCCTGGCAAATAAGGTTTTTTTTTTTGTTTTTTTTTTTTATAAAAACAAACTTTAGTTTAGCATGGTGACACACATTTTTAATCCCAGCACTCAGGAGGCAGAGGTAGGATTGCTGAGATTTCAAGGCCACACTAAGACTACATAGTGAATTCCAGGTCAGCCTGGAGCGGCTCCCCCCCAAAAAAGGCTGGAGGCCCAGGGACACCAATATTTATTTATTCATTCTCTCTCTCTCTGTCTTGCACTAAAAGAAAAAGTTTATTTCTATTTAGAACCACAAATCAAACTAATGATATTTTTTGTATACTGGCTTAGGCAAAAACTAGATTTTATAACATCCATTTCCAATAGAAGGAAACAGGAATTTTTTTTTTTTTTTTTGAGGTAGGGTACTAGGATACAACACTGGATACAATGACCCAAAACTGAATTAAAAAAAGAAACCATGCTGTATTCATTCAATAGAGTATTGTGCCACTGTTCACAAATATACACAGATGAGAAAAAATAATTACCTTTCAGAAAATTAATTTCTTTCTTTTTACTTTTTTTCCCCCTTGAGGTAGGGTCTCACTCTAGCCCAGGTTGACCTCAAACTCACAGTGATCTTCCTACCTCTGTCCCCCAAGTGCTGGGATTAAAGATGTGAGCCATCTTTACTTAAAGGGCAAGAGCAAGACCCTACCTTGAAAAACCAAATATATATATACATATTGCTGTCCAATCTCCAAAAATAAAGGACTATAATTCTTTACTACATGGTCTTCACTAGCAATAGAGACCAATACCTGGTTTTGTGTGATTTGCTCCATCCAGCTTCTCCGCTGCCAAAGTCACAGGCACCACATCTGCCTTCAGTTCTTCCTTTCCATCAGTGCTCAGGTCCTTCACTATGATGTTCACATTGACGGTCTGACCAGCCCTGGGTTTGGCTGCTGGGTTAGCATGCCTCCAGAAACGCTGCTTCAAGGCTTCCAGTTCTAAGCTCACAAGCAAACCAGTCTGTCAGTGTACCATGCTCACATCCTTTCCTTTAAGCTTCCAGTTAAGTAGTATAAGTTAAGGGCTGGGCATGGTGGTGCACACCTCTAATCCCAGCATTCGGTAGCCAGAGGTAGGAGGACCGCTGTGAATTCGAGGCCACCCTGAGACTAATTCCAGGTTAGCCTGAGCTAATGTGAGACCCTGTCTCGAAAAACAGAAACAACAAAAGAAGGACTGGAGAGATGGCTTAGTGGTTCAGGTGCTTGCCTGAGAAGCCTAAGAGCTCATGTTCAAACCTCCAAGTCCCACGTAGCCAGATGGACAGTGACACAAGCACGCAACGTCGCACATGCGCACAAGGGGACATATATGCCTGGAATGCATTCTCAGCAAGCTGCAGGTGCTGGCATGCCCATTCTCTCTCCAAATCAATAAAATAATAATAATTTTTAGAAAAAGCGTTAAGGGGCTGGAGAGATGGCTTAGCAGTTCAGCGTTTGCCTGTGAAGCCTAAGGACCCTGGTTTGAGGCTCGGTTCCCCAGGACCCACGTTAGCCAGATGCACAAGGGGGCGCACATGTCTGGAGTTCGTTTGCAGTGGCTGGAGGCCCTGGCACACCCATTCTCTCTCTCCCCACCTCTATCTGTCTTTCTCTCTGTGTCTGTCACTCTCAAACAAATAAATAAAAAATGAACAAAAAAAATATTTTAATAAAAGTGTTAAGGAGGGGCTGGAGAGATTCTTCAGTGGTTAAAAGCATGTGTTTACAAAACCTGCCATGCCAGGTTCAATTCCCCAGCATCCAAGTAATGCTGGACACAAAAGTGGCACATGCATCTGGAGTTCCTTTGCTACCGTGAAAGGCCATGGTGTGCCCATTCTATCTTTCTGTCTCTGCTTGAAAATAAATACATAAGTATATATGTACATATTTTGAATAATTTCTTTCTTTCTTTCTTTCTTTCTTTTCTTTTCTTTTCTTTTCTTTTCTTTTCTTTCTTTTCTTTTTTTTTTTTTTTTTTTTGAGGTAGGATTTCACTCTAGCCAAGGCTGACCTGGAATTCACTACGTAGTCACTGGGTGGCCTTGACTCATGGCGATCCTCCTACCTCTGCCTCCTGAGTGCTGGAATTAAAAGTATGTACCACCACGCCTGCCTCAATATTTTACTTTTTTTTATTTGAGAGAGACAGAGAAAGAGAATGGTGTGCCAGGGCCTCTAGGCACTGCAAAGAAACTGCAGATGCATGTATCACCTTGTGCATCTGGCTTATGCAGGTTCTGGAGAATTGAACATGAGACCTTTGGTTTTGCCTGCAAGTGTCTTAACCACCAAGCCATCTCTCCAGCCCCTCTTTTTTTGATCTTGGCTTTTTGAGGTACGGTCTCACTCTAGCCACGGCTCACCTGGAATTCACTATGTAATCTCAGAGGGGACTTGAAATCACAGCGATCCTCCTATCCCTGCCTCCAGAGTCTTGAAATTAAATGTGTGCGCAAGCACACCCAGCGGTTTTTGTTTGTTTGAGGTAGGGTCTCGTTTTAGCCCAGGCTGACCTGGAATTCACTATGTAGTCTCAGGGTAGCCTCCAACTAATGGGTCCTCCTCCTATCTCTGCATCCCCAGTGCTGGGATTAAAGGCATGCACCACCACTCCTGGCTTCCAATTTCCGTTTTTAAAAAGATTAGAATCATTCTGATATTCTGCCAAACTTATCTAAATGGAATTCCGCCCAAATCTGTTACATGTGTAGAGTAAGGTCATGTGTGGTTACTGGCTTCTCCCATTTCCCCTATCTTCTCACAGTAGCAAATATTCAAGTGGCCAGTGTAAATCACTCCAGCAGACATCACAATTTAAAGGAATCACCTCTGTTGGTCTCAGGTTCATCAAGTATCACGAAGGAGTCTTCATCGGGGCCCAGCCGAGGTTTAATGGAGACATCTACGCCCAGTTGTCGAAGCCGGTCCAGCGTGAACCTTCTCGCTTTTTCAGGCAGCACAACGGCCGATGAGTCAGTTTTCTGCACGGGTTCTTCCACTTTCTCATCTGAGTCTTTTGCTTTTTTCAGTCCTCCTTCTCCCTCCAGAGCATGAGGCTCAGATGCCATGGGTCCTCCGAGCTTACACTCCTCATTGGCCTTGTTCCTTAAGGTGCTAGGTTCCTGTTGTGACACTGAACTGTCTCCAAGTGAAGGTCTGTTGTCACTGTGCTCCTGAGTCTCCTGAATTTCCAGCTCTCCACTTCTTCCCAGGTCCTTGCCGCCAGCCTCATCCGACTCATTAAGGATCTGAGGCTCGGCTGACCCCTCAGGCAGTCCATTGATTTCCCTTTCCCGTGGTGCACCTGTTGTCTGCTCAGGACTTCCACTGTGCTGGCAGCCATTCGTGGTGTTTATGACTTCTTCGCAGTGGCTTGACTGGTACTTGGATGACCTAGAGAGGGGAAAATGAGCTGGAACTGAGACTAACCCTGAAGGTGGAACACTCACATCCCTTGGCACAGCACATATCAGTTAAATCAGTTTTAAGGAACTCAGACTCGCTACACCAGGCATTTGCTACAAAATCAAGTGTTCACTGAGATTATAATCATAAATAAAGAAGGCTCTTACTTCAGCAGCGCCATAGCATTTCCCTGGCAAACAGGCCGGGGTTTACGTTTGAAGAAATCGTGAATGGTTTTATTCTCAGGCATGTGATATGGAAGATTAAGTGCAGATTCTAAAAAAGAGGGAACAAAACACGCAAATACTCATGCTACGTATTCTGAAATGTCACTTCATATTCGACGAATGAAATCATCAGAAACTGAAAGCCTGGGCTAGAGTGAGACCCTACCTCAAGAAGAAAACACAAACAAAATTTCCCTTTTAGCTTCATTATAGTTCTGGAAATTTTGTTTCTACTAATATTCCAAGGGCTTGAGTACAATGGGCACTTAACAAGATCAATTCTAAATTTCATACACCATAGTCTGAGTTCTCATGAGGAATGTTACAAAAAAAAAAAAAACCTTCCAAGTTCAGTACCAAACACAATTGTGATTCATCTCACTCAAAGATTACTGTACTGTTTTGTATTACCTCGGATAAGGCGCTGTGTCTCACTATGCAGCTTTTTTAATGCTTCTTTACTTAACTTTGCTGCCTTCCTTTCCTTAAAGAAAACAAATGATGAAACTAAATTAGTGGTATTATACAAAAAAATCTTTATCCCTAAAGAGTCGTTCTCACCAAGAAAGCAGGAAGAGAAAGAATACCAAGTACTAATAAACTCAACACAAGTACAAAGAGAAAACTATTTAAAGCAATAGTATTTGTATTTCTACAATATGCAAAGGTAATAGTCTGGGTACCAGGGAAATAGAATAGGTATTATCTCTGGGAAACCCACAAGTTCCTATTGGATGAGATCCATGTAAATATAGTTTGGGGCTCTCTAACATACCTTCCTTGTGGTGCCTTTGGATGACTCTCTTTCTCCTTCAAATGAAAAGTTTTCATTCTCCAAAGATGTTTCCTTCTTCTAAAAGATATTTTAAAAAGAATATGAGGATAAAAACTGAACTCAAATTAAAAAAATTATTTTCTTTTGATGGTGCTAGGGGTTAAACTAGGACCTGGTATATATAGCTAGGCAAATGTTCTACCACTGAGATATATCCTTGGTCCTTTTGGTTTTTATTTTGAAACAGGGCCTCATTAAGTTGTCCAGGTTAGCCTTGAACTTCTTTTTTTCTACTATTTAATTGAGAGATAGTGTGTATGTAGGTATGCATGTGCCAGCGCTTCTTGCCACTGCAAGCGAATTCCAGATGCATGTGTCCCTGTGCATCTAGCTTTACATAAGTACTGAGGAATCCAATCTAGACCTTCAGGTCTTGTAAGCAAAAGCCTTTAATCATTGAGTCATCTCTCCAGCACAAAGGTTTTTTTTCTTTTTAAACTTTTTTTTTTTTCCTTTATTTGAGAGAGTGAAATAGGCTGGGGGAGGAAGAGAAATAGAGAATTGGGCGTACCAGGGCCTAGCCTCCAGCCACTGCAAATGATCTCCAGATGCATGCACCCCCTTGTACATATGGCTTACATGGGTCCTGGGGAATTGAACCTGGGTCCTTTGGCTTTGTAGACAAGTGCCTTAACCACTAAGCCATTTCTCCAGCCCTCTTTTTAAATTTCTTTCTTCTTCTTCTTTATTTTTTGTTTTTTTGTGAGGTAGGGTCTCACTCTAGCCCAGGCTGACTTGAAATTTACTCTGTATTCTCAGGGTGGCTTCGAACTCATGGCGATCCTCCTACCTCTGCCTCCCAAGTACTGGGATTAAAGGCATGCACCACCATGCCTGGCTCTTTTTAAACTTTTTAATGGAAACTTCTACTAAGTATATACAACAAGCTATGATAATTCCCTCCCTCCACTCCCATTCCCCCTCAGCAAATCCACATTCCATTGAATCCCTTCTAGTATTAAACTTTTGAGCTACACCCAGAGTCCTAGCCTCTCTTTAACACTCTTCCTGAAACCCTATGGGACTCATTTCTCAGAAGCCACACAATCATAAAATTTACATCTTCTCTGTGGGAACATTAGGTCTGCATCTTACAATATAAAATATCTTATCTCCCATCCCCTACTCCTAACAGGGCAATTACAAAGTGCTGGATTCAGACAAGTTAGCATGTCTATCACTAAGACTGCAAGATTCCAAAATTAACAGCTGAGGAACTTAAACTAATCAACACATGCTCTTTTCAATTAAAAATTAAAGTGGCAACAATGACTCAACCAATACGGCAAAGGTTAAAAGTAGTTGGTTAGGACTTAAGATCATTCTACACTTGCCTTATGATTTTTCACTTTGTTTTTCATAGCAGCCCTTATGGATTCCAGTGACTCTTCATCTTCCAATGGGGAGTTATTTTCCTCCTCCTCCAAACCCGTTTCAAAAAGATCTTTATCCTCCAGTAGACAGCCACTGTCATTAGATGGCTGGTCCACTTCATTTTCCTGGATAATACACAAAGAGAAGTAATAATCCAACCATGTCAAAGTTTCCTTTTTTTTTTTTTCAAGGTAAGGTCTCAGTTTAGCCTAAACTGACCTGGAATTCAGTATGTAGTCTCAGGGTGACCTTGAACTCACAGTGATCCTCCTACCTCTGTCTCCCAAGTGCTGGGATTAAAGGCATGCACCACCATGCCCAGCTTAACAAATATATATATATTTTTTTCTATATATATTTTTTAAAAGCATTTATTTATTAGAGAAAGAAAGAGGCAGACAGAGAGAGAGAGAGAGAGAGAGAATGGGCACACCAGGACCTCCAACCACTGCAAACAAACTCCAGGTGCATGTGCCCCTTGTGCACCTGGTTTACATGGGTCCTGGAGAATTGAACGGGGATCCTTTGGCTTTGCAGGCAAACGCCTTAAACGCTAAGCCAGCTCTTCAGCCCCATCAACATTTATATGTGTGTGTATATATATATTTTTGTTTGTTTGTTTGTGTTTTTTGAGATAGGGTCTCACTCTAGTCCAGGCTGACCTGGAATTCACTATGTCGTCTCAGGGTGGCCTTGAACTCACAGCAATCCTCCTACCTCTGCCTCTCTAGTGTTAGGATTAAAGGCGTGCACCACCATGCCTGGCTAACAAAAATATTTTTTTTAAAAAATAAATAAAATTTTAAAAATATTGCATCTAAACCCAATGATATACCATTCATCCACAAAGAAAAACAATTTAAAATTTTGTCATTTATAGCAACTTTAACGGAAACAGAAGCCACTGTTAAACAAAAAAAATTTAGACCTTGAAATACCATGATTTTACTTTATGTAGAGGTTAAAAAGGTTAAGCTAGCCAAGCATGGTTGATGCATACCTTTAATCCCAGCACTTGGGAGGCAGAAGAAGGATGATTACTATGAGTTCGAGGCCAGCTGCCTGGGACCACAGAGTAAGACTCTACCTTGAAAAATAAAAAATAAATAAAAAAGTAAAAAAAGAGGTCAGCCTGGGCTAGAGCAAGACCCTACCTTGAAAAACAAAACAAAACACCTCAAACAAAACAAAACTGGAACTGGAAAGCTGGGAGGCAGAGGTAGGAGGATCACCGTGAGTTTGAGACCACCCTGAGACTACACAGTAAATTTCAGGTTAACCTGGACTACAGTGAAACCCTATGGGGAGTAGGGGACAACACAAACAACCTTCAAATGAAACATGTCTGTAATTCCAGCATGTTGTAGGCTGAGGTAGGAAGAGTGCAGTTAGTTCAAAGCCAGCCTGGGCTACATGAAAGCATTGCAAAAAGGAAAAAAGTAGTAGCTGGGGGGCTGGAGAAATGCCTAGCAGTTAAGGCACATGCCTGCGAAGCCTAAGGACTCAGGTTTGATTCTCCAGGTCCCACATAAGCCAGATGCACATGGAAGCATATACATCTGGAGTTTGTTTGTAGTGGCTAGAGGTCTGGGCACACCCATTCTCACTCTCTCCCTCTGTCTCAAATAAATCTTAAAAAAAAAGTAGGGGCTGGAGAGATGGCTTAGCAGTTAAGGTACATGCCTGCAAAGCCAAAGGACCCAGGTTCAACTTCCCAGGACCCATGTAAGCCAGATGTACAAGGGGGTGCATGCATCTGGAGTTAGTTTGCATTGGCTGGAGGCCCTGGCGCACCCATTCTCTCCCTCTCTCTCCCTGCCTATTTCTGTATCTCTCTCTCAAATAAATAAATAAATAATTTTTTTTTTTTTTTTTTTAAAGCAGTAGCTGGGAAGATGGCTCAGTGGTTAAAAGGTGCTGGCTTGCAAGGCTAATTGAACCAGGTTTGATCTTCTTCAGCACCCATATGAAGCTACATGCAAAGTGGCACATATATGAAACATATGTGCCCCCATACACATATAAATAACTTATTTTTAGCCAGCTGTGGTGGGACACAACTTTAATCCCAGCACTCAGGAGGCAGAGGTAGGAGGATTGCAGTGAGTTTGAGGCTACCCTGAAACTACATAGTGAATTCCAGGTCAGCCCGGGCTAGAGTGAGTCCCTACCAAAAGGGCGGGAGGAATGGCTCAGCAGTTAAGGCACTTGTCTGCAAAGCCAAAGGACCTTGGTTCGATTCCCCAGGACCTACGTAAGCCAGATACACAAGGTGGCACATGCATCTGGAGTTTGTATGCAGTGGCTGGAAGCCCTGACACCCATTCTCTCTCTTTTTCTCTCTCCCCGCCCCTCTCCCTCTCACAAATAAATAAAATTAAAAAGTTAAGATAATAGTAATAGACTTACCAGAACCTTAGAAGGGGATGGAAAGGCACAGGGATCTGGTTGGATAGGAAGAACAACTCAGTGTTCTCTACAGCAAAGCACAGTACGATGACTATGGTTGACAACAACTGACTATTTCTTTTTCTTGGTTTTTTGAAGCAGAGTCTCAATTTAGCCCCAGCTGACCTGGAACGCATTCTATACCCCAGGGTGGCCTCAAAGTCACAGTGATGCTATTATTTCAGCCTCAGTGCTGGGACTAAAGGCATGAACCACCACCTGACTTAACTGAGGATTTCAGCATGACTAATAGAGTATTTTGAATGCTCCCAGCACAAAGAAAGGCTAAACTTAGAAAGTGACAGGTTTGCACACTAACTGCTCTATTCTTTTTTTTATTATTATTTATTTTATTTATTTGATTTTTCCTGAGATAAGGTCTCACTCTAGCCCAGGCTGACCTGGAATTCACTATGTAATCTCAGGATGGCCTCGAACTCACAATGATCCTCTTACTTCTGCCTCCCGAGTGCTGGGATTAAAGGCATGCACAACCACTCCCAGTTCAATTTATTTTATTTTAGTTAGTTATTTGAGTGAGCAAGCAAGAGAATGAATGGGCACACCACAGCCTCCAGCAGCTGCAAATGAATCCCAGATGCATGCGCCACCTCATGCATCTGGCTTACATGGGTCCTTGGGAATTGAAAATGGGTCCCTAAGCTTTGCAGATAAGCACTTTAACTGCTAAACCATTTCTCCAGCCCTAATTGTTCTATTCTGATTGTTATGCATCATACACATGGGCTGAAACATCACTGGACCACAAAAATATGTACAACTGTGTTAAGTCCAAGTAAAAATATATTTTAGAAAAGAACCTTGAGGGCTTGAAGGATAGCTTAGTGGTTAAGATGCTTGCCTACAAAGCCAAAGAACTCAAGTTTGATTTCCTAATTAGAACCACGTATGCCAGATGCACAAGGTGGCACATGTGTCAGGAGTTCATTTGCAGTAATTGGAGGCCCTGGTGAGCCCATTCTCTCTCTCTCTGCCTCTCTCTCTCTCTCAAGTAAATAAATAAAAATGAAATATTTTTTTACAAATAAGAAAAGAAAGGAAGAAAAAGAACCTTGAATAAAGGCTGTATTACAGAGTCAGAGGAAAAAATTACAACATACCTCATATTTTGCTTCCTTGTTTTTAAGTCGCCTAATTTTTTCCATCTTTCTCTCCTCTTTCTCAAGTCTTCTCTTTGACTTGGCTTTTCCTCCAGTTCTTTCTTTATCATGTGTGGGCTTTTTAGGAGGTTTTCTGTCAACGGGAGTAAAGTCCACAGAGTTTTCAGTTTGGAGAGTTGACTCTAAACAAGGTGGCTCTTGGCTTTCAAGATTTTCCTGATACAAAGGCTCTTCCATGTTACTTTCGTCACTGTTTGCCAGAGTTTTGGAAATCCTTTTGATTTTTCCACTCTTTCTAACATGTAAGTTCTCTTTATTTTCCTCATCACTGTCACATATAATTTTCTGTGGAGAAGCATTTTTGTCCTCTGTTTCAGAATCACTGTCTTGTAATACCTTCCTGCTTCTTAGTTTCTTACTCACAAATATTTCTTCTTCAGAATCTAGAAGAAACACAATTTTTTTTTTTAGGCACACAACCATTTGGTCTTCTTTTTGGTCTTCATTTGGTCTTCTTATTCTAGTACGCAAAAATGTATTTAAAAACATGTGACATTTTACCTTGTGGAATTATATAACTACCATTAAGAACTGATTGTAGCAAAGCATATCTAAAAATATATTTTGGAAAACATTTTCTGTGGAAAAATGTCTCTTGCTGAGAAATGTAATTATGTATATTTACAACGTGTAAAGTTGTTCTAATCCTTATGATAGACGTTTAAAAAAATCCTTTTTTATTATAAAATGAATGCATTTAACCAGGTAATGTAGTAGCTATTAGACATTTTATGTATTCAGTTATATAACAGAAATGGATTTTTTTTTAAATCATAAGCACTGTTATTTTGCTTTAATAAACAAAAGAAATAATAAGATTGGGGCATTAAACATTTATCTTCTTTTTTTTTTTTTTTCTTTTTTTTTTGTTTTTTTTTTTTTGATTTTTTCTTTTTTTTTTTTTTATTTTTTTTTGCATTAAACATTTATAATCAAGAACACAATAAAATTAATCCAATCCACTTACAGCCCAGGATCCTATACCATATCCATCAAATTAATGAATTATTACAAACCTCTGTCACTCAAGGGTTCAGTTGCTTCAAAGCTGCCTTGTCCACTGTCTGAAGGACTATTTGATGCTTCTTGTGAAATGAGTTTTAGACCACTGATTTCTACATCAACCTAGAAAATGAGAATGAACTCTGCATTAACCTGGAGGGGACAGGGAGCTCCAAGTACACAGTTACACAAAGCAACATGAAACCAGGAAAGAACCAAAACAATGGCTTCATGAACAGATGACACTAAGAACTGCTGGACAAAACAAAACAGAGGGCTGGCGAGATGGCTTAGTGGTTAAGGTGCATGCCTACAAAGCCTAAGGACCCTGGTTCGATTCTCCAGGTCCCATGCACAAGGTGGCACATGCGTCTGGAGTTCATTTGCAGTGGCTCGAGGACCTGGTATGCCCATTCTCTCTCTCTCTCTCTAACAAAAATCAAAACACCAAGAGCTGGGCATGGTAGCACATGCCTTCAATCCTAGCACTCTAGAGGCAGAGGTAGGAGGATCACCATAAGTTCAAGACCATCCTGCAAATACAGAGTGAACTCCAGGTCAGCCTGGGCTAGAGGACCCTACCTTGAGGGGAAAAAAAAAAAAAAAAAACCAGGCTGGAGTGATAGGGTAGTGGTTAAGGTACTTGCCTGTGAAGCCAAAGGACCTATGTAAGCCAGATGCACAAGGTGGCACATGCTTCTGGAGTTTGTTTGCAGTGACTAGAGGCCCTGACGTACCCATTCTCCCTCTCACATAAATACATAAACAAAATAAAACATTTTTAAAAAATTAAGAAATTAATCAGTACAGGATACTACCTGAACCAACGTTATTTTTTACATATGTATATGTGTATGCACGTGTGCAAGTATGTGTGCACAGGAAGCCAGAGGTTGACGCTGGGTATCTTCCTCAACCACTCTTCTCTTATTTACTGAACCAAGTTCTCCCACCTGAGCTCAGAGCTCAACAATGCAGGTTGCCCTCACCCCCGCCAGGTAATAATGTGAGTGCTAGAGGTCCAAACTCCAGTTCTCAAGTAACTTTATCCACAGAGCCATCTTAATTGGTCCCAATTTTATTCAAATCATTGACACATTAATTGTGTAAATCAACGGGATTCAATGATATAAAATTCAACAATCTGGGCTGGAGAAATGGCTGAGCAGTTAAGACACTTGCCAGCAAAGCAAAAGAACCCAGGTTCGAGCCGGGTGTGGTGGTGCACGCCTTTAATCCCAGCACTCAGGAGGCAGAGGTAGGAGGATTGCCATGAGTTCAAGGCCACCCTGAGATGACAGAGTTAATTCAAGGTCAGCCTGGACCAAAGTGAGACCCTACCTCAAAAAAAAAAAAAAAAAAGAACCCAGGTTCCAGTTTAGTTCAGTTCAGTTCCATCCATTTGGCTGAATAATAACTCATATATGTGGGTGTACACACACACACACACACACACACACACATATATATATATATATATAATGTAATTTTCTTTATGCATTCACCTGTTGATAGACACCTAAGCTGGTTCCCTCTCTTAGCTACCATGAATAATGCTGCAGAAAACATGGGGGTGGGGGTGCAAGTACCTCTTATATGCTGACTTCATTTCCAAGAACCAACTCTTTGAGTAATGGTAAAAAGAACCAAACATTTGGCTGGGCGTGGTAGCTCACACCTTTAATCCCAGCACTTGGGAGGCAGAGGTAGGAGGATCACCACAAATTTGAGGCCACCTGGAGACTACAGTGAATTCCAGGTCAGCCTGGGCTAGAGTGAGACCTTACCTTGAAAAACCATTAAAAAAAAAGATCCAAACACTTATAATTTTTATGTGTGAGCTGTTCCTCATGTATACAAGTAACCAAAGGGAGCTTTCTCTTCAGAGAAACCCTATTAATGAGAAATGATGGCATTAGACTAATCTGAGCAAACCTCACATCAGACCCAAGCATTAATGGCTGCTGACAACACCAAAAGAGAAACTACCAAACATTACGAAAAGCCTCACAAAAGTGCCTTAATGACACCTAGGAGGAATTCCTGTCAGATCATATCTGAATCTGATCTGAAAATGGATTTAACTATCCATTTACAAGAAAAAGAAGGAAGAAAGAAACATGTTAAATAACACTACAGAGATGGACCCTACAGGTAGGAAACTCAACAGCACAAACTGTGGTTCCTTATACAATGATAAAGAAGAGAGATTATAGACAAATTGAAGAAAGCTAATACAAAGGATACACACACACACACACACACACACACACACACACACACACATCCTATGTATTACCTACATATATATAAAGCCAACAACTGAAATATGCCGACTTTCAGTCTTGATTCAAACAACTGGGAAATCTGAACAATAATTAGATGTTTTCTAGGTGTGGTAATAATATTGTGGTTATTCTTTTGGAAGAATCCATTTAGAAATGCACCCTAAAATACTATGACATGAGAATTTCTTACAAATAGTCTAGTTAGGAAATTGGGTACAGGTAGAAACAAGATTTGAAGGGATTATTATATCAACTTTTCTATGCATGTACACATTAAAATTTTCTTTCTCTCTTTTCCCTTTCTTTCTTTTTCTGTCTGTACTGAGGCAATAATTTTAAGACACTTTCTTGTAGCCAGGTGTGGTGGCGTATGCCTTTAATCCCAGCACTTGGGAAGAAGAGGTAGGACGACTGCTGTGAGTTCAAGGCCACCCTGAGATTACATAGTGAATTTTAAGTCAGCTGAGACTAGAGTGAAACCCTACCTTGAAAAACAAACACAAAAGACAGTATCTCCACTACTGAACATTGTATCCCCAGCCCTTTTTTAACTTTTTACTTTGAGATAGGATCTAAGTTTCCCAGGCTGGCTTGAACTCACTGTGTACCCCAGAATGGCCTTGAAGTTGTGATATTGCTGCCTTAGCCTCCTGAGTAGCTGGAATGACACACCTATGTAATAAGGTCTGACTGTACTAAAACAATAAAGAAGCTGGGCAAAGTGGTGCAAGCCTTTAAACTCAGGAGGCAGAGGTAGAAAGATCACCATGAGTTCAAAGTCATCCTGGGACTACATAGTAAATTCTAGGACTACCCCCCTGCCTCATAATAAACAAATAAATAAAAATTGTAGTAAAAAACAATTTGAGCCAGGCGTGGTAGTGCACTACTTTAGTCCCAGCTCCGGGGAGGCTTAAGTAGGAGGATCATTGTGAGGACATTTTGAGACTACATAGTGAACTCCAGGTCAGCCTGGGCCACAGCTAGACTCTACCTCAAAATAAATAAATAAATAAAAATAAAACGATTCCCAGTCTCAAAAGACCAGCATGGTGGGGCACTCCTGTAATCCCAGCACTCCAAAGGCTGGGGCAGTAGGAGTTTGAGGTCAGACTAAGCTATATATGGCAAGATCCTGTCTCAAAAAACATCATTTTTTAAACGAAGTTGGCAAAGTATGGCTTACGAGATCAAGACATCTACTTCATCAAATAGCCTTATTGAAACCAGGGCTTCTTTTGGATTAGGGTAAGTGAGCCAGGTTCGTGCAGGGTCAGATACTGTCTTTATTTAACTCATATATTTTGTTCAAAGGCCAATCATGGATTTGATTATCTGCATCAACATATGGGTTTCATTTGACTATTGGGTTTTGTGTGTGTGTGTGCCCCCTTAAATTCTTCCCTGAGACGAATGTCTTGCCCTAGACCTAGCTCCAGTAAAGAACACAGGTCTGGAAACAGATGTGTTTTCTAACGCCCCACATGGCTCCAGTGAGCCGACAGCCACCGGCCAGGCACCCAGAACGTGCCGGGTTCAAAGCCCGGCTGGCAAAGCCAGGCGCCCAGAGCGCGAGGCCCTCAGAGGACTTGCCCAGGCCCAGGTCCAGCTTCTTAACAAGCCTCGGTTTGGAGACTCTGTCCCGCATTCCCGAGCCCAGGGTCGGCCCAGGGACTCCTCCTTTGCAAGATGCGGTGAAAGAAGCTTGCGCGGCCGGAAACGCGCCAAAGCCGAGGGCGGGCTTGCGGGGACAGGCTGGGGGCCGGGACTGGGCGGCCGCCGCGGCTCGCCACGCGCCCTCGGCACCGCACGGAGCGCGCGCGGGAAGGACCCACACGAGGTCGCGAGCCGGGGAGTCCCCGAGGGTCTCGGCACGGTGCATGCCGGGAACTGTAGTCCTCGCGGCGACCCCCCGCTCGGTGCGGTACCCGTACCCGCTCCGCAGCCCCGACGGAATCCTCAACTCACCTCGGAGCCCACTCCGCCCGTCATGGTTCCGGACTCCGCCAGAGTTCTGCTCGCGACCGACCGGTCTGCACTCACTTCCACCTCACGACAGCTGTTCCCGCCGACTCCAGCCCGGCGCCCGAGTTCGAGCTTTCGCGCCCAGACGCAGCGGAGGGGCCACCAACCCCTCGATGCTCTCCACCAATCCCGGAGGACGATTTCCCCGCCGGGGCCCCGCCCCCACGCGTCCCTCCAATCAGAAAGCGCCTCCCGCCCGGCCGGCAGAAAGACAGTCCTGGCGTGGTTTGGCGGGTCGTGGCTGCTGTTGTCAGCGCAGCGGAGGTGTGGCCGGGGCTTTAGCTGGGTACCCCGATGCAAGGCGCTAGAGACCCTAGAAGAAAGTATCTTGAGAATAGAGGGGGTTTTTTTTGTTTTTGTTTTTATTTTTGTTTTTGTTTTTTTTTTTACATGTGATCCTTGTCTTAGCTCCAAGCGCAGTTTGAGCAGTGAGCACCCAAACAGGAAGTGAACTGGGAAGGGATCCCCACCCCCAGAGTCCTGTACCTGAATTTTGGCCGAGGCGCTGATGGGATTTTTTTCTCCACTAATTCACCCCCGAAGCAACAAGTTCCTGTCTGCCTCTCTTTGAACTTGACCCTCACTATTGAACATAACATGTTTGTTTGCTTGTTTTCCAGACTACTCAGATACCAGATAGTCTAAGGTCATCTTTGTACGTGTTAAGGAGTTCATTTGGGATGCTGAAAGCGTTCATCTTACCCCAGAGGACTTTCTACCTTTGGAAAGGCTTAGAGAAGAATAAAAGGGAACATCTGAATCCCCACTTTGCCACCATACAGGCTCATTATGTTTTGCCTCTCTGGATTGATTGTCCTTTCTTGGCCCTGGTCTGAGGGCAGGCAAGGCTGGCCTCTCAAGACTGTTATTGCCCCCAGATTCCTTGCTCTCTAGCTTTTCAGGGGGACCAGTTAAGCCAGTGCAAAGGCCTGACAAGGTTATTGAATTGAAGCAACCAGTTAGTACCAATGGGGGAAAAGAGGTCAGAGTCCTCAGAGCCCTGCTTTCCTCCTATGGTCCTATAAGCTGGTGGGGAGACCACCTTTGTCCAGCTCGACCAGGACCCTCCTAGCTTGTAGCACTGAAGGTCTCTCATTCATCCCCAAAGGCCATCCTCAGAGGCATACCAGGATAGTTGCTCACTTCACTCACTAGCCCCCGCTTCAAAGTTCCCAGCCTTAGGTGGATTCAGATACCAGCAACTTTCCTCATTTTTATTTATTCACCCCCCCCCCACCGCCTCTCAGATTCTACACCTTGGGGATCTTATATTGAGAGTATAGCTCACTGATACAGCCCTTGATTAGCATGCCTGGTCAATCCCCAGGACTGAAAACACAACAACAAAAAGAATCCCAGGACTGTAGAGATGGCTCAGTGGCTAAGGTGCTTGCCTGGAAAGCCTTAACTACCCAGGTTCGATTTCCCAGTACCCACATAAAAGCAGATCCAGTGACACATGCATCTGGAGTTCATTTCCAGTAGTTGGAGGCCCTGGTGTGCCCATTCTTTCTCTGTGTGTCTCTCCCTCTGTCCTCACTCTCTGCTTGCAAATAAATAAATTTAATTTTAAAAAATTAAAAGAGGGGGCAGGGGTAGTAGGATCACCATGCGTTCAAGGCCACCCTGAGACTACATAGTGAATTCCAGGTCAGCCTGGACTAGAGTGAAACCCTACCTCGGAAAAAAAAAAAAAAAAAAAGGGGAGGGGGGGCTGGAGAGAGGCCATAGCAGATAAGGCACTTGCCTCCAAAGCACAAGGACCCAGGTTTGATTCCCCAGTTCCCACGTAAACCAGCTACAGAAGGTGGCACATGTGTCTGGAGTTTCTTTGCAGTGGCTGGAGGCCCTGGCTCATCCATTCTCTCTCTTGAATAATTTTTTTTTTCAAGGTAGGGTTTCATTCTAGCCCAGGCTGACCTGGAATTCACTATGTAGTTTCAGGGTGGACTTGAACTCACCATGATCCTCCTACCTCTGCCTCCAAGTGCTGGGATTAAAGGCGTGTGGCAAGTGCAAATGAACTCCAGACGAGTTCACCCCCTTGTGCATCTGGCTAACGTGGGTCCTGGGGAACTGAGCCTCAAGCCAGGGTCCTTAGGCTTCTCAGGCAAGCGCTTAACCACTAAGCCATCTCTCCAGCCCTCTCTGTTATTTTATTTTATTTATTTTTTGCTTTTTAAAAATTTATTTGTTTAATTGACAACTTCCATAGTTGTAAACAATATCCCATGGTAATTCCCTTCCTCACCCCACTTTCCCCTTTGAAACTCCACTCTCCACCATATCCCCTCCCCCTCTCAATCAGTCCCTCTCTTATTTTGATGTCATGATCTTTTCCTCCTCTTATGATGGTCTTGTGTAGGTAGTGTCAGGCACTGTGAGGTCATGGATATCCCGGCCATTTTGTGTCTGGAGGAGCACGTTGTAAGGAGTCCTACCCTTCCTTTGGCTCTTACATTCTTTCCACCACCTCTTCTGCAATGGACTCTGAGTCTTGGAAGGTGTGCTGGCTGTGATTTTTATTTTACTTTTTAACCATGACTACTTTGTAGGGCCAATCTAAAGAAAGAAAGTTGGAACTTAGGCCATGAGTCACATTGCCACTGGTTAACTGGCATCCATCCAACCACTCATGCCATTTTGTCACAGACTCCTTCTACCCATTCTCTTGTTGACTCATGACTTCAAAATGGCTGCAAAAGCTCCCAACATCACAGTGTAAATGCAAGAAACCATCCTGAGACTACATACATACCAAATTCCATTCCAGGCCAGCCTGGGCTAGAGCGAGACCCTACCTTGAAAAAAAAAAAAATGGAACCAGCCTGGATGTCCCTCAACTGATGAGTGGATAATGAAGATGTGGCACATTTATACAATGGAGTTCTACTCAGCGGTAAAGAAAAATGAAGTTATGAAATTTGTAGAAAAATGGATGGACCTGGAAAGGATTATACTAAGTGAGGTAACCCAGGCCCAGAAAGCCAAGCGCCACATGTTCTCTCTCATATGTGGATCCTAGCTACAGATGATTGGGCTTCTGCGTGAGAAGGAACTACTTAGTAGCAGAGGTCAGTAAGTTAAAAAGGAGACATAAAGGGAAGAGAAAGGAAGGGAGGAGGGTACTTAATAGGTTGATATTGTATATATGTAAGTACAATGATTGAGATGGGGAGGTAATATGATGGAGAATGGAATTTCAAAGAGGAAAATGTTGGGGGGGGAGGGAATTACCATGGGATTTTTTTTTATAATCATGGACAATGTTAATAAAAATTTAAAATTAAAAAAAAAGCAGAAAATATGTCTTCTTGGGGCTTTTTTTTTTTTTTTTTTTTTGAAGTAGGGTCTTTCTGTAGCCCAGGCTGACCTGGAATTTGCTATGCAATCACAAGCTGGTCTCAAACAGTGATCCTCCTACCTCTGCCTCCTAATCTTTTTTTTTTTTTCAAAGATTTTATTTCCATTTATTTATTTATTAGAGACCAAGGGAGGGGGGGAGAGAGAGTGAGAATGGGCACACCAGGGCCTCTACCCACTGAAAACAAAGTCCAGATGCACATGCCATCATGTACATTTGGTTTATGTGGGACCTGGAGAATCAAACCTGGGTCCTTAGGCTTCACAGGCATGTGCCTTAACTGCTAAGCCATCTCTCCAGCCCTATTTTTTTTTTGAGGTAGGGTTTCACTCTAGCCCAGGCTGACCTGGAAGTCACTATGTGGTCTTAGGGTGACCTTGAATCCAGCCCTCTCTTTTAATTTTGATGTCATAATTTTTTTTTGTTTTTTTTGTTTTTTGAGGTAGGGTCTTACGCTAGCTCAGGCTGACCTGGAATTCACTATGTAGTCTCAAGGTGGCCTCAGACTCACAGCGATCCTCCTACCTCTGCCTCCCGAGTGCTGGGATTAAAGGCGTGCACTATCATGCCCGCTTATTGATGTCATGATCTTTTCCTCCTCTTATGATGGTCTTCTGCAGGTAGTGTCAGGCACTGTGAGGCCATGTATATCCAGGCCATTTTGTGTCTGGAGGGAGCATGTTGTATGAAATAAAATATTTTTAAAGAAAAAAATTAAGAGAGAAAATAATCCCACCTTCATGTTTCAGTCTACCCTTTTACTTTACTATTAACTTCTCCATGGATGATTCTTAAATATGCATCTATATATCACTTCCTTCCATATTTGTAGGGCCAACATTTACTGGACACTTACATTATAACAGAAACGATTCCCAGAATTTTTTTTTTTTTTTGAGTTAGGGTCTCACTCTAGTGCAGGCTGACCTGGAATTCACTATGTAGTTTCAGGGTGGACTTGAACACACAATGATAATCCTACCTCTGGGATTAAAGGGGTACACCACCATGCCCATTTATTATTATTTTACTTTATTTTATTTTATTTTTATGTATTTATTTTGTTTTTTCGAGGTAGGGTTTCCCTCTAGGCCAGGCTGACCTGGAATTCACTACATATTCTCAGAGTGGGCTCAAACTCACAGTGGTCCTCCTACCTCTGCCTCCTGAGTGCTGGAATTAAAGGCATGAGCCACCATGCCTGGCTCTAATGATTTTTTTAAATTATTTATTTATTTGAGAGCGACAGACACAGAGAGAAAGACAGATAGAGGGAGAGAGAGAGAGAATGTGTGTGCCAGGGCTTCCAGCCACTGCAAACAAACTCCAAACGCGTGCGCCCCCTTGTGCATCTGGCCAACGTGGGACCTGGGGAACTGAGCCTTGAACCGGGGTCCTTAGGCTTCACAGGCAAGCGCTTAACCGCTAAGCCATCTCCCCAGCCCTCTAATGATTTTTTTTTAAAATATTTATTTACTTATTTGAGTAAGAGAGAGAGAGAGAGAGGAAGAGGCAGATAAAGAGAATGGGTACACCAAGGTCTTTAGTCACTGCAAAAGAACTTCAGATGCATAAGTCATTTTGTGCATGGGCATTGGTTTCTCAGGCAAGTGCCTTAACCACCATGCCCTCTCTCCAGCCCAGGTGCCAGAATTTTATGTTTATTACCTTATTTACTCTTCAAAATAAGCTTGTAAGGTAAATAATAAGATGATCTCCATTTTAGTAGGTGAAGAAATCAGAATTTAAAAACTAGTAACTTTACCCTGCTGGGTGTGGGTGGCACACACTTTTAATTCCAGCACTAGGGGAGGCAGAGGTAGGAGGATCGTTGTGAGTTTGAGGCCACCCTGAGACTACACAGTGAGTTCCAGTAATTTCAGAGTATGGTGACAAATGTCTGTATTCCTAGTAGCATTCAGGAGGAAGAGGCAGGAGAATTGATGCCAAACTTGAGAGCAGCCAGATGCACAAGGGCATATGCGTCTGGAGTTCGTTTGCAGTGGCTGTAGGCCATGGAGTGCCCGTTCTCTCTCTGTCTCTCTCTTCTCTCTAGCTCACTATCGCTCTCTCTTTCTTTCTGCTTGCAAATAAATAAAAATAATTATTAAAAATATATACATATATATATTTATATATTACAGTTTTTCTAGTGTTCTTCCTCTTCCTCCGTTATATTGGCAAGTTATTCTGTAGTAAGGTTTGTGAACTCCTTTAGAAGCTACAGTCCTAGGCTTGGGATTCCTCATCTCTGGAGACGCACTGCCACCATGTGGCCACTTTTAGTCATGTTATTCCACCTATTGTCTGTAGCCTAGAAAGATTCTGGATCATGTGTGTGTAAGGGAATCATTGTAAGAGTATTCAGTTATTTAAACTTTCCTTTGATGGAAGAAAATGCTCATGTCTCCAAGGATATGATTTCAAAAATAATTTCCTATTTTAATTCCCAAAAGTTTTTTTTTTTAATTTTTTTGTTCATTTTTATTTATTTATTTGAGAGCTACAGACAGAGAGAGAAAGAGGTAGGTAGATAGATGGAGAGAGAGAGAATGGGCGCGCCAGGGCCTCCAGCCACTGCAAACAAACTCCAGACGTGTGAGCCCCTTGTGCATCTGGCTAACATGAGTCCTAGGGAATCGAGCCTCAAACCGGGGTCCTTAGGCTTCACAGGCAAGCGCTTAACCACTAAGCCATCTCTCCAGCCCAAACTCCCAAAAGTTTTAAATCAGTTGGAGAGTGTCCTGATTGGAAACCCATGTAGTTTTTCCTGTTTAATACCTCTTAAGATGGCACATATACCTGTATATTAATGCTACTCTCACTTTTGGCTAGAGAAGCTTCTGTTTTTTACATGGTGGTGACTCCTAGGGAGACTCAAAACCTGTCTCAGCTGTTAAAGGTGCTTGCTTGCGATGCTTACTGGACCTGGTTAAGTTCTCCAGCTACCACACAAAGCCATACTGGCATTTGCAGTCTGCAGTTTTGGTATGCGTGTGCATACAAACACATGCCCACACACAAATATATAATTTTTAAATTTTTATTTATTTGAGAGAGAATGGGTGCACTAGGGCCTTCAGCCACTGCAAATGAAATCCAAACATGTGCACCACCTTGTGCATCTGGCTTATGTGGGTTATGAGGAATCAAACCTGGGTCCTTTAGCTTTGCAGACAAGTGTCTTAACCACTAAGCCATCTCTCCAGCCCAAATATATAAATTTTCTAAATACTTGTCAAAGTGCTGAGAAGTAGTGACAGTTGAGTGTGCAGCACTAAATGAGACATCTCTATCACATCCTCCAAGGCTCAGGGACTGTCACAAGGATGCATAAAAAATATAAGATTGTATGGCTAAATGTATACACTATGATTATCAAACTGCCCAGTAAGCACTTCTCTTAATATTCATACCCTTATATTAGTGCACTCTCACTTTGGGTAGAGAATCTTCTCTTTTCAGATGGCAGTGACCTTGGGATGACTCAGAAGGTGTCATGGTGCTGGAAAGAAGTGACTGGAGTACTGAGTAACATCTCTATCACACCTTCCAAGGCTCAGGGTCTAATGCAGAAGAGGTGGTGGAAAGAAAGTAACAGCCAAAGGATAGGACTCCATACAACGTGCTCCCTCCAGATACAAAATAGCCTGGATATCCATGCCCTCACAGTGCCTGACACTACCTACACAAGACCATCATAATAGGAGAAAAAAATCATGACATCAAAATAAAAGAGAGACTGATTGAGATTGAGATTGAGATGGGGAGGGGATATGATGGAGAGTGGAATTTCAAAGGGGAAAGTGGGGGGAGGAAGGGTATTACCATGGGATATTTTTTATAATTATGGAAGATGTTAATAAAAATTGAGAAGAAAATAATAAATTAGAAATTAAAAAAAAAATTGAATATAAGAGCCAGAGTTCGGGAAGGAGGAGTGCTTTGGAATGCTGTCAGTTGTAGTCATGACCTCACAGTGGCTATGGTTACCTGCACAGGACATACATAACATTGGGCCCATTAACATATTGTCCTAAATGATAGAGGGAGCAAAAAGGATGACCAGAATAGAAGAGGAGAGGCTGGAAAGATGACTCAGTGGTAGAAGGTGCTACTTGCATATCCTGATGCCCCAAGATTCCCAAGTACACACGTAAAGCCAGAAGCACAAAGTGGTACAAATATCTGGAGTTCACTTACAGTGGCAAGAGGCCCTGATGTACCTATTCTCTCTCTCTCTCTCTCTCTCTCTCTCTCTCTTCTCTTTTTCTCCTTGCAAATAAATAATCCATAAAATTATTTTAGGACTGGAGAGATGGCTCAGTGGTTAAGCCATAAATACATTGTACATATGTGTGAAATTATCAATAAAATAGGTTTATTAAAAAAATTAAATAGGGCTGGAGAGATGGCTTAGCGGTTAAGCGCTTGCCTGTGAAGCCTAAGGACCCCGGTTCGAGGCTCGGTTCCCCAGGTCCCACGTTAGCCAGATGCACAAGGGGGCGCACGCGTCTGGAGTTCGTTTGCAGAGGCTGGAAGCCCTGGCACACCCATTCTCTCTCTCTCTCCCTCTATCTGTCTTTCTCTCTGTGTCTGTCACTCTCAAATAAATAAATTAAAAATGAACCAAAAAAAATTAAAAAAAAATTAAATATATTTATTTACTTACTTGGAAGCAGAGAGAGGAGACAGAATGGGCATGCCAGGGCCTCTACCCACTGCAAACAAACTCCAGCCACATTCGCCACCTTGTGGATGTGCCACATTGTGCACCTGGCTTTACATGAGCACTGAGGAATCGAAAATGGGTCCTTTGGCTTTGCTGACAAATGCCTTAACTACTAAGCAATCTCTCCAGCCCTTTAAACTATTTTTTTAATTAAAAAATTGTGGCCGGGTGTGGTGGTGCATGCCTTTAATCCCAGCACTGGGGAGGCAGAGGTAGGAGGATCTCCATGAGTTCAAGGTCACCCTGAGACTACATACTGAATTCCAGGTCATCCTGGGCTAGAACAAGACCCTACCTTGAAAAAAAAAAAAGTAGTTTTTTAAAGTTATACACAGGACCTGAAATATAATGAAGGCTTTGTAAATAAGTGTTGATGGGTGGTCAAAATATTATAGCCTACTAAGCAAAACCAAAATCAAAAACTACCAAGGCCTTTCCCAAGGCAAAACAATGTAGAAATCACCTATTCTGTGTGCTTTTTAACCTCAACTTTGGCCAACTTAAGTACCTACAACATATTCATCCATTTATTAACCTCAAGTGCCTATTTTAAGCCTCTGGTAGATATGTAGAATAAAATGCAGTCTCGTTCTCTGAGGGCGTCCAACAGCTGGCTGGAGGCAGGCAAGTGTGCACTACAGGGGAGTGTATATGAGAAGTGGTGGGTCCCAATGGGAGAGGCAAGGGACTATGGGTGGGGTAAGTCAGAAAGACATGACTCACAAACTGAAGTTCAAAGATGAATTGGAGTTCTTCAGCCTGCACACAGAGGAGAAAGCATTCCAGGTATGTGTAGGGGCTTGAGAAAGCATGTTATATTTGGAGAGCTGAAAGTAGGTCAGCATGATAGAGCTCAGGGTGTGTATGTCAAGAAGGGGAGTGGCAAAGAAGAAAAAAAAAAGGCTGGAAGCCACACAAAGAACAAAAGGGCTAGATTATTCTACTCAGAATGGGAACTGTTATGAAGGAGAGTGAGACAGTCAGATACATTCTTGAGAAAGATTATTCTAGCAACATATGAAAGATGGATTGGAAGGGGATTAGACTGGAGGCCATGAGACGGGTTGTTTAAGTGGGAGATTATGGGGACTTGAACTAGGTCAGCGAATGAAGCAGAGGGATGGATTGGAAACAAAAGAGGCAAAACGGGCAGGGCTTATTCAGTGATTAGCCTTTAGGATTGGGAAAAAGAGGCAAATTTGACAAGGTTTGTTAAATGATTAACCTTCAGGGGTGAGGGACAGTGGAGCCCGTGTGACTCCAGTGACATATTTCTGGACTGGTCAGTGATAGAATGTGATGCCATCTACCACAACTGAGAATGCAGGTTACTAATTAAAGCTCCACCCATACTCAGGAGGTGGAGGCAGGACTGTGAGTTTGAAGCCAATGTGAGTTATATAGCTAGGACCACATTGAAGAGGGGCAGGGGCAGGGAGAGAAAGAGAGAGAGAGAAAGAGAGAGGAAGGAGAGAGGGAGAGGAGAGACCACGATTTGGCAGAAGCTAACACATACTTTTTTTTTTTTTCAGTTTATTTGTTTGCAAGCAGAGAGAGAGAGAATGAGAAAGAGAGTATGGGCATGCTAAGTCCTGTAGCCACTGCAAACAAACTCCAAATACATGTGCCACTTTATGCATCTGGCTTTATATGGGCGCTGGGGAACAGAACCCAGGTCACTGGGCTTTGTAGGCAAACGTCTTAACCACTGAGCCATCTCGCTAGCCCTCCATTCCATTTTCAAACATGCTCTTTTAACTACTGAATCATCTCTCTAGCCCTCCATTCCATTTTCAAACTATCTTGTACCCCCAGAACCTTAACTCAGCAGCTTTTTTGTATTTCACCTCATATTTTCTCTTTGCTTCCCTATTTTCTTCCCGATTACCTACCCAGGAAACATGTACAGAAGAAATTCCTCTGCCCTGCTGTAACATTCAGCTTTTCTTAGGTCTTTTCTTTTAAAATTTTTTGTTTATTTTTATTTATTTATTTCTTTGAGAGCCGCAGAGAGAGAGAGAGAGAGAGAGAGAGAGAGAGAGAGAGAGAGAATGGGTGTGCCAGGGCCTCCAGCCACTGCAAATGAACTCCAGATGCATGCGCCCCCTTGTGCATCTGGCTAACATGGGTCCTGGGGAATCAAGCCTCGAACCAGGGTCCTTAGGCTTCACAGGCAAGCGCTTAACCGCTAAGCCATCTCTCCAGCCCTCTCAGGTGTTTTCTATCAGTACAAACAATAGTTGGATATGAGCATCTCTTGCATTTGGTCAATCAAATATACTTTAATCATAAAGCCTTTACCAATCTGAGATGTTTCTAGGTATGGATGCTTGGAAAAAAAAGTTCTACCACTGAAGGGCACAGGGACTCTGTTTCATTTCTACTTTCGATTAAATTTCAACACCTGTTTATGGGCTCACTAATGCCTGGCCCCTTTCAGACATGTTAGATAACTCAACTCTACCTAGAAGGGCAGAGCCTCAAAAACTATACTCTTTTCAGAACAATATAATTTAAGTTTTGTTCCTAAAACAAGAGGTGTTAGTGGTCAGATAGAACGACACCATGCCCATTAGAGGCCCAAAGTTTAGTGTTAATGGTGATATCAACCAGGGATTTCTCATGGGTGCCATCATGACTCAGACTTGATTGGCACTTAGTGGGTGAGACCAAGGTTGTTAAATGTCAGTGAGAAACTCTCAACTGGCAAAGAGGAAGAGGAGGAGGACTTTAGGCAGGGAAAATAAAATGAGTAAGTATGCTAAGGTTTTAAGGGATTGTTCAGCTAGTGACTTTGGCAGGCAGTAGGTGATTATGATTGAAAGGGGAATAAAGAATAAGATGTAAGTAAAGGCTAAAGGCTGGAGTCAGGCGTGGTGGTGCATGTCTTTAATCCCAGCACTCGGGAGGCAGAGGTAGAAGGATTGCCACAAATTCAAGGCCACACTGAGACTGCAGAGTGAGTTCCAAGTCATCCTGGGCTAGAGTGAGACCCTACCTCAAAAAAAAATTAAAAATAAAAAAAGTTAAAGTCTGGAGAGGTAACTCATAGGTAGAATGATTGCCTAGCAAGAAGCCCTAGGTTAAATCCTCACCACTGCATGAAAACGGGTGCAGTGGCTTGCCTGAAGAGCCTAATGACTCAGGTTCAATTCCCCAGCGCCCACAAAAAGCCAGCCAGATGCACAAAGTGGTGCGTGTTTCTGGAGTTGTTCATTTGCAATGGGTAGAAGCCCTGGTATGCCTGTTTACTCCCTCTCTCCCCCCCAAATATATATTGCCTGAGCTAGAGTGATACCCTACCTTGAGAAAACAAAATAATAATAATAATCATTATCTACAGTATGTATTTGAGCATGAATATCTGCCAGACAGACACAAGGGCAGCCACCTTTCTTTGAGGATAATATATACACTCAAATAAATTAAGATGGGGCAAATGAGGCCAAGAGTCCCAGGAAAGATGGGAAATCTGTGCTCAGAAGGGAAGATCATGGCAGACCTTAAATACCAAGCACAGAACTTTAATCCTGGTGTAATACAGCTTATCTATTCATGCCACAAACATTTTGGTGCATTGCTGGGATAATCACAGCTCTCTGTCTTCTCCACTTTTCTTCTTTTTTAAGTGTTATTTTATTTTTATTTATTGATTAGAGAAAAAGAGAGAGAATGGGCACACCAGGGCCTCTAGCCATTGCAAACAAACTTGTGCAACACCTTGTGCATCTGGTTCACATGGGTTATGGGGAGTCAGACCTGGGTTCTTAGACTTCACAGGCAGGTACCTTAACCACTAAGCCATCTCTCCAGGCCTCTCTCCCCTTTACAATGTGATTTCACTATGCTTCCCACTTAATTTTCCATTTCTTAAGTCCAAGCTGCCCTGAGGACTTGAATTGATTGACAGAAGGTAGGGAAGTAACACTGTGTTTATTGCTTCTGAGGCTCAGCTTTAAGGGGCTCTGCTGATTGTACTTTCCTTGTTTTACACTACTGCCTTTAGGTAAGCAAGTTGTTCTGTTGGGTGGGCCACAAGTAAGAGAATCAAGACATTTCAGGTGGGCTAGGGGAGATGGCTCAATTGTTAAATGTGCTCGCTTGCAAAACTGGGTGGTCTGGATTCATCAGTTCCCCAGAGCCCACATAAAGTCTGATGAACAAAGTGATGCATGCATCTGAAGTGGCAAGAAGCCCTGGCATGCCCCCACCTCCTTGCAAATAAAGAACAGAATATTTTAAAAATAGATATCTCAGGCAATAGTCAATTGCCAAGCTTGACCCTCTTGATCTTCCAGACCCATTTAGCCTCCAGACAAATACAACTATAGAAGTGACTAAAAGTAAACCAGGAAGAGAACCAACCAGCTAAGCCTAGCCATAGCAAAAAAATAGGCGATTGTCATTTCATACAAAGTTTCTGCTCTTCTGTAGTTTACACTCTGTAGCAGAATATAGGCAACCAACAAACAAATGCCTTAAAGAAAAATAAAGAATGACAAAGAGGTTAGCAGAAGATAGGTGTGGCTGGGAGTTGAAGGAAGAAGCTGTTATTTTAGAAACTCAAATTCTGCTTGCCTGCAAAGCCTAACGACCCAGGTTCAGTTCCCCAGTGCCCACAAAAATCCAGATGCACAATGCGGCACATGCATCTGGAGTATATATGCAGTGGCCTGAGGCCTTGGCATGCCCATTCTCTCTGTCTTTCTGTCTCTTGTGTCTGTCTCTCTCTGCTTGCAAATAAAGTATTTTAGAAAGCCAAACTCTTTAAAGAAAATGTGGAAGTGTTCAAGAGAAGAAGAATTTGTGCTTGATGAATCTGTCAATTATTGCAGTATTTTTGTGATTCTAACCCAGATCTTTTGAACTGATTTTATTTTATTTTTTATATTTTTCACTTATTTATTTGAGAGAGAGAGAAGATACAGAGAGAGAATAGACATGCCATTTCAAGTGAACTCCAGATGCATGTGTTGCATCTGGCTTATGTAGGTCCTGGGGACTCAAACTGGGGTCCTTAGGCTTTGCAGGCAAATGCCTTAACCGCTAAGCCATCTCTCCAGCCCCTGATTTATTTATGTATTTATTTGAGAAGAGACAGAGAGAATGGGTGTGCCAGGGCCTCTGGCCACTGCAAACAAACTCCAGACCCTTGTGCCACTTTGTGCATCTGGCTTCACATGGACAGTGGGGAATTGAACCCAGGGCTTTGCAGGAAAGCTCCTTTAACCGCTGAGCCATCTCTCCATCCCTTGGATTGATTTTAAATTTCTTTATAGAATCAGAGGCTATTACCTTTGGGAGCTGGGAACATGGCTCAGTGCACAGAGTGTCTGCTTGGCACACAGGAAGCCCTGAGTTTGATCCCTAGCACTGCATAAACGGGACATGGTGGTGGCTACCTATAGCCCCAGCACTGGAGAAGTGTGGAGGGAGATCAGAGTTCAGATTCAAAGTAATCCTCAGCTATATAGCAAGTTTGAGGTCAGCCTGAGATATGTGAGATTCTGTCTCAAAAGAAGAGCTGGGGAGATGGCTCAGCCGCCTTGCTTGCTTACAAAGGCTGCTGACTTGGATTTGATTGCCCAACACCCACATAAAGCCAGACACAATAAGATCTGTGATCCCAATGTGCCTACAAACAGCAGGATCTGGAGCTAGGGGGATCTGAAGCTTGCTTGCAGCATCAAGAGATCCTGACAGACACCTCACACCACCCTTCTGGTGGTTTAAAGGTAAAATGTCCTCAAGTGTTGTAATACTTAATCCCTACTTGGTGGCACTGTTTGAGAAATTTGTGGAGCTGTTAGAAGGTGGAGCTTTGCTGGAGAACTTGTGTCCCCTAGGGACCTGGCCTTGGGATGTAGAGCCCAGCCCGGCTCCCTGCTTATGCTTTCTGCTTCTTCCCTGCTGGAGTGAAGATGTGACACCAGCTTTTTGCTGCTGCCACGCTTCCCGTACCATGATGAAATTTTCCCCTGGAAATTATAAACCCAAGGCTGGGTGTGGTGACACACGCCTTTAATCCCAGCACTCCAGAGGCAGAGGTAGGAGGCTCTCTATGAGTTCAAGTCCAGCCTGGGACCACAGAGTGAGTCCCAGGTCAGCCTGGGCTAGAGTGAGACCCTACTTCAGGAAAAAAAATAAATCTTGTAAGCCAAAATAAATCCTTTCCTTCCATCAGCTGCTTCTGGTTGGGCATTTTGTCCTAGCAATGGGAAAGTAACTAATACAGATGTGTACTCTACATGTACACTGAGGCATGCCTGCACCCATGTGTGCACCCTGGCACACACACATACATATATACAAATTAATTAATTAAAATTTGTTTTGTTTTTCAAGGCAGGGTTTTACTGTATGTAGATCAGGCTGACCTGGAATTCACCATGTAGTCTCAGAGTGGCCTCAAACTCACAGTGATCCTCCTATCTCTGCCTCCTGAGTGCTGGCATTAAAGGTGTGGGCCACCATGCCCGACCTAATTTTTTTTATTTTGTTTTGTTTTTTTGAGGTAGGGTCTCTAGCCCAGACTGACCTGCTATTCATCTGTATCCTCAGAGTGGCCTTGAACTCACGGTGATCCTCCTACGTACTGGAATTAAAGGCATGAACCATCACACCCAGCATAATTAAATTTTTTTGGGGGGGGGGTTCGAGGTAGGGTCTCGCTCTAGCTCAGGCTGACCTGGAAATCACTCTGTAGTCTCAGGGTAGCCTTGAACTCATGGCAATCCTCCTACCTCTGCCTCCCGAGCACTGGGATTAAACACGTGCGCCACCACACCCAGCCTAATTAATTTTTTAAAACAGGCAGAAAAGCCAAACATGGTGGTACACACCTGGTATGGAGACAGTAGAACCCGATCTTGTTTGCAGCCGCAAGAGAGCCTGTCTCAAAGAAGGTGGAACCTTAAGGTTGTCCTCCAACCTTGTAGAAGGCTATCACTTGGGAGGCTGAGATAAAAGGATTGCTGTGAGTTCAGGGCCTGTTTGAGCTACAGAGTGAGTTTCAGGTCACCCTAGGCTGCAGTGAAATTCTGCTTCAAAAAAAAAAAAAAAAATGCTGGTAGTGGTGGCACACACCTTTAATCCCAGCACTCAGGAGACAGAGGTAGGAGGATTGCCTTGAGTTCAAGGCCACCCTGAGACATAGTGAATTCCAGGTCAGTCCAAATTAGAGTGAGATTCTACCTCAAAAAAAACAACAAAAAAAAAAAAAGGAGAGGGGCTCAGCTCACTTTCTCTGCTACCCCTTTGTTGATATGTGACAATGTAAGGCAGGTTCTTGCTCTGCCATGGTTTCTCTGGCATGATGAAGCTTCCCCTCAAAACTCTAAGCTGAGGGCTGGAGAGATGGCTTAGCGGTTAAGGGCTTGCCTGTGAACCCTAAGGATCCTGGTTCAAGGCTCGATTCTCCAGGACCAACGTTAGCCAGATGCACAAGAGGGCGCATGCATCTGGGGTTTGTTTGCAGTGGCTGGAGGCCCTGGCACGCCCATTCTCTCTCCCTCTCTCTTTCTCTCTATTTGCCTCTTTCTCTCTCTGTCTGTCACCCTCAAATAAATAAATAAAAATAAAAAAATTAAAAAAACTCTAAGCTGAAATAAACCTCTCTTTCCATAAAATAAAATAAAATAAAATAAAATAAAATAAAATAAAATAAAATAAAATAAAAAAGCCAGGCCTGGTGCTTTCAATCCCAGCACTTGGGAGGCAGAGGTAGGAGGATTGCCATGGTTCAAGGCCAGCCTGAGACTACATAGTGAATTCCAGATCAGCCTGGGTTACAGGGAAACCCTGCCTTAAAACAAAACAAAACAAAACAAATAAACAACAAAAAAAAACAAAGTGGGCTGGAGAGATGGCTTAGTGGTTAAGCACTTGCCTGTGAAGCCTAAGGACCCCAGTTCGAGGCTCGGTTCCCCAGGTCCCACGTTAGCCAGATGCACAAGGGGGCGCACGCATCTGGAGTCTGTTAGCAGAGGCTGGAAGCCCTGGCACACCCATTCTCTCTCTCTCCCTCTATCTGTCTTTCTCTCTGTGTCTGTCATTCTCAAACAAATAAATAAAAAATTTTTTTAAAAAAGAAAATTTTCAGTGCTTGGGATGTGAGTCATTGGCCAGGGAGGTCCCTGTTGCCTCCAAAACATTATAGGCTATTCCAAGGCCCTTGGTTCCCTGTGAGAAAGAGATGGTAAGACCCTGTTACTGAAGACTTCACATGCCTGAGCAGCAAAGTCACTGAGAAATCAAGCTGGTGCTGAGCAGAAAACCTTCTTCCTGTAGCCCATCCAACTGAAAACTGGAAAAAGCAGCACTGCATGCAGTCTTATGGGAGACAGAAGTCATCAGCAGTGAAAACAGTGGGCACTGGAAACCTCAAGTTTGGTCAGACAGGTCAAATGTCTGAACGAGTGCAATAGTGGCATGTCTGCTCTGCGGGAAACCAACTGCTCTGTAATTGGACTGAAGGCCCACTCTATGGGAGGGAATATGTGCCTGGTACTGAAAACCTAATCAAAAGCGTATGGCAGGAGAGTCATAAGCCTTAGTGGTAAAAAGCTTGCTCTTGTCTGGATAAATGCATATATTACTCTCACCAAATTTCCCTGAAATCACAACACTTAATGTTCGTACTCATGTATTAATGCTACTCTCACTTCTGGTTAGAGAAGCTTCTTTTCTGATGGCAATGACCACTGGGATGGTCCAAAAGGCAACATAGTGCTGAGAAGGGACAGGGGAGTGTCCAGCACTGAAACATCTCACACTCTCCAAGGCTCAGGGTCCATTATGGAAGAGGTGGCAGAAAAAAATGTAAGAGCCAAAGGAAGGGTACCACTCCTTACATACAACAGTCCGGATAGAATGTGGTCTTGATATCCAAGACCTCGCGGTGCCTAGCAATACCCACACGAGACCCTCATAATAGGAGAAAAAGCTGATGACATCAAATTAAAAGAGAGACTAATGGGCAGAAGGAGATATGATGGAGAGCAGAGTTATAAAGGAGAAAGTGGGGGAGGGGAGGGTAATAGCATGGTTTGTTGTCTGTAAGTATAGAAGTTGTCAATAAAAATATATATGTTAAAAAAATACGGGGGGTGGGGCGCTGAAGAGATGGTTTAGTAGTTAAGGCACTTTCCTGCAAAGCCTAAGAATTCATGTTCAAATCTCCAGGTCCCACATATCCAGTCGCGTAGTGATGCAAGCACTCAATGTCACAGATGAACACAAGGGGACACATGCCTCTGGAGTTCACTCACAGCAAGCCGAGGGTCCTGGCACATCCATTCTCTCTCTCTCTGTCTCTTTCTTTCTCTCTCTTAAAACAAAAATAACTTTAAAAGTTTTTCCAAAAAAGCAGGAAAAGGAGGAGAGAAGACAACCACCTCTAGAAGGAATCTTAGAGCTCATTCTATCTGTTCACACAAACAATCCCAGAGAAAGTGTTATAGTGTCTGTAATTCACTTAAATATTACACTAAATTATATGTAATGTAAAATGTTATATTTATATATACTCTGTTTATACACAAATCATAAATTCATGCGCATTAAAATATTTAATATGAGGGAGTTTTATATATTCATGATTAACCACTTTTAGTATAAACTTGGGAAGACATTGTTAACATTTGAAGTATTCTTTTCCTTTTTCATTTTTTATTTTTGAGGAAGGATCTCACTCTAGCTCAGGTTGACCTGGAATTCATTATGTAGTCTCAGGGTAGCCTCAAACTCATGGCTGTCCTCCTACATCTGCCTCCCAAGTGCTGGGATTAAAGGTCTGAGCCACCATGCCTGACATGTGGGTTTTAAATACATACGTACATATATATATATATATATATATATATATATATATATATATATATATATATATTTTTTTTTTTTTTTTTTTTTTTTTTTTAGTTTTTTGAAGTAGGCTCTCACTCTGATCCAGGATGACCTGGAATTCACTATGTATTTTCAGGGTGGCCTCGAACTCACAGCAATCCTACCTCTGCCTCCAGAGTGCTGGGATAAAAGGCATGTGCCACCATGCCTGGCTAAAGAAATATTTTATTGTACATTGAGATTCCATCTCATTCCTGTCAGATTGGTTCCCATCATGAAAAAAAATGACCATTAATGCTTGCGAGGATGCAGAAAAAGAGGAACCCTTCTAAATTGTTGGTGGGAATGCAATCTGGTCCAGCCATTGTAGAAATCAGTGTGGAGGTTCCTAAGATAGCTAAAAATAGATCTACCATATGACCCAGCTAAGGCACTCCTAGGCATATATCCTAAGGACTCATCTCACTACCTTAGAGATACTTGCTCAACCATGTTTATTGCTGCTCGATTCACAATAGCTGGGAAATGGAACCAGCCTAGATGTCTCTCAACTGATGAGTGAGTAATGAAGATATGGCACATTTATACAATGGAGTTCTACTCAGCGGTAAAGAAAAATGAAGTTATTATAAAGTCAGACTGAATGCATTGTATTTTACATCAAGTATGGATATCAGTTTATGGGGGCCAAGGCGGAATGTGGTGGTTTGATTCAGGTGTCCCCCATAAACTTAGGTGTGCTGAATGCTAGGTTCCCAGCTGATGGATATTTGGGAATTAATGCCTCCTGGAGGGAGTGTATTGTTGGGAGTGGGCTTATGGGCTTTATAGCCAGTTTCCCCATGCCAGTGTTTGGCACACCCTCCTGTTGTTGTGGTCCACCTTCTGTTGGCCAGGGGGTGATGTCCACCTTCTGCTCATGCCATCCTTTTCCCCTGCCATCGTGGAGCTTCCCCTCGAGCCTGTGAGCCAAAATAAATCTCTTTTTCCCAGAAAAAAAAAAAAAGAAAAATGAAGTTATGAAATTTGTAGGAAAATAGATGGGTCTGGAAAGGATTATACTAAGTGAGGCACCCAGGCCCAGAAAGCCAAATATCACATGTTCTCATATGTGGATCCTAGCCATAGATGACTGGACTTCTGTGTGAGTAGGAAGAAAACTCAGTAGCAAAGTCCAGTAAGCTAGAAAAGAAAGAGAAAGGGAATAGAAAGAAAGGGATGGGGTACTTAATATGATGGTATTGTATATATGTAAGTAGAAGAATAGATTAATGGGGATGAAAAGGCCCAAGTGAGGTCAGGGGAAGAGACTGAGTAAAAGAAAGGTGGAGGGAGGGCTAATCCAAATTTAAGAGGATATAAATAAATCATATGGAAACCTACTTTTTTGGATGATGGAACACTCAGGAGCTGTAGATTGTTACTAGAAAGTTTTCAGTGCCAGTGATGTGATACCTTCCAGTGACTTGTTGGCCAGGAAGGTCCCTGATGCCCCCAAAACATTACAGGCCATTGCGAGGCCCCACCAAGAATAGATGGCAAGACCCTATTGCTGAAGACTCCACATACTTGGGCTGCAAGACCACTGACAAAGCCTGCTGGAACTAAGCTAAAAGCTTACTCCATGTTGACCAGCTGACAGAAAGCTGGAAGAAGCCATTCTGCACGCAGCTCAATGGGAGAGAGAGAAGTCACCAGTGAAGATACTCATCAGTGGGCACTGCAAGCCTTACATTTTGCCAGCCAGGCCAAATGAGCCAACGGGTGCAATAGTGGCACATCTGCCATGGTGGAAACCAACTGTTCTCTAATTTGACTAGAGGCCCACTCCATGGGAGGTAATACATCCCTGATACTGAAAACCTACAACAGGGGGTAGTCATGAGCCCTAGGGTGTAGTGTCTGCTGGCATCTGGATAAATGTATATACTATGCTCACCAAACTGCCCAGTAAGCACTTATATTAATGTTCATACCCATATATTAATGCTACTCTCACTTTTGATAGAGAACCTTTACTTTTCAGATGGCAGTGACCTTGGGACAACTCAGAAGGCATCATGGTGCTGGAAAGAAGTGACAGATGTGAGTGCTCAGCACTGAAATATCTCTATCACACCTTCCAAGGCTCAGGGTCTATTGCCGAAGAGGTGGCAGAAAGAATGTAAGAGCCAAAGGAAGGGTAGGACTCCGTACAACATGCTCCCTCCAGATACAAAATGGCCTGGATATCCATGACCTCACAGTGCCTGACACTACCTACACAAGACCATCATAAGAGGAGGAAAAGATCATGGCATCAAAATAAAAGAGAGACTGATTGAGAGGGAGAGGGGATATGATGGATAATGGAGTTTCAAAGAGGAAAGTTGGGGGGGGGAAGGGCAGTACCATGGGATATTGTTTATAACCATGGAAGTTGTTAACAAAAAAATTAATTAAAAAAGAAAAGTTTTATTTATTTATTTATTTATTTATTTATTTATTTATTTAAGAGAGAGAGAGAGAAAGAGAAAATGGGTGCAACAGGGCTTGTAGATGCTGCAAACAAACTCCAGAAGCCTACACCACCTTGTGCATCTGGCTTATGTGGGTACTGGGAAATCAAACCTGGGTCCTTTGGCTTTGCAGGCAATACCTTAACTGCTAAGCCATCTCTTCAGGCCTTTTTTTTTTTTTTTTTTTTTTTTTGAGGTAAAGTCTTGTTCTACCTTAGGCTGGCCTATAATTCACAGTGATCCTACTACCTCTGTCTCCCATGTGGTGGGATTAAAGGTGTGTGTCACTATACCCTGCACATTTGAAGTACTCAAATATGAAATATAGACTCTAGGCATTGTTAGTAGTATCTGAGAAACTCCAAGCAGGAAGTCTATATTCTAGTAGCAATTATTGCAATAACCTCACCTCTTTTTCCTTCCAAACACTACTAGAAGGTTGTTAAATGTGCTTAGATGTTAGATGTGGTTTTTCATGGGTGAAATGAGTAAAATTAAGATATGATTTGACTAGGTCTGGAAAGATGGCTTAGAGGTTAAGGTGTTGCCTGTGAAGCCCAAGGATTCATGTTCAACTCTCCAGATCCCATGTAAGCCAGATGTATAAGGTGACACAAGAGTGCAAGGTTGTACATGCTCATAAGATGGCACACATATCTGGAGTTCAATTATAGTGGCTGGAGGCCCTGGCATGCCAGTTTTCTCTCTCTCATAAGTTAAAAAATGGTCTGATTTTGGTACCAAACTGCCTGTATTCACTGAAATGAAAACTAATAAATTAAATTAAAAAAAAATGGTCTGATTTGACTAGACACACTGTATTTGTTTTTATTATTTTATTTTTGAGAGATAGAAAAAGGCAGAGAGTGAGAGAGAGAATGGGTGCACTAGGGCCTTTCAGTTGCTGTGAACAAACTCCAGATGGGTGCGCCCCCTTGTGCTCATGCACAACAGGGCACACTTGTGTCGCTTTTCATCTGGCTACGTGGGACCTGGAGATTCAAACATGTGTTCTTAGGCTTTGCAGGCAAGCATCTTAACCGCTAAGCCATCTCTCCAGCCCTAGACACATTGTATTTTACAGGCACCTTCACCATTGTACATTCGAGATAGGAGAATTGAGGCTGGGGAGATGGCTCAGCAGTTAAAGGCCCTCTCTTGCTAAGCCTGCTGGCCCAGTTCAATTCCCCATATAAAGCCAGACACATACACACAACAGATACACACATACATACACAAAAAGTAACATATATGTCTGGAGTTTACTTGCAGCAGCAACAGACCCTGGCATGCCCCCTCCCACAAGCAAATAAATAAAACATTTAAAAAGGAAAAAACAGAGCTGGAGGGCTGGCTTAGCGATTAAGGTGTTTGCCTACAAAGCCAAAGGACCCAGGTTCTACTCCCCAGGACCCACATTAGCCATATGCACAAAGTGGCACATGTGTCTGGAGTTTGTTTGCAGTGGCTGGAGGCTCTGGCATGCCCATTTTCTCTCTCTCCCTCTTTCTCTCTGTTAAATAAATAAATAAATAAAATATTTTTTTGAAAAAAGGAAAAAATAAAGGTGGAAAAATCTAGTGAGCTAGGTACATCAGAGCCTATTCAAGCTGTTTCTTCCCAGCCAGCAAAAAAAGCTGTTAGCTGGTTCTACCTCAGAGATTAAGTGAATCCAGTGGCAATGTCTTATTTACCTAAAGTAAGGGTTGCTTGCAAGGTTCTTGACAAAGTGCATAAAAGGATCAAGAGCTGGAGACTTCATTAAGCTTATAAGTTGTACAACTGGTTTTGCCTGCTTGTTAATAAATATTTGAGTATGTGGCCAATTTCAGTCTGAGATCTGATGCCATTGTCATATACCACTTAGTAGCAAGATTTGCAACATATGTGGCCCACCTCTCACTGTTGGGAGCTGTCCTCCACTCCTGCAATAATCATAACAATAAAAATGTCCACTTAATAAATAATATGTTCATTAACATAATTTCAAAATGAACAAATTTGCTTGGGTCGACTTGAACAGAAGATGACATGCCCAAAGTCACATTACAAGTTGGTTCTCATGGCATTAAATGCCAAATGAAATAATTCAGAACCCTGTCACTAAAGAGAGGCCAAGTTGAGTCAAGTTGAACAATGCAACGTTTTACGAAGTTGGCTTACTGCACTCGGGACAGTAAGTTGAGGAGGAAAGTTTATGTAGGTCCTGGGGAATTCAACCTGGGTCCTTAGGCTTCGCAGGCAAGCGCTTAACAACTAAGCCATTTCTCCAGCCCTTGTTTGGTTTTTTTGAGGTAGAGTCTCACTCTAGCTGACCTGGAATTCACTCAGTAGTCTCAGGCTGCCCTCGAACTCATAGCAATCTTCCTACCTCTGCCTCCCAAATGCTGGGATTAAAGGCATGTGCCACCATGCCCGGCTTAATAAAAATTTTTAAAATAAAACACCTTTCTCTCTCTCAAATAAATAAATAAAATTTAAAAAAAAGGCTGGAGAGATGGCTTAGCAGTCAAGGCACTTGCCTGCAAAGCCAAAGGACCCAGGTTGAATTCCCCAGGACCCACATAAATCTGATGCACAAGGTGGCGCATTTGTCTGGAGTTTGTTTGCAGTGGCTGGATGCCCTGGTCCACCCATTCTCTCTCTCTTCCTCTTTGTGACTCTTTCTCTGTCTTTCTATTTCTCTCTGTCTCTCTCTCTATATCTTTCCCAAACAAATAAATAAAAATAAGATAAAACAAGGCCAGGCATTGTGGCACACATCTTTAATCCCAGCACTCAGGAAGCAGAGGTAGGAGGACCGCTGTGAGTTGGAGGCCACCCTGGAACAACAGAGTGAGTTCCATGTCAGCTTGGGCTAGAGTGAGATCTTACCTCAAATAAAACTAAACGAAAAGAAAACAAAGCTGGAGAGATGACTCAGCAGTTAAGGCACTTACTTGTAAAGCCTGACAGCCCTGGTTCAATTCCCCAATACGCATGTTAAACTAGATGCAGAAAGTGAGACACACATTTGGAGTTCATTTGCAGCCGCAAGAGGCCCTAGATAACATGCCCATTCTTCCTCTGTGTCTCTGTCTGCCTGTTTTTCTCTCTCTCTCCCCACTTTGCTTACAAATAATAAATAATTTTTTTAAAGGGGGGAAGCAGGCCAGGCGTGGTGGTGCATGCCTTTAATCCCAGCACTTGGGAGGCAAAGGTAGGAGGATCTCTGTGAGTTCGAGGCCACCCTGACAGTACATAGTGAATTCCAATTCCAGATCAGCCTGAGCTAGAGTGAGACAAAAAACAAAACAAACCAAAAAATAAAAATAAAATTAAAAAAGGGGAAACAGAGGAGCTGAACAGATGGCTCAAGAGTTAAGGTGCTTGCTTGCAAAGCCTGAGGACCAGAGTTTGATTCCCCAGTACCCATGTAAAAAGCCAGATGCACAAAGTGGCACATATGTCTGGAGTTTGTTTGCAGAGGTTAGAGGCCCTGGCGTGCCCATTCTCTCTCTTTCTGCTTGCAAATAAATAAAGCAGAAAGATTTAGTCCATCTAGGGTTAAACCGCTTATCTGAACATTAGAAGAAATATTTGGGCTAAAGTTTGCTACAAATGCAATTCTCATGCTCTTCTATCAGACAAAATTTTATTTTATTTTTAGCTTGAGGGCAACTTTATTACATTTAGGGAAAAGAACAACACGGCAGACAAGCTGTAAATCTTGGCAGTTGCTGGGAGGAGAGGGAGACAGATAATAGGAAGAGAGAAAGTTATGCCTATTGACTTATGGTCCAGAAAGCAGGCTGGTTGCAAGTTCAGGAAGAAGCTACAAGAGGGGTATCTTCAGAGAAACAGTGATAAAACTCAAAGTGTCTGGGCAAGCATGCTTAGTATTTTGACCAGGAGTCAAAGAAAAGATAGAAAGGGGGAAAAAAGGAAAGAAAGAAAGAAAAAAAAGCTGGGCATGGTGGTACATGCCTTTAATCCCAGCACTCGGGAGGCACAGGTAGGAGGACTGCTGTGAGTTGGAGGCCACCCTGAGACTATATAGTGAATTCCAGGTCAGCCTGGGCTAGAGCGAGACCCTATCTTGAAAAATAAAAAAAAGAAAAAAAAAAAAAAGAAAGAAGGGAGAAAGGGGGGCTAGAGAGATGCCTTAACAGTTAAGACACCTGCCTGCAAAGCCTAAGGACTCAGGTTCAATTCCCAAGTACCCATGTAAACCAGATACACAAGGCAGCTCATGTGTCTGGAGTTCATTTGCAGTGGATGGTGGCCCCATTCTCTCCCCCCACCCATTTGCCTCTTTCTTGCTCTCTCTCAAATAAACAAATATTTTTTTTTAAAAAAAGAAAGGGAGTATCAAGAGAACCTTGAGATGCATATGCTAGATTTGTGTTAATGTGGCTCACTTCTCATTTTAATCATACTTCAAGGGATTTTTGTTTTGCTGTTTTGTTTTCTAGACTAAACATATAGTTAGAATAAATTAGTAAAAGCAACCTAATAGTTAATTTTCCCATTTGTATTTTATTTTTTGAAATACTTTTTCATAGTTATTTGTTTAAAAAGATTTAAAAATCATTTCACTTTGGTCAGGAAAAAAAATAATGTATCTTATAAATGAGAAAAAAAGGTGGGGGAGAAAAGGAAAGGTTAATGTTTTTTGAGTCAGAATTTGGAAAAGTCGGCAGGCTTAGCAGTGAGGGTATACAAGCAACTACCCAAACGAGATGATTCTCAATCAACAAACTTGTGCTAAGCAGGACACTTCATTATATTGCAAGGGATGACAAATACAGACGACGGACGTGTTGCCTGCAGAGCGTCCAGGCTGCCTGTCCTTTTGTGTCTGTTAATGTTTATTCCTCATTCTGAGTTCCCACAAGTTTTCCAAATATGATGGAATCAGATTCACCTATTTGTTTTCTTTTGTTTCTGTGGTGCTCATGGATGTTGGGCAAGGGCTCCACAACTGAGCTATATTCTCTGCCCCCGCCCCCATTCAACTACTGATTCTGAGAAACAGCTGTAATGTCAGGAGCTTGGCTAGGCCCATTGTATACATTTTTTAAAATGTTTGATTTTTATTTATTTATTTGGCAGAGAAGGAGGGGAGAGAATGGGCATGCCAGGGTTTCCAGCCACTGCAAACGAACTCCAGTCGCATGCGCCCCCTTGTGCATCTGGCTAACGTGGGTCCTGGGAAATTGAACCTGAGTCCTTTGGCTTTGCAGGCAAATGCCTTAACTGCTAAGCCATCCGTCCAGCCCCATTTTTTTAAAATTATTTATTTATTTGAGAGAGAAAGAGAGAGAATGAGCATGCCAGGGCCTCCAGCCACTGCAAATGAACTCCAGATGCATGGGTCCCTCTTGTGCATCTGGCTTACATAGGTCCTGGAGAATTGAACTAGGATCCATTGGCTTGCAGGCAAATGCCTTAACTGCTAAGCTATCTCTCCAGCCCAGCCCAAGCCCCCTTTTTTATTTTTTTTTATTTATTTGAGCGAGAGCGAGGCAGATATATAGAGAATGGGCATGCCAGGGCCTCCTGCCACTGCAAAAGAACTCCAGATGGATGTGTCACCTTGTACATCTTAAGGCTTAAGAACCTGGGTCCTTTGGCTTTGTAAGCAAGCACCTTAACTGCTAAGCCATATTTCCAGCCCGCATCATATACATTTTTAAACCAACAAAACAAACTTAGAAGATAACACTTTTATTATGCCCAGTTTTTGCACATTGTATAGTTGCACATGTGTGTGTGCACGTTGGCTTGTGTATGTGCGGTTGCACATGAAAGCTGTGCATTTGTATGTGGAGATCAGAGGGCAACCTCAGGTGTCTTTCCTCAAGTCTGCTGTTTAACTCTTTTAAAAAATGTTTTATTTATTTAATGATTGGAGACAGAAAGAGGCAGACACAGAGAGAGAGACAGAGAGAGAGAGAGAGAGATAATAGATAATGGGCATGCTAGGGCCACTAGCCACTGCAAATGAACTCCAAACACATGCACCACCTTGTGGCATCTGGCTTATGTGGGTACTGGGGAGTTGAACCTGGGTCCTTAGGCTTTGCAGGCAAGTGCCTTAACCACTAAGCTGTCATTCCAGCCCTCTTTTTTTTAAAAAAAAAAAAAGATTTACTTTATTTATTTATTTATTTAAGAGAGAGAAAGAAGCAAAGAGAGAGAAAGAGAGGCAGAGAGAGAATAGGTGCACCAGGGACTCTAGTCACTGCAGATGAACTCCAGATGCATGCGTCCTCTGATTGACCTGGCTTACATGGGTCCTGGAGAGTCAAACCGGGATCCTTTGGCTTTGCAGGCAAATGCCTTAACTGTTAAGCCATCTCTCCAGACTCCTTTTTTTTTTTTTTTTTTTTTTTTTTAAGTTTGTGTTGAATAATCTGCTGTAATCCTGATGGGCTTGCTTTTGTAGGTAACTTGATTTTTCTCTCTAACTTCTTTCAATATTTTTTCTTTGGTTTGTGTGTTTGGAAATTTGATTATAATATGGCGAGGAGAGGTTCTTTCCAGGTTTTGTCTGGCTGGGGTTCTAAAGGCTTCCTGTATCTGCACTGGCACCTCTTTCCCAATTTGGGGGAAATTTTCTTCTATGATTTTGTTGAGGACACCTACTATGCCTTTGGAGTGGAATTCTTCTCCTTCTACTATGCCTTGAATTCTTATATTTGATCTTTTCATAGTGTCCCGAATATCTTGAAATTCCCACTCATACTTTTCTATAAGTTTGTCTTTCTCTTTGTTGGCCTGTATTAGATCTGCCACCTGGTCTTCTAGCTTAGATATTCTGTCCTCTCCTTCATCCATTCTACTGGTGAGATTTTCTACAGAGTTTTTTATTTCATTAACTGTGTTCTTCATTGCTAGTAATTCTGACTGGCTTTTCTTTATTATTTCTATTTCCTTATTTATATCTTGTATTGCCTTCTTTATTTCATGAAATTGGTGTCCTGCATCTTCTTTGATTCCTTTGATTTCCTCTTTGAGTTCCTCTTTGACTTCTTTGATTTGTTCTCTGACTTCTTTGAACATATTTACAATTATTCTTTTGAAATCTTTCTCAGACATTTCCTCTAACTCATTCTCACTGGAGGTCATTTCTGATGCATTAATACTTGTAGGAGGATTTATATCATCTTGCTTTTTAGTGTTTCTTGTGTTATAATGTATATATTTTTGCATCTTAGATTAAGTTAATGCTTGGATTTTCTAGCTAGCTGGGTATTCTTAGCTGTATCAATTGATTTGATGTTATGTATTTTCAGGGTTGGAGCTTAAAGTGTTAGGTGTGGCTCTTAAGACTCTCAGAGTATCTACAAAGATGTTCTTAGGGGTTGAGTTTCCCTGCTATAGGAGTATTCAAGCAGGCTGAGTGGAATAAAATACAGGTAGATTCTAAAATTTAACTAAACACTGTACACATTCAATCAAAAACAGCCCCAAGTGTGTATGCAAGAGTAGTTATTATAACGACCAGATCCTCTATCAACATAGAGGTTTAGATTTCTGGTCTGTTGAGGGATCCAAGTCAGCTTTGTGACCAAGTGAGACCCTTCCCTGGTGCAATCCCAGTTACCTTGGATGATTTTGGTCTCAGTCAAGTTGCTGCCTGGGTCGTCGGGCTGTTGTTCTGATTTCTGGAGCTGGGCACTGGCTTTTCCTTCGGGGCAAACCGAGCCTGGCAACTGTTGCCCTGCAGATCAGCACCCCTGCTGCTGGAACTGCTGCTGCTAAAGGCGCCTCTGCTGGGTCTGTTGCCGCTGCTGCTGAAGCTGCTGCTGCTGGGTCCACCGCTGCTGCTGCCACTGAAGCTGCTGCTGTGGGATCTGCTGCTGCTGCCGCTCCTGGGTCTGCCGCTGCTGGGGCCGCTGGTACCGGTTCCGGAGCTGCTGATGTTGCTGCCGAACTCTGCTCCTGCTTGGGTCCTGCTGTCAGCTCAAGTTGGCGTGGCCGGGTCCCGGGACCGCTGCTGTGTTCACCGGAGCTGGGCTCAGGCGGTGGGGGAGGGGAGGGAGCCGTGGCTGCTCTGGATCTCTCGCTGCTCCACGTGTTCTTCTACCTCACGTCTGCTCCTCCATTGCTCGCTGCTGCTCTCCCCTCACATTTCTTGAGTTGTGGAGAGCGCGGTGTGAGGGGAAAATCCCGCACCTGGCTTTTCCTGGGCTCGAGCCGAGCCTGGCGGCTTTCTGGTGCGCCCTGCCGCCGCTGTGGTTAGCGGAGCTGCCTGAGCCACTTTTCCCGCCTGTGCAGGCTCTGGATGCTCTGGATCTCTCCTACTTCCCCGCTGCTGCGTCAATTTCCTATACACCTCACTTTTTAGTAAAAGTGTGTATTTTGCTGAGTTTTTTTGGTATTCTTCCCCCCTAGGCTGCTTTGGCTTGGTACCTACGCCGCCATCTTAACCGGAAGGCTACAGAGACTATTTCTAAATCTCCTTTTTTAAAAAAAATCACTTAAAAATTTTATTTATTTTAGAGAGAGGTGGGGGGATAAATGGGTGCACCAGAGACTCTAAGTACTGTAAACAAACTCCAGACACATGTACCACCTTGTGCATCTGACTTATGTGGGTACTGGGGAGTTGAACCTAGGTCCTTAGGCTTTGCAGGCAACTGCCTTAACCACTAAACCATCTTTCCAGCCCTCTTTTTTAAAAATCATTTTTAAATTCTACTTATTTGAGAGAGAGGTGGGGGGATGAATGGATGCACCAGAGCATCTAGCTACTGTAAACAAACTCCAGACACATTCACCACCTTGTGCATCTGGCGTTACATGAGTACTAGGGAATTGAACCTGGACCTGCAGGCTTTGCAAGCAAGCACCTCTAACCACTGAGCCACCTACCCAGCCCAGGACATGTTATCTTATTAGGAGGCAGATCATGAGCTTGTTGTGGTGCTGCATGCCTACAGTCCCAGACCTTGGGGGTTCCAGGTCAACCTGAGTAACACAGCAAGACCCTATTGAGAGAGGGAGAGGAAGGGCGGGAGGGAGGGGGCAAGAGAAAGAGAGATCAAATATTAGAAATGCTATTTAGCCCCAGCATGGTGGCGCATGCCTTTAATCCTAGCATTCAAAAGGCCGAGGTAGGAGGATCACCCTGAGTTCAAGGCCACCCTGAGACTACATAGTGAATTCCAGGTCAGCCTGAGAAATAAATGCTAAGTTTTATGAGAGTATTATATGTAAGAATTTCCAGTATAAGGCTATATATTTGATCAGTAAGCTCAGAGACTGACACCAGTACTCAGAAAGTCATTGACTATGATAACTGAATTATTTCCCCTTATTTCCCTATAATTTCCCTTCTAATGAAACTAAATGAGACATAGATTCTGACCATTAACTAAGGTATGATTGTTACAGCCCCTTGGTCATTTCTTTTTTTTTATTTTTTTTTTATTATTTATTTATTTATTTATTTGAGAGCAACAGACACAGAGAGAAAGACAGATAGAGGGAGAGAGAGAATGGGCGCGCCAGGGCTTCCAGCCTCTGCAAACGAACTCCAGACGCGTGCGCCCCCTTGTGCATCTGGCTAACGTGGGACCTGGGGAACCGTGCCTCGAACCGGGGTCCTTAGGCTTCACAGGCAAGCGCTTAACTGCTAAGCCATCTCTCCAGCCCCTTGGTCATTTCTTTTAAGACATCTTTGTCTTACTGAACAGATGAACATGTGTACATACCTTTTTTAAAGTTCCTATATTTAGGGGCTAGAGTTTGCAGAGGCTGGAAGCCCTGGCGCGCCCATTCTCTCTCTCCCTCTATCTGTCTTTCTCTCTGTGTCTGTCGCTCTCAAATAAATAAATAAAAATTTTTTTTAAAGTTCCTATATTTAAAAGCCCTTCTTATTTTATTTTTCTGGTATGAAAATCTTGTTTAACTGGAGTACTTGTTTCATTTACACTTAGTACATTACTAGTATACGTGGGTGTAAGTCTACCATCTTCGTGCTTCTCTTTGGAGACAAAGAGAAGCTGTTTTTTCTTTATGGCCATCTTCTTTTATAACATTTTATTTATTTATTTTCAAGGAGAGAGAAAGAGAGAGAGCAGTCCAGGGCCTCTCACCACTGCCAACAAACTCCAGATGAATGCATCACTTTGTGCATCTGGCTTTATGTGGATACTGAGAAATTAAACCTGAACTGTCAAGCTTTGCAAGCAAGCACCTTTACCTGCTGAGCCATCTCTCTAGCACCCTTCTCTCTCTCTTTTGTTTTGCCTCCCCCACACCCTTTTTGATTTTTTTTTTTTTTTCGGATTTGCTAAAGTTTTATTTGTAGCCCTACATATAAAGACTTTTTTTTTCTTTTTTTAGTTTTGGGTTTTTAAAATTTTTATTAGCATTTTCCATGATTATAAAAAAAAATCCCATGTTAATTCCCCCCCCACACTTTCTCCTTTGAAATTCCATTCTCCATCATATTACCTCCCCATCACAATCATTGTACTTACATATATACAATATCAACCTATTAAGTACCCTCCTCCCCTTTTGGATTTTTTTTTTTTTTTTTCCCTTTTGGATTTTTAAGGCAAGGTCTTGTTCTAGTTCAGGCTGACCTGGAACTGACTATGCAGTCTCAAGATATCCTCGAACTCATGGTGAATCTCCTATTTCTGCCTCCCAAGTATGGGATTAAAGGCATGTACTACCATACCCAGACCCCCCCCACTTTTAAAAATATTTTATTTTTTTATTGACAACTTCCATAATTATAGACAATAACAACTCCCCTTTTGTGGTTTTTTGAGGTAGAGTCTCACGCTAGCCCAGGTTAATCTGGAATTCACTATGTAGTCTCAGGCTGGCCTCGAACTCACAGTGATCCTCCTACCTCTGTAATCCTGAAGCTGGGATTAAAGGTGTGTGCCATTATGTCCAGTTTACCCCTCCCTTTTTTAAAGTTTATTTTTGTTTATTTATTTATTTATTTGCAAAGAGAGAGAGGAAGAGACAGAGAATGGGTATACTGGGCCTCTTGCCTCTGCAAACAAACTCCAGTTTGTACATCTGGCTTTACATGGGTTCTGGGGAGTTGAGTCTGGGCCAGCCATCTCCCCAGCCCTTTTGTTGCCTTTTGGGGGGGATTTAATATCACATATTTATTCTATTGCCTTTTAGGTATGCTTCTCATGTTGTGCATTCTTTAATCTTTTTATTTGTTTACAAGGAGAGAAAGAAGAGAGAAAGAAAGAAGATGTGTGTGAACTCCAGACATATGTGCCACTTTGTGCATCTGGCTTTATGTGGAGAATGAGGAATTAAACCTGGGCTGGCAGGCTTTGCAAGTAAGCACCTTTAATTGCTGAGCCAGGGCCTCGTGCCACTGTGAACAAACTCCAGATGCATGCACCACTTTATGCATCTGGCTTTTCATAGGTACTCCCAAACCCCAGCAGTGATTTTGCAAGTAAGTTCCTCTAACCACTGGGCCATCACTCCAGGCCTCCACTTGGTTTTAAGAAGTGCTGGAAATCAAACCCAGAGCTAGATAAGCATGCTGCCAGTGGAGCTACATCTGTTGAAAAAGACTCACACAAAAAGTAAAGCAGCAGGAAACTTCATTAAGAGCAAAGCAATAGTAAAGGTTTGAGCACAGTGCCAATAGGGGCAGCCGTATAAGCAAATAGACTAAAAGGATACTTGAGGGCCTAGGAACATGGCTCAGTGGTTAAAAATACTTGCTTGCAGAGCCTGCCAGCCCAGATTTGATTCCTCAGTACCCACGTAAAGCCATATGTACAAAGCGGCACATGCATCTGGAGTTGATTTGCAGCACCAAGAGACCCCAGTACACCCGTACACATGCTCTCTCTCAAATAAATTTTAAAATATGTTTTGGAAATATATAGTTGATAAGGGGGGCAGGAATGAGGGGCTGGAAAGATAGCTCACTAATTAAAAGCCCTTGCTTGCAAAGCCTGTTGGCCCAGTTTCAATTCCCAAGGCACCCATGTAAGCCAGATGTCACAAGTGGCACACGTGTCTGGTGTTCATCTGCAACAGCAAGAGACCCTGACACACGTGCACGTGTGCACGTGTGCATGTGCACGCACGCACGCACACACACACACAGAAATAAATACATTTTTTTTTTTTGAGGTAGGGTCTCACTCTAGTCTCTAGTCCAGGCTGACCTGGAATTCACTATGGAGTCTCAGGGTATCCTCGAACTCACGGCAATCCTCCCACCTCTGCCTCCCAACGGCTGGGATTAAAGGTGTGCGCCACCACACCCGGTGCTAAATACATAATTTTTAAAGAAAAATGATAGTTTGAACATATATGTATATCTCTTTCTGAGAACCCCACAAAAATGAGAGCAACCAGGCATGGTGTCTCTTGCCTTTAATCCTAGCACTCAGGAGTTCTGAGATAGGAGAATTGTAGTGAGTTCAAGGACAGTCTGGGCTAGAGTGAGACTCTGCCTGAAAAATAAAAATTTTTAAAAAATGAGAGCAAAGGGATAAACCTGGAATAACCTCGCAAGGATAAGAGAGTGGGAGGCAGGCATCTGAGGAAAAGTTGGAAAGCAAAGTGGAACAGTTGACGGTGCTGAGAAAGCTGTAAACCAAGTGTGTAGAGGTGGTGCTAGCGAGAAGCCAGCCATTTCCTGCCGCAGAATTCTAGCTCAGCTCAAGTACTAAAAGACCTAGAAACCCAGGTGGAGGGCAGAGGGGATGGCTTAGCAGTTAAAAGTGCCTGCTTGCAAACCGGGCCTGGTGGCGCATGCTTTTAATCCCAGCACTTGTGAGGCAGAGGTAGGAGGATCGCTGTGAGTTCAAGGCCACCCTGAGACTCCATAGTGAATTCCAGGTCAGCCTGGGCCAGAGTGAGACCCTACCTTGAAAAACAAAAAAGTGCTTGCTTGCAAAGCCTGATGGCCTGGGTTTAATTCCCCAGTACCCACAACAAGCCAGATACACAAAGTGGAGCATGCATCTGGAGTTTGGTTACAGTGACCAGAGGCTTAGGCATGCCCATATTCATCACCCACCCCCCGACATACACACTCTTTACAAATAAACCAATAAAAATGTTTTTTTGTTTTTTGTTTTTTGTTTTTTTTTTAAATCCAGGGGCTGGAGGGATGGCTTAGCTGTTAAGGCATTTGCCTGCAAAGCCAAAGGACCCAGGGTCAATTCCCCAGGACCCATGTTAGTCAGATGTACAATGGGGTGCATGTGTCTGGAGTTCATTTGCAATGGCTAGAGTCCCTGGTGCACCCATTCTTTCTCTCTCTCTTTCTCTGTCAAATAAATAGATAAATGATATATATACACACACACACACATAAATCCAGGGGCTGGAGAGATGGCTTAGCAGTTAGGGTACTTGCTTGTGAAGCCTAAGGACCCATGTTCAACTCTCCAGATCCCACCTTAGCCAGATGCACAGACAGGCAAGCGCAAGGCTGCACATTCCCACTAGGTGGTGCAAGCATATGGAGTTCAATTGCAGTGGCTGAGGCTCTGGCAATTCTCTCTCTCTTTCTCCACCTCTCTAAAAAAAAAAACTAAATAAATAAGTAAACTTAAAAATAAATAAATAGGGCACACCCTCCTGTTGCTGTGGTCCACCTTACGTTGTCCAGGGAGTGATGTCCACCCTCTGCTCATACCATCGTTTGCCCCTGCCATTGTGGAGCTTCCCCTTGAGCCTGTAAGCCAAAATAAATCTCTCCCCCACCCCCCAAAAAAATAAATAAATAAATAAATAAAAGCCCAGGTAGAAAGATGCAGGAAGAAGTAGAAAATCTCTTTAAGGACCTGTGAGTCTTCAGTTCCCCTCTGTAATCCAGCACCTGCCAGATGATTCCTCTCCCATGCAGGTCTTTGTGGAACAGTGAAAAGAAGAGTCACTGGGTAGCCATCACACTCTTCTTCTACTTTTTTTTTTTTTTTTCCTGAGATAAGGTCTCACTGTAGCCCAGGCTGACCTGGAATTCACTCTATTCTCAGGGTGGCCTCAATCCTCCTACCTGTGTCTCCCAAGTGCTGGGATTAAAGGAACGCACCACCACACCCGACTATCACACACTTCTTTGTACCCTTTCCAGCCCCACAGACTACTTATGCTGTGGCAACACCATTCCTTCCCTAATCATGAAAATAGGGAATTCTTCTCTGAAGAAACTGAACATTTTCAAAGAAATGACCTAAAGCAAGTGCTTCTATTATGAAAAAGCACCAAGTAGCAGAATGAATATGAGCGCTGCTCTTACTGCTAGTCAGAGAAGCTTCTCTTTGGGAATGGTTGTAGAAACTGAGGAGACTCAAAACTCATCAAAGCTGAAAATAAGAGGCAGTCAAGAGCTCAACACTAAATGAGACATCTTTCCCATGTCCATCAAGGCTTAGGAGACATTGAGGAAAAGAGGATGGTCCTCTTACCTCTGCCTCCTGGGTGCTGGGATTAAAGGCATGTGCCACCATGCCTGGATTGAATTCTCTCTCTCTCTCTCTCTCTCTCTCTTTTTTTTCCTGAGGTAGGGTCTCATTCTGGCCCAGGCTGAACTGGAATTCATTGTGGAGTCTCAGGGTGGCCTCGAACTCATGACTGTCCTCCTACCTCAGCCTCCCAAGTGCTGGGATTAAAGGTGTGTGCCACCATGCCTGGCTCTGATTTCTCTTTTTAAAGGAAGACTAAAAGCTTATTTTTTAAACTCACAGGGTAGTCATAAGCAGGAGTAAGATAATGTATGGAAAATATTCAACATGATGCTTAGATTAAATCAGCTAACACATTGTAGGATCAACCTCCATTTTCTTTCTGCATTGTAGAATATACAATCTAGATGAGTATGAAGGCTGGAGAGATGGCTTAGCAGTTAATGTGCTTGCCTGCAAAGCCAAAAGATCCAGGTTCAATTCCCCAGGACCCACGTAACCTAGATGAAAAAGGTGGCACAGGCATCTGGAGTTTGTTTGTAGCACCTAGAGGCCCTGGCATGTCCATTCTCTCTCTCTCTCCCTCTGTCTCTCTCAAATAAATAAAATTAAATGCAACAGGGTTAGAGAGATTTCTTAGTGGTTAAGGTGCTTGCCTTCAAAGCCAAAGGACCCAGGTTCAATTCTCCAGGACCCCTGTTAGTCAGCTACACAAGGTGGCACATGTGTCTAAAGTTTGTATGCAGTGGCTGGATGCCCTGATGCACCCATTCGATCCCTCTCTTTCTTTCTGCCTCTTTCTCTCTCTCCCTCTCAAATACATAAATAAGAATAATACATTTTTAAAGCTGGGCATGGTGGCTCACACCTTTAATCCCAGCACTTGGGAGGCAGATGTAGAAGGATCATGGTGAGTTCAAGGCCACCCTGAGACTACATAGTGAATTCCAGGTCAGCCTGGACTAGAGTGAAAAACCTTGAATAACCAACAAATAAATAAGTAAAATGAAATAAAACAGGGCTGGAGAGATGGCTTAGTGGTTCAGGCACTTGCCTGTGAAGCCTAAGGACCTATGTCCGACTCTCCAGATACCACCTAAGCCAGATGCACAAGGGTGAGGCAAACACAAGGTTGCATATGCCCACTAGGTGGCACAAGCCTCTGGAGTTTGATTTCAGTGGCTGAGGCCCTGGCATACCAATTCTCTCTCTCAAAAATGAAATAAAACAAATTTCTAAAAAATATATGAGTATGATCCTAGGCATATATCCTAAGGACTCATCTTGTTTCCTTAGAAGTACATGCTCAACCATGTTTATTGCTGCTCAATTTATAATAGCTGGGAAATGGAACCAGACTAGATGTCCCTCAACTGACGAGTGGATAATGAAGATATGGCACATTTATACAATGGAGTTCTACTCAGCGGTAAAGAAAAATGAAGTTATGAAACTTGCAGAAAAATGGATGGATCTGGGAAGGATTATACTAAGTGAGGTAACCCAGGCCCAGAAAGCCAAGTGCCACATGTTCTCCCTCATATGTGGATCCTAGCTACAGATGATTGGGCTTCTGCGTGAGAAGGAAAAAACTCAGTAGCAGAGGCCAGTAAGTTAAAAAGGAGATATAAAGGGAAGAGAAAGGAAGGGAGGAGGGTACTTAATAGGTTGGTAATGTATATATGTAAGTACAATGATTGAGATGGGGAGGGGATATGATGGAGAATGGAATTTCAAAGGGGAAAGTGGGGGGGAAGGGAGGGTATTACTATGGGATATTTTTTATAATCATGGAAAATGTTAATAAAAATTGAGAAAAAATATGAGTATGAATGACTCATTATATATTATGACGAGCATGTGGCTTTGTTTAAAAATAGACATAAGAGATACAGAGAGAATGAGTGCAGGACCTCCAGCTGCTGCAAATAAACTCGAGATGCATGCACCACTTTGTACATCTGGCTTTACGTGGGTACTATGGTAAAGAACCCGGGTGATCAGGCTTTGCAAGCAAGCACCTTTAACCTCTGAGCCATTTCTTCAGCCCAGGAAGGGAGGCCTTTGAGAGGTAACTGAAGTTAGAGGAAGTCATGACTTTTTGGACTCCCAGTTATGGAATTAGTGGTTGCAAAAGAATAGAGATCCTCCTCTGTTTTGTGATTAGCAAGGAGACTCTCATCAGATGTGAACTTCCCAGCCTCGAGATCTGTGAGAAAAAAATTTCTCTGTGAATTACCCAGCCTGTGGTATTCTGTTAACTGCAACACTAAATGGATTTAGACAGGAGTCAACAGCACATAGATAGTATCTAGAGACACCAGGTTATGTGATGTCAGTTACTGAGTGGGTATGGATGGAGAAGAGATTCTGATATTGAGTCCTGGGCACTGCAACATTTAAAGGTTACGGAAACGAGAAAGATCCAGCAAGGAAAGAGAGAAAGAGCAAGGAAGGAAAGCATTACATGAGCCTCTCTCTCTCACTCTTTTTTTTTTCCAAAGTAGAGTCTCACTCTAGCCCAGGCTGACCTGAAGTTCAGTATGTAGCCTCAGGCTGGCCTTGAGCTCACAGCAATCCTCCTACCTCTGCTTCCGGAGTGCTGGGATTAAAGGCATGTACCACCACACCTTGCTATTGAGAACTTTAATATGTGAACAATACTTTTTTATTTTTTATAATTAACAACTTCCATGAACAATACTTTTTTTTTGGTTTTTTTGAGGTAGGGTCTCACTCTGGCTCAGGCTGACCTGGAATTCACTATGTAGTCTCAGGGTGGCCTTGAACTCTCGGCGATCCTCCTACCTCTGCCTCCCGAGTGCTGGGATTAAAGGCGTGCACCACCACGCCCGGCAATACCTTTTAAAAATTTTTTTTATTTTTATAATTAACAACTTCCATGATTGTAAATAATATCCCATGGTAATTCCCTCCTTCTCCCAATTTTCCCCTTTGAAACTCCCCCTCTCAATCAGTCTCTCTCTTTTATTTTGATGTCATCATCTTTTCCTCCTATTATGATGGTCTTCTGTATGTAGTATTAGGTACTGTGAGGTCATGGATATCCAGGCCATTTTATGTTTGGAAGGAGCACGTTGTAAGGAGTCCTACCCTTCCTTTGGCTCTTACATTCTTTCCACCACTTCTTCTGCAATGGACCCTGAGCCTTGGAAGGTGTGATAGAGATATTGCAGTGCTGAGCACTCCTCTGTCACTTCTCAGCACCGTGATGCCTTCTGAGTCAACCCAAGGTCACTGCCATCTGAAAAGAGAAAGTTCTCTAACAAAAAAGTAAGAGTAGCATTAATATATGGGTACGAACATTAAGAAAAGTGCTTACTGGGCAGTTTGATGAGCATAATATATACATTTTTCCAGATGCCAGCAGACATTACACCCCTAGGGCTCATGACTACCCCTGTTGAAGGTTTTCAAGGGATATATTCCCTCCCATGGAGCAAGCCTCCAGTCAAATTAGAGGGCAGTTGGTTTCCCCCACAACAGATGTGCCAATATTGCACCTGTTGGCCCATTTGGCCTGTTTGGCCAAACATAAGGCTTGCAGTGTCCACTGCAGAGTATCTTCACTGGTGATTTCTCTCTCTCCCATTGAGCTGCATGCAGGATGGAGCTTTTTAAAATTTTTTTGTTTATTTTTATTTATTTATTTGAGAGCAACAGACAGAGAGAGAAAGAGGCAGACAGAGAGAGAGAGAGAATAGGTGCGCCATGGCTTCCAGCCACTGCAAAGGAACTCCAGATGTGTGCGCCCCCTTGTGCATCTGGCTAATGTGGGTCCTGGGGAATCAAGCCTCGAACCAGGGTCCTTAGGCTTCACAGGCAAGCACTTAACCACTAAGCCATCTCTCCAGTTCCGCAAAATGGCTTTTACCAGCTTTCTGTCAGCTGGTCTACATGGAGGAAGTTTTCAGCTCAGTTCCAGCAGGATTTCTCAGTGATCTTGTAGCCCAAGTATGTGGAGTCTTCAGTAATAGGGTCTTACCATCTATTCCTGGTGGGAAACCAAGGTTCTTGGCAATGGCCTGTCATGTTTTGGAGACATCAGGGGGCCTCCCTGGCCAACAACTCACTGGAAGGTATCCTATCCCTAGCACTGAAAATTTTCTAGTAACAATCTATGGCTCCTGTGTATTCCATTGTCCAAAAAGAAGGTTTCCATATGATTTATTTATATCCTCTTCAATTTTGATTAGCCTCCCTCCGTCTTTCCTTTACTCAATCTCTTATGTGCACAATATTTTTCTTTGATCATATTCCCCATCCTATTACCTTTTGTGGCCCTCCTCTCCCAACCCACATTTCACTGAGGACCCTCTTTTCAAGCAGTCCCTTTCTCTCTCTCTCTCTCTTTCTCTCTCTCTCATTTATTTATTTATTTATGTGGTTTCTTTCAAGGTAGCGTCTCACCCTAGCCCAGGATGAGCTGAAATTCACTATGTAGTTTCAGACTGGCCTTGAATTCACAGCGATCCTTCTACCTCTGCCTCCTGAGTGCTGGGATTAGAGGCATATGCCACCACATCCAGTAAAATATATTTTCAGGGCTGGAGAGATGGCTTAGCAGTTAAGGCACTTGCCTACAAAGCTAAAGGACCCAGGTTTGATTGCCAAGGACCCATGTAAGCCAGATGCACAAGGTGGTGCATCCTTCTGGAGTTCGTTTGCAGTGACTAGAGATCCTGGCATGTCCATTTTCTCTCTCTTCTCTCTCTCTCAAATAAGTAAACAAAAATAAAATATTTTTAAAAACATATTATTTAAAACATTCAAGATCATTCTCAGGTACATAGCAGGTTTCAGGCTATCCTGGGCTACATAAGCTCCTGCATCAACAAAAACAAAACATAAAAGTTAATAATAATTTCCCCACCTGAGGGAATCAGGCATGGTGGTGTCATCCCAAAACTTGGAGACAGAGGAAGGAAGATCACAAGTTTGAGGCCAGCCTGGGTTACATAGCAAGACCTTATCTCACGAGAGAGGAAGGAGCTGGGTATGTATACACCACCTTCAGAGAATCATGGGTTGAAAGCATCTCTGCACACTAATCTCTTGACACAGTCTAAGGTCGGATTTATTAGAGTGGCTTTCAGAATACCCCAGGGGGGCTGGAGAGATGGCTTAATAATTAAGGCCCTTCCCTGCAAAGCCAAAGGACCCAGGTTCAATTCCCCAGTACCCAGTAAAGCTAGATGCACAAGGTGGCACATGATTTCATTTGCAGTGGCAAGAGGCACTGGCATAACCATTCTCTCTCTCTCAAATAAATAAATAAATTTTTTTGTTTGTTTGAATTAAGTTTTCGCTATAGCTCAGGCTCACCTGGAATTAACTATGTAGTCCCAGGCTAGCCTTGAACTCATAGCAATTCTCCTACCTCTGCCTCCCAAGAGTTGGGATTAAATATGTGCACCACCATGACTGGCTAAATAAATTTTTTGTGGGGGGGCGGGTTTCAAGGTAGGGTCTTGCTCTAGCCCAAGCTAACCTGGAATTCACTATGTAGTCTCAGAGTGGTCTTGGACTCATGGATATCCTCCTACCTCTGCCTCTCAAGTGCTGGGATCAAAGGTGTGCGCCACCACGCCTGCTTTAAATAAAATATTTGTATAAATCATTAAAAAAAACAGGGCTGGAGGCATGGCTTAAGTGCTTGCTTGTGAAATCTAAGGACCCCAGTTGGAGGCTCTATTCCCAGGACCCACGTTAGCCAGATGCACAAGGGGGCACACACGTCTGGGGTTCGTTTGCAGTGGCTGGAGGCCCTGGTACACCCATTCTTGCTCTCTCTCTATCTGCCTCTTTCTCTCTCTCTCTTTGTCACTCTTTTTTTTTATTTATTTTTTTTTTAATTATTTATTTATTTATTTATTTGAGAGCAACAGACACAGAGAGAAAGACAGATAGAGGAAGAGAGAGAGAATGGGCGTGCCAGGGCTTCCAGCCTCTGCAAACGAACTCCAGACGTGTGCGCCCCCTTGTGCATCTGGCTAACGTGGGACCTGGGGAACCGAGCCTCGAACCGGGGTCCTTAGGCTTCACAGGCAAGCGCTTAACTGCTAAGCCATCTCTCCAGCCCTCTTTGTCACTCTTAAATAAATAAATAAAAATGAAGACAAAGTTGTTTCAAAATGACAACCAACTATGTAGTTGAAAATTTCAGCAAACTTAAAAAAAAAAAACACCAGGGACAGAGATGCAAATTTCTAGGGCACTGAGAACACTGACATTTTGGGATGATCCTTAAAGCTTCTCCTTTTCTCGTATGCCATATTCAGTCTGTCAGCTGATTTTCCCAGCCAAGTACTAACCAAGCCCGACCCTCCTTAGCTTCCCAGATCAGATGGGATCGGGTACATTCAGGGTGGTATGGCTGTAGACTGTCAGCTAAGGTTCTCACTTCTATTTTCAACACATAGCCAGGATTCACAGCTATCCCTTTCCCCCAGGCCACCGCTGACAGACATTCGCCCAAATCACCACAATGGGCTGCTTCTCCCTTCATCTTTGTCTTTTCACTCTTGCTTCCTATCTTGTTTCCTAGAGCTGCCATAACAAAGTGGCTTTGGCCAACACAAACATATGATCTCACAGTTGCGGAGGCCAGAGATCTGAAATCAAAGCATTGGCAGGGCTTTGGAATTCTTGTCTTCTGGACTGGGTGTTGCTGTTGCGTTTATGACCTCACATCAGCTACTGTTATCTGAACAAGACCTGCAAAATACTGCACCCACCAACATGTCATCATGGGTGATGGAGGAGGGCAGAAGAAATATGCCACCAAAATAGAAAGGCATTAGTGGGAAAGAAGGGGTTCATTGGAGGGGAGATGGGAGGAGGAACAAAAGAAAGTAATAGGAGGAGATAATGACTGAAATACATTATGTATATGTATAAAGGTTGTCAATAAAACAATAAGAATAGGAGCTAGAGAGATGGCTTAGTGGTTAAGACATTTGCCTGCAAAGCCAAAGGACCCAGGTTTGATTCCCCAGTACCCATGTAAACCAAGGTGGCACATGTGTCTAGAATTTGTTTGCAGTGGCTAGAAGCCCTGGTGTGCCCATTTCCTCTCTCCCTCTCCCCTCTCTCAAATAAAAAATAAATAAATATTTTTATTTATTTGAGGGGGAGGGGGTAGAAAGGTAGATAGAGAGAATGGGCCCACCAGGATCTCCAGCCACTGCAAACAAATTTCAGACACATGTGCCACCTTGGTTTACATGGGTACTGGGGTATCAAACCTGGGTTCTTTGGCTTCATAGAAAAAAGTTTTAACTGCTAAGCCATCTCTCCAGCCCAAAATAAAATATTTTTTAAAAGTTAGAATAAGGGCTGGAGAGATGGTTTGGCAGTTAAGGCATTTGCCTATGAAGCCTAAGGGTCCCGGTTGGATTCTCCAGAACCCATGTAAGCCAGATGCACAAGGGGGCACATGCATCTGGATTTTGTTTGCAGTGGCTAGAGGCCCTGGTGTGCCCATTCTCTCCTTCTCTATCTGCTTCTTTCTCTCTCTCAAATAAATAAATAAAATTTAGGAAAAAAAAGATTTAAAAAGTTAGAATAGAGCCGGGCGTGGTGGCATATGCCTTTTATCCCAGCACTTGGGAAGCAGAGGTAAATGGATCGCCATAAGTTTGAGGCCACCCTGATACTACATAGTGAATTCCAGGTCATCATGGTCTAGAGTGAGACTCTGCCTTGAAAAATTAAAAAGAAAAAAAGTTAGATAAGTGGGCATGATGGTGCATGCCTTTAATCCCAGCACTCAGGAGGGAGACAGAGGTAGGAGAATCACAGTGAGTTTGAGGCCAACCTGAGACTACATATTGAATTCCAGTTTCAACCTGAGCTAGAGTGAGACCTTACCTTGAAAAAAAAAAAATCAAAAAGGCAGATGAGTTACAGATGACTCATCTCGTGCTAGGCAGCTGGCTTTCTTTTCTTGTCATTCTGGTGGGTCATGGGTCTCCTTCCATTTGTAAAAAAGCAGATTCTCTAGCCAAGAGTTATGGCATGTTAGGCAAAGGTCAGGGAACATTGCAGAAGAATGTAAGAGCCACAGGGCAGGTAGGTGTACTATAAGGCGTTGTCCCCTCACAGCAACTGACTGGGGCACTCATGAGCCCACAAAAACTTTTGATAATCCCACTGAGGAAGGCCCTTAGTGGAATGGGGGTGGGAGACAGGGGATATAAGAATATAATTTAGCTGGGCAGTGGTGGCGCACACCTTTTATCCCAGCACTCAGAAGGCAGAGGTAGGAGGATTGCTGATAGTTTGAGGCCACTCTGAGACTACATAGTAAATTCCAGGTCAGCCAGGGATAGAACCAGACCTAACTTCAAAAAACCAGTATGGGGCTGGAGGGATGGCTCAGCGGTTAGGGTGCTTGCCTGCAAAGCCAAAGGAGCCGGGTTCGATCCCCCGGGTCCCACGTGAGCCAGATGCGCCAGGGGGTGCCCGCGTCTGGGGTTCGTTTGCAGTGGCTGGAGGCCCTGCCATGTGCCCATTCTCTCTCTCTCTCTCTCTCTTCCTCTGTGTCAAATAGATAAATTAAAAAAAAAAAAACCAGTATGTTCATATAATAAAGTTTTCAATAAAAAGCTTAAAAATTAAGCTGAATGCTGGGCATGGTGGCACACCCCTTTAATCCCAGTGCTCAGGAGGCAGAGGTAGGAGGATCACTGTGAGTTCAAGGCCACCCTGAGACTACATAGAGAATTCCAGGTCAGCCTGAGCTAAAGTGAGACCCTACCTCAAAAAAACCAAAAAAAAAAAAAAAAAAAAAAAAGCTGTATATTCTTTCTCACTCTCTCCTTCTACCTCTTTCTCTTTTTGAAATAAATAAATAAAATCGTTAAATAAAAAGGGCTGGCAATGCCAGGCATGGTAGTGCACACCTTTAATCCCAGCACTTGGGAGGCAGAGGTAGGAGTATTGCCATGAGTTCGAGGCCACCCTGAGACTACATAGTGAATTCCACGTCAGCCTGGGCTAGAGTGAGACCCTACCTCAAAAAAAAAAAAAAAAAAAAAAAAAAGGGCTGGCAAGATAGCTTAACCATGAAGGCTCTTGCCTGGGAAGCCTCTGGACTTCATTTGCAGTGGCTAGAGGCCCTGGAGGGCCCATATTTCTCTCTCTCCGCCTCTTTCTCTCTCTCAAATTAATTAATTAAAATTTTAAAATGAAGCCGGGTGTGGTGGCACATGACTATAATCCCAGCACTCAGGAAGCAAAAATAGGATGACCATGAGTTGGAGGCCACCCTGAGACTATATAGTGAATTCCAGGTCAGCCTGGGCTAGAAAAGAACCTACCTTGAAACAAAAAAGCTTAAACATTTAAATTTATTTACCATTCATACTGTATTTTGACCCCTTTAAAGTGCAAGTAAGGTTTTCACTTCTGTCCCACATCCTCCAGTGGTTTCCTAATAACTCAGAGTAAAAAAATCCCAAGTTCCTTTTTTTTTTTTTTTTTTTTAAAAAAAAAAGCCCTTATAAGGGGCTGGGAATGTGGCTCAGCAGGTAAGAGTGCTTGCTGTGCAAGCTTGAAGGCCTGAGGGTGCTCGAGTTTGATGCTCAGCACACACGTAAAAGGCTAGGCATGCCTGTGCGTGCCTCTAACTCTGGTTCTGAGGGGAGCTGAGACGGGAGAATCTCTGGGGCTTGTTGGTCACCAGCCTGACAGAAAATGGCAGCTTCATGCTCAGTGAGGACACCCAATGTTCTCCTCTGGCCTCTACATGAATGATGCTCATGCATCTGTAAACACATGTGCATACAACACACACATGTCACACCACATACATTTATTGCACACACAGCCCGAATTGTCAGCATGGCCTTCACCTCCTCTCTGACTTCATCTCTTATGCTTCTCCTTCATTCACTCAATCTTAGTCTTCAGCAGTCCTCGTTCCTTGCAATCGTATGGAGCGTTATGTCCGGAGGATTGCAGAAGTCCGTATATTGAGAGGTGATAGCCTCTGCTCCCTTTCCTCATTCAGTTATGAGACTACCAGCAGCCAAGATTTTACCTCTCCATATGGAGAGTCGAGAGTCTTCCTTAGGAAAATTGACTAAGCAAAAAGAAAGCTTACACACTCAGAAAGTTGGAGGTCTCTAATGAAAAGACCCATAGATATGTCAAGGGCAAAGCCCACCAGAAAATAAGCCATGTCTAGAAATACAAACATGCCATTTGGCTTAAAAAAAAAAATGCTTCACTCTAAAATGTGAATGGATACTTCAAAGAAAAATATTAATAGGGATATTCCCTGGGACAAAGATGGTACCCTTAACCACAAAGCCTGTTACCCATTAAGCTTTTATCCACCCTTGTTAGCAATGCATGGAATGTGCCTGTCCCTTATCACTTTACCTTATCACCAGGGAGAAACTCACAAGGTAGAGGATAATGCTAGGTTGTCTGCAGGAATAAACTGGCCAGTGATTGTATCTGTATCGTACATGGGAAAGTCCCCTTAAACCAGAAGGAAGAGATTTCTTTTAAAAAATGCCATCCCAATGACTAACAAGGCCCAGACCCCTGCAAAAACTGCAAAATATCTGCTCTTTCCTCTGTCAGCAGGCAGCCTGAGTGTCCCCAAATCAGGGCTTTCCTCTCAAACCCTTGTCACTCCAATGAGAACTTTTGCCTGTGAGTTCACTGTCTCGGTTTTCATTTCCATAGTCACTGGTATAAGTTCCCTCACATCTTTTTTTTTTTTTTTTTTATTTATCTATTTGAGAGCGACAGACACAGAGAGAAAGACAGATAGAGGGAGAGAGAGAGAATGGGCACGCCAGGGCTTCCAGCCTCTGCAAACGAACTCCAGATGCATGCGCCCCCTTGTGCATCTGGCTAATGTGGGACCTGGGGAACCGAGCCTCGAACCGGGGTCCTTAGGCTTCACAGGCAAGTGCTTAACCGCTAAGCCATCTCTCCAGCCCTCCCTCACATCTTATATCATCAGATCACCAGAAATTAACTATGAAAGTGAAATCAGAGGAGCTGGGAAGATGGCTCAGTGGTTAAAGACACTTACTTGCAAAGGCTGTCAATCCAGGTTCAATTCCCTAGTCACCCAGGTAAGACAGATACAAAAAGCACCACAAGCATCCGGTGTTTGTTTGCAGCAGCAAAGCCCCTGTGGGCCCCCCCCCACACACACACACATGTGCACACAAATAAAAATAGCATGAAAATAGAGATTATGACTCTCTAAAGGGATGTCGTAGAAAAGATAATCAGTACCAGGAATGGATAAAACTTCCTTCCTGCCTGCCTTCTTTCCTTCCTTCCTTCTTTTCTTCCTTCTTTCCTTTCCCTCCCTCCCTCCCTCCCTCCCTCCCTCCCTCCCTCCCTCCCTCCCTCCCTCCCTTCTTCCCTTCCTTCCTTCCTTCCCTCCCTCCTTCCTTCCCTTGAGAGAAAGAGAGAGAGAGAGAGAGAGACTGTGTGTGCGTGTGTGTGTGCGCGCAAGCCAAGGCTCTTGCCACTGCAAATGTGGGTCCAGGGAATTGAACCTGAGCTGGTAGGCTTTAAAAGCAAGTGCCTTGGGCTGGAGGGATGGCTTAACAGTTAAGGCATTTGCCTGCGAAGCTAGAGGACCCAGGTTGAATTCCCCAGGACCCATGTTAGCCAGATGCACAAGGGGGAGCATGTGTCTGGAGTTCGTTTGCAGTGGCTGGAGGCCCTGGCATGCCCATTTATTCTCTGTCTCCCTCTTTCTCTGTCAAATAAATAAATAAATAAATGAATAAATAAATAAATAAATTTGTCATTTTTTTATTAACAACTTCCATGATTACAAAAAAAAATACCCCAGGGGGGCTGGAGAGATGGCTTAGCAGTTAAGCACTTGCCTGTCAAGCCTAAGGACCCTGTTCGAGGCTCGATTCCCCAGGACCCACGTTAGTCAGATGCACAAGGGGTGCATGCATCTGGAGGTCCTTTGCAGTGGCTAGAGGCTCTGGCATGCCCATTCTCTATCTATCGGCCTCTTTCTCTCTCGGTCTGTCGCTCTCAAATAAATTTAAAAAAAAAAATACCCCATGGTAATACCCTCCCTCCCCCCACTTAGCCCTTTGAAACTCTACTCTCCATCATTCCCCCTCCCCATCTCAATCAGTCTCTCTTTTACTTTTGATGTCCTGATCTTTTCCTCCTCTTATGATGGTCTTATGCAGGTAGTGTCAAGCACTGTTAGGCCATGGATATCCAGACCATTTTGTGTCTGGAGGGATGATGTTGTATGGAGTCCTGCCATTCCTTTGGCTCTTACATTCTTTCCTCTAGCTTTTCCACATTAGACCCTGAGCCTTGGAAGATGTAATACAGATATTGAAGTACTGAGCACTGTGGTCATTTCTTTCCATCACCATGATACCTTCTAAGTAGTCCCAAGGTCACTGCCATCTGAAAAGAGAAGATTCTCTACCCAAAGTGAGAGTAGCATTAATATAAGGGTGTGAACATTAACAGAAGTGCTTACTGGGCAGTTTGATGAACATAGTATATACATTTAACCAGACAGCAGCAGATGTTATATCCCTAGGGCTCATGACTACCCCTGTTTTAAGTTTTCAGTATCAGGGATGGATTCCCTCCCATGGAGTGGGCCTCCAGTCCAATTAGAGGGAAGTTGGTTTCCCCTATAACAGAGGTGTCACTATTGCACCCATTGGCTCATTTGGCCTGGTTGGCCAATTATAAGGCTTGCAGTGTCCACTGTTGAGTATCTTCACTGGCGATTTCTCTTTCTCCCATTGACCTGCATTCAGAATGGCTTCTTCCAGCTTTCTGTCAGCAAACATATATATATATATTTAAAGCAAGTACCTTAAACCACTGAACCATCTCCTCAGCCCTCTTTCTTTCTTTTTTTCTTCCTTCCTCACTCTATTCTCTTCCTCTTTCTGTCCTCTCCTCTCCTCTCCTTCTCTCTCTCTTTCTTTCTTTCTTATTTTTTGTTTTTGTTCAAGATAGGGTCTTATTCTAGCCCAGGTTGACCTGGAACTCTATAGTCTCAAGCTGCCCTCAAGTTCACTGGGATCCTCCAACCTTGGTCTCCCAAATGCTGGATGTGCCACCACGACTAGTATGAACTTTAAAACTAGAGTAAAGGACTGTAGAGATGGCTCAGTTGTTAAGGCACTTGTCTGCAAAACCAAAGGACCCAGGTTCAACTCCCCAGGACCCATGTAAGCCAGATGCACAAGGGGGCACATGCATCTGGAGTTTGTTTGCAGTGGCTAGATGCCCTGGCGCATTCATTCTCTCTTTCTTCTTCTCTCTCCCCCTCTCTGCCTCTCTCTCTCTCTCTCTCTCAAATTAATATATATTTTAAAAACTAGAGTAAAGATTTTTGTAAATAAAAGAAGAAATTATATTTCATAAAACAAGAACATGAAATGGGCACACCTTTAATCCCAGCACTTGGGAGGCAGAGGTAGGAGGATCACTGTGAATTTGAGGCCACTCTGAGAATATAGAGTGAATTCCAGGTCAACCTGGGCTGAAAAGAGACCCTACCTCGAAAAATAAAAAAAGAATGTGAAATGGTAGAAGAGCCCTTTATAATTATATGACTCAACATTTTAAAATTCAATATAGAAGAGTTGGAAGAAATTTCCCAGAGAATAGAATAAAAAAAATAGAAAAAGTGACGACCAATCTAGTAAGCTTAATAATTAATTAGTTAGGTCCAGAATGGAGAAAGAGAATAAGAAAATAAATTACCTAAGAACTAAATAATATGAGAGAAATTCCAGAACTTAAAAACAAGATTTTTAGAATGAAAGAGTTCACTAATATTCATGATGACTTAAAAATAATGAAATCCACAGACAGGTATATTATTTTGAAATTCCAGCACACCAGATATAAAGAGAAGATTCTATAAAAAGTTTCAGAGAGGAAAATAGGTCACATACAAAACATCAAGAACCAGAATGATGGCATTAGTTTTCTCTGCAGCTAATCTTGGAAATAATGGAGCAGTGCCTCGCCTCCAGTGTTCTTAAGGTAAATTATGTCTAACCCAGAATTCTACATACAGTCAACTATAATCCAATTTGAGAATAGAACAAAGACTGACAAGAGAAAAACTCTGAGTTGTCCTAAGTTTAATTACAAGAGTTGAAGGACACAGGGGCGGAATAAGCTGGAAGCTGAGAACAAAAGAACATTTCACATTCTTGAATGTATGTTAAAACTTTAACTGAAATTCCATCATGATCCCTTTGGTGCCACCACATCCTGCTTACAAAGCCAACCAACTCAGAAATAATTACTTCTTGGGGTCTGTACTTCTATCCAGATCTTTCCCTTGCTTAGTGTAATCCCACCCTTCTTATCTCTAGCAGTAGAAGTTCAATGTAAACATTTATGCCTTCCTTCCTGAAATTTTAATTACTAAAGAAAATTCTTTTTAAAAATATTTTTATTTATTTATAAGAAGGGGAGAGAGAGAGAGAGAAAGAGAAAGAGAGAGAGGGAGAGAATGAGCAGGCCAGGGCCTCTTACCATTGCAAATGAACTCGACACATAGGTCACTTTGTGCATCTGGCTTTACACTGGTACTAGGGCATTGAACCTGGCAGGCTTTGCAAGCAAATACTTTTACCTGCTGAGCCATCTCCCCAACCCCCAAAATGTTCTTGATTCTATTCTAGCAGGCACTTTGAACTGCTTACCTAGCCCTGTAGGCTGGTAGTTGTGGGATCTTTTCCCAGGACCTAATCCTTCTGACTAGTATCTACAGCAGTTAAAAAACAAAAACAAAAAAACACCTTTCACAGGGCTGGAGAGATGGCTCAGCAGTTGGGGTGCTTGCCTAAAAGCCTAAGGATCCAAATCTGACTTCCCAGTATCCACTTAAAACCAGATGCACAGAGTGGCACATGTCTCTGGAGTTTGTTCACAGTGGCTAGAGGCCTTTGTGCACCATTTTCTCTCTCTCTGCCTCTCTCTCTCACACACATAAATAAATAAATAAAATATTTAAAAAAGAAACCTTTTACTTCAGAGATGCTTCAGCCTCATGAGTTTGGGCTTAATGAGACACTCTCAGAACTCTCTCTCCACACACACACATATGTGTGTGTGTATGTGTGTGTGTGTGTGTGTATATATCACATATACATATACATATACATATATATATATGCATATATATATATAGTAACCTATGCATACATACACACACATATAATCCCCCCATAAACATACCAAAAAAAAATAGAAATTTGGAGCTGGAGACATATCTCAGTGGTTAAGTCACTTGCTCCCCAACCCACTGTTCCCAGCACCCACATAAAGCCAGAGGCAAAGTGGCTCAGATGTCTGTAATCTCAAAGTGCCTATGGCAATGAGAGATGGAGTCAGAGAAGCCAGAAGCTCACAAGCCTGTTAGTCTGGCCTTCCCAAGCAGGGAAAAAAAAAAAAAAAAAAAAAAAAAAAAACCCACACAAGAAAAACTTTGTCTCAGCATCCTGAGTTAGTCCTTTGATCTCCACATTTATGCCATGACATACACACTTTATACACACATACTTATATGTACAAGCACACACAAGAAATCTTAAAACAAAAAGAAAGAAAGAAAGAAAGAAAGAAAGAAAGAAAGAAAGAAAGAAGGAAAGAAAGAAAAAAAATGATAAATTTAGTTTTTATAATTTGGGAGGCTGGGAAGACCTATATCAAACTATCAACATCTGATAAGAGCTTTCTTGCTCCATCACCCCATGGTGGAAGGTAAGAGGTTAAGGAAGAACAACAGATAAAATTTGCAGCCTCAAGCCTTTTTATAATTAACATTGCTCCATTCACAAGGGCAGAGTTGTTATGGCCTAACAAGCTCTTGAAGGTCTCACTTATTAACTGCTGCTTTGGGGATTAATTTTCTTGTGTGTGTGTGTCTGTGTCTGTTTGTGTGTATAGGAGAAGTGCTTCAAACCATACTAGTAGATAATTAGGCTAATGTAGTTAAAACAATAGAATTTCACAAAAATGAGAGAAGCTAGACATGGTGGTGCATACCTTCAATCCTAGGACTTGGGAGGCTGAGGCAGGAGGATCACCTAGAGTTCAATATCAGCTTGGGATACAGAGTGAGTTCTAGGTCAGCCTGGGTTAAAAACCAAAAATAAATGAGATTACTTTAGCTCATTCTTTGAGCTGTTACTGAATCCCTAAGACCAGATGATGTACAAGGATCAGAGTCTTACTTGGGTGGCCGTTCTGGAGGCTAGGAAGTCAAGCGCATGGTTCCAGCATCATGCTGCTTCATCTCATGTAAGAAGAGACAAAACATGAGGTACGGCCGCGTGTTATAAGGACTTGCTCTTGAGACACCATCCCCATGCCTGAGAGAATTAATACATTCCCTCAAGAAAGGCATTCATCTGGGGCTGTGAGATGGCTTTTTATTTTTTTTTCAAGGTAGGGTTTCACTCTAGTCTAGACTGACCTGGAATTCACTATGTATTCTCAGGGTGGCCTTGAACTCATGGCAATTCTCCTACCTCTGCCTCCCAAGTGCTGGGATTAAAGGCGTGAACCACCATGCCTGGCTTTTTGAAGATGGCTTTTAAAGGCACTTGTTTGCAAAAACCCAGCCTGGCAATCTACAGAATGGGAGATCTTTGCCAGCTATACATCTCATAGAGGATTAATGCCAAGTATATACAAAAAACTCGAAAAAAAAAATAATAATAAGTCAACCTAATAAAAATTGAGCTAGCCAGGCATGGTGGCACATGTCTTTACTCTCAACACCTGAGAGGCAGAGTAGGAGGATTGTTGGGAGTTTGAGGCCAGCCTGAGACTACATAGTAAATTCCAGGTCAGTCTGGGCTAGAAAAAGATCCTACCTAGAAAAAAAAAAAAAGAATTATAGGGAGCCTGGGGAGATAGCTCAGTGGTTAAAGTGCTTGCTTGCAAGGGCTGCCAGCCTGGCTCAATTCTCTAGTACCCACATAAAGCCAGTTAGACAAAGTGGCACACGCATCTGGAGTTCATGTGCGGTGGCAAGAGGTCCTGGAATGCCCATTCTCATTCTCTGTCTTTCTTTTTCTGTTTGCAAAGAAATAAATAACATTTTTAAATTTATTTATTTATTTGAGAGAGAAAGGCAGACAGAAAAAGAGAGAAAACAGGTGTGCCAGGACCCAGGACCTCTAGCCATTGCAAACAAACTCCAAATACATGTGCCACTATGTCTCTTTGGCTTTATGTGGGTACTAGGGAATCAAACCTGGGTCCTTTGACTTTGAAGGCAAGAGCCTTAATTGCTAAGCCATCTCTTCAGGCCCATAAAAAATTTTTTTAATCAATGAAGCCAGGCTTGGAGGCAATGCCTTTAATCCCAGCACTCAGAAGGCAGAGGTAAGAGGTTCACTATGAGTTCAAGGCCACCCTGACACTACATAGTGAATTCCAAGTCAGCCTGGGCTAGAGCAAGACCCTATCTTGAAAAAACAAAGCAAAACAAAAAAAGAGCTATAGATCCAAATAGAGAGTTCTCAAAAGAGGAAATACATATGGCTGATAAATATCTAAAATCATGTTATATATACTTAGCCATCAGGGAACTACAACTTAAAACTACCTTGAGATTCTATCTCACTCTAGTCAGAATGGCTCTCATCAAGAAATCAAATGACAATACATGCTGTCAAGGGTATGGAGAAAGAGGAACCCTTCTCCATAGCTGGTGGAAATGTGAACTAATACAGCCATTATAGAAAACCGTGTGGACAGCCAGGTGTGGTGGCACACATCTTTAATCCCAGCACTCAGGAGGCAGAGGTAGGAGGATCGCCATGAGTTTGAGGCCACCCTGAGACTACAGAGTGAATTCCAGGTCAGCCTGAGCTAGAGTGAAACCCTACTTCGAAAAACCAACCAAAAACAAAAAAAGAAAAAGAAAACAGTGTGGAGGATACTGAGACAGTTAAAAGCAGATTTACCATATGACCCAGCTACACCACAGCCCTTAGCATATTCCCTAAGGACTTTATACACTACTACAGAGATATGGTAATAAATAAAAAATAGACCCAGGCTCAGAAAGTCAAAATACTCCATTTTTCCTCTCATATGTGGATCCTAGCTTCAAGTGTTCGGATTTGTATGTGAGCTGGAGTAAAAGTCAGCAGTAGAGACCAGGAAGCCAGACAGGGCCCATGCAAGAGGGAGGAGGGGGACAGAGGAGAGCTTAGGGGGGAGAATATAGTAGATATGTAAGTAGCGGGGCAGAATACTGGGGGTGAAATGGTCTAATGGGGTTGGGGGAAGGGATAGAGGAGAAGAGGACATGGGAAGAGGATAATTCAAAGTTAAAGATGTTAGGAATTAGTTTTATGGAAACCTATTGCTTCACTAGCTAAGTAACATATTTATTTAAAAAGATAGTTTGGGCAGAAGTACCCTGTGAGGATGGTAATGCTGTGCACAGAAGCCATAGATTATTAAAAGAAAATGTTAGAGCTCTGGGGAAAAAAAGGATCTCCTCCTCCCACCTGGCTGCCTGTGCTGCTGGCTGCCTTCCCGGTGGACCGAAGAGCAGCGGCTCTCCAGGAAGCCTCCAGGTCTTCAGTGCTGGATTGGGACTGCTGAGGCCTCCAGTCTCGTGGACTGAGCAGCTACCGGGTGCCTTGACCCGTGGGCCTGCAGTCTGCTATTGTTGGACAGCTGTAAACTCATCCAATTAGTTCCCTTTTAGTACACACACACACACACACACACACACACACACAAAGGAAAGAAAATGTCAGTGCCAAAGATGGAATACCATCAAGCGAGTTGTTGGCCACAGAGGCCCCTTGTGCCCCCAAAACATTGCCAAGGCTCTTGGTCGCCCACCGGAACTAGATGGTAAGACCCTGTTGCTGAAGTTTCCACAAGCTTGGGCTGCAGGTCACTGAGAAATCAAGCTAGAGCTGAGGCAGAAGCCTCCTCCCTGTTGACTAGCTGTCAGGATGGTGGAAAGACCTACGTAGCTTTTTAGGGAGAAAAGTCATCAATAGTCTTATAACCATCAGTGGACCCTGCAACCTTTATGGCTGAACAGCCTGGCCACAAATACCAACTGATACAATGGTGGCATGTCTGTTATGGGAGAAACCAGCTGCTCCCTGACTGGACTTGAAGCCCACTCTGTGAGACAGATTTCCTGCCTGATACTGAAAAAAATCTAAGCAAAAGTCTATGACTGGGGAAGTCATAAGTCCTAGAGGGGAAACTACTACTGTTGTCTGGCTAAACGGCTATACTACTATGCCCTCTAAATACTTATCCTTATGCCTTTATATTAATGCTACCATAACCTTTGGTTAGAGATGCTTCTCTTTTCAGATGGCAGTGACCACTGGGGAGACTCAAACTCACCAAAGTGTTGAGAAATGACAGGGGAATGTTCACCATTAAGTGAGACATCTCTACCACACCCTCCAAGACTCAGGGGCTATTTTGGAAGAGGTGGCACAAAGAATGTAAAAGCCAAAAGAAGGGGTGGAGTGCTTTGCAAATCTGTCTTTCAGACACAAAGTGGCTGTGGTATTCGTGGCCTCACAGTCACTGCAAGAATGCAAAGTAATGATGATTGTATTGTTGGAGGCTTATTTGCAAGAAGCAAATGGGCCCCTGTGTGGGCTGGAACTTTCAGATGGGAAGGTTAATGAAACCCATGACACTGACAACTATCAATTTCTAAGCTCCTATTTTTGGGTTTTCTGCTTAGACCCTCTGCATGTGAATTGCCTTGGGGGTGTTAAGATACAGGCTCCTTGATCAGAATGGGGATGCAGTGATATACTGATTCTACATTTCAACAGTATCCCAAGGTGATTCCAATGCTTTGTTGACCTTTGAGAGCCTTTGCCATTGAAATAGCTCCTAGGAATGCAGTCAGCAGTGCCATGGGGCAGGAGGTGAAATGAATTCCAGCAGTTTGGAGAGTAACGTGGGCATCAGCAGTGATGGCGGATGGAGGGAGTTTGAGAATGAAGAGGAATCTATGGAATATAGTACCTGATGTTTCAGGAGTATAACAGGAGCCATCAGATATCACCATGAAGACCTGAGTGTGGTGGCGCACGCCTTTAATACCAGCACTTGGGAGGCAAAGGTAGGAGGATTGCCATGAGTTGGAGGCCACCCTGAGACTACATAGCGAATTCCAGGTCAGCCTGGACCATAAATAAATAGATAGATAGATAGATAGATAGATAGATAGATAGATAGATATCACCATGAGGATGAGCTGATGTGTGCCATCTTGAGATCAACACTACAGTCTCTGAGAATCTACAGCATCACCGAACCTCTAGTGCTCTGCAGAACTGTGCAGCCTGACCCACAAAACACTGCTGTAATTTTCCACGTAAGTCTCACATGTGCTCGTGAATCACTCCGTCTGACACACCTAGATGGTTCTGTGGGCCCCTTCCTCTCTGCCCAGCCTGTGTCTGTGCTCTTCGTCTTGGCCCCTGTCCTCCTGGCCCAGCTGCAATCTGATATCACAGGTGACTCTTCTGTCTTTCTGCTCCAGGGTCGCTGCCTGCTGATCTGCTGCTGGAAGCCTCACTCCTGCTGTCCCTCAGGCAAGCCAGTTCTGTTCCCTGACCGGCTGCTTCCAGGGCCCCCTGAGTGATACGGATGTTCTGCCTTTGTTCTGTCAGGTGGTTCCATCAAAATGCCCCTGCCGAAGTACAGGGAAGAGTGGGTGCCTCCTCCTGCCCCAGGAGTCTTGAGCAGCAAACTTTGGTGCTTTATAGATTTAGGCAAGAAGCCTCTCTATCTCCCTGCCTCTCAGGATTCAGACTTGACTCCCTTAGGCTCCCACATGAGTAGGAGTGGTGCCTGGGGACCATCTGAGTGGTAGAATCTTCTCTCCCCTGTGGGAAGGGACAGACTTGTTTGTGGAGTTGAGCTCATGGTGCCCAGCTCTCCTCCTTCCCTAGTTAGTACTCCTTATTGTGTTATGGCAGCCAGGGGATCCTTAACTTCAGCTGGAGTGAACCTCCTAAAGCCAGCATCATTGTTGACCTAAGCTCCTATGTTATCTTCCGTTGTTATCTGCTCTTCAGCCAGGGCAGGAGCATGGTGACCTCAGGGAAGCTGCATCATGGAGCCCCCTCCCCCACCTTTTCCTTCTTTCTCTCTTTCTTTCTTTTTCTTTTTCTTTTTTTTTTTTTTTTTTTTTGAGGTAGGGTCTTACTCTAGCCCAGTCTGACCTGGAACTCACTCTGTAGTCCCAAGATGTCCCTCCTACCTCTGCCTCCCAAGTGCTAGGATTAAAGATGTGTGCTGCTACATCCAACTTGTTTTATTTATTTATTTATTTCTTGAGGTAGGGTCTTTCACTAGTCCAGGCTGGCCTGGCATTTAATATGTGGTCTCAGGTTGGCCTCACACTAACGGTGATCCTCCTGTCTCTACCTCCCAAGTGCTGGGATTAAAAGCACACACCAACACACTTGGCTAACCAATTTTTTTGTTTGCTTGCTTTTTGTTTTTCGAGGCAGGGTATCACTCTGGCTCAGGATGACCTGGAATTCACTATGTAGTCTCAGGGTAGCCTTGAACTCACAGCAATCTTCCTACCTCTGCCTCTCGAGTGCTGGAATTAAAGGTGTGCGCCACCACGCCTGGCTGGCTAACCAATTTTTTTTCCCCACACACATCTTTATTAAGGCATGATTTGGAGAGAGAAAATAATTTAGGATAACCAAATATGCAACAAAAGAGAAGGTTAAAAGAACTTGCTTGCAAAGCCTGTGAGCTTGGATTCTATTCCTAAGAAATACCCCCCCACACACACTGTAAGCCAAATGCAAAAAGTGTTGCAAACTTCTGATTTTTGTTTGCAGTGGCAAGAGGTCCTACTGCACCCACTTTCTACCCCCCCCCAACATGTGCAAATAAATAAATGAAGAAAAAGACCATCATGTAGTTATGAAATAGTCTGCCATACTGGCTAACCAATTTTTAAGAGTAAGATATTTTTTTAAAAGAGTAAGATATTTTTGCACCTCCACGCCTGGCCAGAATGTTTAAATAGACAATTCTCTAAAGAAGATGTACAAAGGACAGGCATGGTGGCACACGCCTTTAATCCCAGTGCTCGGGAGGCAGAGGTAGGAGCGTCACCATGAGTTCGAGGCCACCCTGAGACTACCTAATGAATGTCAGGTTAGCCTGGCCTGGAGTGAGACCCTACCTCAAAAAAAAAATAAAATAAATAAATATATGTGTGTGTGTGTGTGTGTGTGTGTGTGTGTGTATGTATGTATCTTAATTGTTTTTTGGTGGGCTCAAGAGGTAATGCAGTGGCTAAAGTACTTGTCTCAAGCATGAGGATCTGAGTTTGATGCCCAGTCCTAATAAAAATGTTGAGCATAGTGGTATGGGTCTGTAATCCCAGCACGGAGGAGATGGAGACAGGAGAATCCTGGGGCTCACTGACCAGCTACTTTAGCCTAACTGGTGAACTTCAGAAAGTCAACGATTGATCTTGTTTCAAAGGAGGTGGATGGCATTTCTGAGGAGGATACCCCAGGCTGACCTCTGGCTTCTACATGCATGCACACACATGCACTCAGACAGACAGGGACACACACACCCACACACACTCACACACACAAGAAAAGAAAAGAAAAGAAAAGGAAAGAAAGGAAAGGAAAGGAAAGGAAAGGAAAGGAAAGGAAAGGAAAGGAAAGGAAAGGAAAAGAAAAGAAAAGAAAAGAAAAGAAAAGAAAAGAAAAGAAAAGAAAAGAAAGATAGATAATCAGGCTGGAGAAATGGCTTAGCGGATAAGCACTTGCCTGTGAAGCCTAAGGATGCCAGTTCGAGGCTTGATTCCCCAGGACCCACGTTAGCCAGATGCACAAGGGGGTGCATGTGTCTGGAGTTTGTTTGCAGTGGCTGGAGGCCCTGGCACACCCATTCTCTCTCTCTCTATCTGCCTCTTTCTCTCTGTGTCTGTCTCTCTCAAATAAATAAATAAAGTAAATCAAAAAGAAAAGAAAAATAAGCCATGTATGGTGGCCCATGCCTATAATTCTAGCACTTAAAAGGCTAAGGCAGGTGGATCACCATGAGTTCAGGGCCAGTGTGATCTACATAGTAAGTTCAGGACAGCCAGGACTAAGAGTGAGCCTCTGTATCAAAAAGAAAAATAAAGGGCTGGAGAGATGGCTTAGTGGTTAAGTGCTTACCTTTGAAGCCTAAGGACCTCGGTTCAAGATTCAATTCCCCAGGACCCATGTAAACCAGATGCACAAGGTGGCACATGCATCTGGAGTTTGTTTGCATTGGCTGGAGGCCCTGACACACCCATTCTCTCTCTCTTCTCTCTCTCTCTCTCTATCTGCCTCTTTCTCTCTCTGTCACTCTCAAATAAGTAAATAAAAATAAACAAAATTTTTAAAAAATAAAATAAAGATGGGGTTAGAGAGATGGCTTAGCAGTTAAGGTGCTTGCCTTCAAAGCCAAAGGACTCAGATTCAATTCCCCAGTACTCAAATAAGCCAGATGCACAAGATAGCACATGTGTCTGGAGTTCATATGCAGCAGCTAGAGGCCCTGGTGTGCCCATTCTCTCTCTCTCTTTCTCTCTCTACCTGCCTCTTTCTCTCTCTCAAATAAATAAAAAAAGTGAAAATAAAATATTAAAACAAAGAAAAGATAGAAAGAAAGGGGGCTGGAGAGATGGTTAGAGTTCATTTATATAAGCTAGAGGCCCTAGTATGCCCATTCTCTTTCTGTCTCTCTTCTTTCTGTCTCTCACTGATTGTGAATACATATATATGCGTGTGTGGATGTGTGTGTGTGTGTGTGTGTGTCATGCCCAGCTAAATAAAAATATATTTATTAATAGTTTAATATAGTTATAGATTTGAGAGAGAAAAAGGTAGGTAGAGAGAAAGAGAGATAACGGGTGCACAAGGTGCCAGCCACTGCGAATGAACTCCAGATGCATGTACGTGCCACCATGTGCATCTGGCTTGCGTGGGTACTAAGGGATTGAACCTGGATCCTTAGTGCCTTAACCACTAAGCAACTTCTCTATACTAATTTTATTTATTTATTTGCAATCAGAGAGAGATAATGCACCAATGCCTCTAGCCACTGCAAACAAACTGCAGACACATGAGCCACTGTGCACCTGGCTTTACATGGGTACTGGGGAATGGAACCCCTGTCATTAGGCTTTGTAAACAAATGCCAAAACCACTGAGCCATCTCTCCAGCCCTAAATTTAAAAAAATATTTTATTTTTTCATTTGCAAGCAGAGAGAAAGATAGAGATAGAGAGAGAATGGGCACACCAGGGCCTCCAGCCACTGTAATTGAACTCCAGATGCATGTGCCCCTTGTGCATCTGGCTTACATGGGTACTGGGTAATCAAACCTGGGTCTTTAGGCTTCAAAGGCAAATGCCTTAACTACTAAGCCATTTCTCCAGCCCCTTTTTTGGGTCTTTTGTTCTAGCCCAGGCTGGCCTGGAATTCACTGTGTAGATTCAGGATGGCCTCAAACTTCTGGTGGTCCTCCTACCTCTACTTTCTGAGCAGTGGCATTAAAGGTATGCATCACCATGCTCAGCCCTAAACAAATATTTTTTAAAATAACATAAGATTAAAACTCGGTATGGTGGCACAAACCAGTAATTTTATTGCTAGCTATATATCTACATGAAGTGAAAATTTATGTCCACATAAAAACTTGTACATGAATGTTCACAACAGTACTGCAGCCAAAAAGTGAGCAACTCAAAACATTACTGACCTGATGAATGAAGGAATAAAATGTGGGGCTGGATAATGGTTAAGGCACTTGCCTTCAAAGCCAAAGGATCCAGGTTTGATTCCCCAGGACGCACGTAAGCCAGATGTTCAGGTTGGCACATGCATCTGGAGTTCATTTGCAGTGGCTGGAGGCCCTGGAGTGCTCATTCTTTCTCACACACACACTCTCTCTGTACCTCTCTCTCAAAGAAGGAAGGAAGGAAAGAAAGAAAGAAAGAAAGAAAGAAAGAAAGAAAGAAAGAAAGAAAGAAAGAAACTAGAAAAAAAAAAAGAAATAAAATGTGGCATCCATACGACACATGCCATAGAAGACAGTTGAGTACTGACACACGCCACAGCATAGATAAACATTGGAAACAAGATGAGTGAAAGAAATCAGGTCTAAAGGGCCACATATTGGGCCAGAGAGATGAGTTAGCGGTTAAGGTGCTTACCTGTAAAGTGTGAGGACCCAGGTTCAATTTCCCAGCACACACATGAGCCAGATGCACATGGTAGCACATGCTTCTGGAGTTCATTTGCAGTGGCTAGAGGCCCTGGTGTACCCATTCTTTCTCTTTCTCAAATGAATGAAAAAATAAAATATTTATTTATTTGAGAGAGAGAGAATGGGCACGACAGAGCCTCCAGCTACTGCAAGCAAACTTCAGAGGCATGTGCCACCTCATGCATCTGGCTTACGTGAGTCCTAGGGAATAAAACCAAGGTCCTTTGGCTTTGCAGGCAAGCACCTTAAGTGCTAAGCCATCTTTCCAGCCCAAATAAAATATTTTAAAAGGCCAGAATCTGCAAACCTATGGAAATAAAGTAGATTAGTGGGTCCAAGAGCTTGGAGGAAGAGGGAATGACTGCTAATAGGAATAGGTTGCTTTCTTCCTTTTTTTTTTAATACCGATTTTTATTTTTTGAGGTAGGGTTTCGCTATACCCCAGGCTGTCCTGGAATTTACTATGTAGTCTCAGAGTGGTCTCAAACTCACAGTGATTGTCCCTCTGCCTCCCAAGTGCTGGGATTAAAGGCAGGCGCCACCATGCCCAGCTGTTCCTTTCTTTTTTGATTATGTTGGTGTGATATGTGTGTGTTGGGGGGTATATACATGTATGTGACTCCTGCACTATGGCAGCAGACTCTGGCATGCCAAAATTTCTTCTGCAGATGGGGGAATCCAAGTGCCTCTCTCTGGATGGTTTAGGCAGAGGATGTGTAAACATGCCAACTCCCTGATGTCTCTCCTCTCCTTCATGAGCTACAACTTGAGCTCATTGTCTCTCTAGGGACAACAGCAGCGGGGGAGGGGAGCAGAAAGACCCGGCTTCTTGTCTGTTAGCTGGCGACAAAGAAGAAATAGTAACACTTGCGCATTTCCTTACTGTCACACACACATGAGCACAGATTGAGTTTACAGGATGGGTCCTCATCCTCCAGACATCCTTGAAAAGTGAAGGAAAGTAGCTATGGTACTTAGAGTTACTAAGGCATAGAACTGGGATGTGTGCTCAGGACCAACGAATTCAGAAGTCTGCCCTCTATAGAAGTTGGCACTTTGTGCAAAGATTTTCGTCTAGACCCCTCATGCACCACCACACCCTTCTGGTCTGACTTGTTGCTTTGTTCGTTTGTTTGTTTGTTTTTTAAGGCAGGGTCTTATTCTGGCCCAGGCTGACCTGCAATTCACTATGTAGTCTCAGGCTGGTCTTAAACCTTAAACTCACAGTGATCCTTCTACCTCTGCCTCCTGAGTGCTGGGATTAAAAGTGTGCACCACCAGGCCTGGCTTCACGTTTTTATTTTTTTGAGGTAGGGTCTCACTCTAGCCCAGGCTGACCTGGAATTCACTTTGTAGTCCAGGCTGGTCTTGAATTTAGAGTGATCCTCCTACCTCTGCCACCTGAGTACTGGGATTAAAGGCATGTGCCACCACACCTGGCTTCACTTTTTTTTTTCAAGGTAGGAACTCACTCTGGCCCAGGCTGACCTGGAATTAACTCTGCAGTCTCGGGTTGGCCTTGAATTTATAGCAATTCTCCTACCTCCTTCTCCTGAGTGCTAGGATTAATGGCGTGTGCCACCATGCCCAGCTTCACTTAAAAAATTTTTTTTTTAATTTTATTTATTTATTTGAGAGTGATAGAGAGAGAGAGAAAGAAACATAGAGAGAGAGAGAGAGAGAGAGAGAGAGAATGGGTGCATCAGGGCCTCCAGCCACTGCAAACGAACTCCAGATGCATGCACCACCTTGTGCATCTGGCTTACATGGTCCTGGGGAATCAAGCCTCGAACTGGGGTCCTTAGGCGTCACAGGCAAGTGCTTAACTACTAAACCATCTCTCCAGCCCCTGGCTTCACTTTTTTTTTTTTTTTTTTTATGAGAGAGAGAAAGAGGGAGGGAGGGAGAGAGAGAGAATTGGTACGCCACTGCAATCAAACTCCAGATGTGTGGGCCACCTTGTGTGCACGTGTGACCTTGTACATCTGGTTAGGTGGGTTCCAAGGAGTCAAACCTGGGTCCTTAGGCTTCTCAGGCAAGTGCCTTAACAACTAAGCCATCTCTCCAGCCCCCCTCTTTTTTTTTTTTTAATAGTTAGGAAACTCCTATTTTTAGCTTTCATACATTGCTTATTTGTTCATTCCACAAGTTTTCCTCAAAGGGCATTTAGAACCTAGTAAATTGCTAGGCAATGGAGACACAAATCTGAATGCCTGAATAAGACCTGAAGCCTGCCCACAAGGATTTACAGTACAGTTGAAGCCAGGCCTGGGCTGAGACATCAGCTTAGAAATGAGTTAATTGCATCATCAAGGGAGGTCCAAGAGAGGTGGTCAAATGACACGCTTTCTGCGTGTGTGTGTGTGTGTGTGTGTGTGTGTGTGTGTGTACCCCATGACACACATGTGTAGGTCAGAGAACAACTTCAGGTGTCAGTTCTTGCCTTTCACCTTGTTAGCGGCAGGAATTTCCTCATTCACAGGTACGAGGCCCATGAGCTTCCAGGCAATTCTTCTGTCTCTGCCCTCCTTTTAATCTCAGGCATGCTGGGATTACAGATCTAATGATCCAGTGAACAAGTGGGTTATATATGGGCTTTAGGGGCTTGAACCTGGGTACTCATGCTTGCATGGCGAGTGTTTTATCCACTGAGCTGTCTCTGTAGCCCTTAACAGGGGTTTTAATAGAAAAGTAATGATTCAAGTTTTGATGCAGTGGGAGAAATATAATGACAGTTCTCTGCACATCCTCTACCCTGTCCTGGAAGCATGTGAAGTAGAGTAGAATAAGCAGCCACTATCGGAGCGAGCTGAAGGGGAAGTGGTATTCTGAGGCTTGGCTACTTTTCAGCGACACCAGGAAGTGGAGGGAGGGCTTGCTAAACCAAAGGTCAGCTCAGTTTATTGACTGCATACAGAACTTTGGTCTGGGAGGGCTCAGTGGAAGGACTCCCAGGAAGTGGACAAAGGGTGCTTGAGTGGGAGTAAGTTTAGGAATGAGAATGGAGATAGTAAGTGTGATTACAAACCGCAGGGTGGAGAGACTTGAGGGAGAGCAGCATTGCAGACTGGACTGGAGCTACGGGTAAGTGCGGCAAGTTTCATGCTCCAGTTTTGGAGAGTGATAACAGCACTATTTTTAATCCAAGTATGGTCTCTGCTCAGGGTGCCAAACAGAAAATTCGTTAGGAATAGGGGTTGGGAAAGTCAGTCTTAAACCAGGACATTTGAGCCACCCGCATTGTTTAAACTGTGCGAGGAAACACTGAGGGGTGGAGAAGGAAGGAGGCTACTAGATTTAACTCAAATCTTGAGGTGGGTGTGGTGGCACATGCCTTTAATTCTAGCACTAGGAAGTCTGAGGTAGGAGCATCTCTGTGAATTTGAGGACAGCCTCGGCTATAAAGTAAGTTCCAAGTCAGCCTGGCTTGAGTGAGATCCTGCCTCAAACAAACAGAAACACATTTTCCAGGCACCACAGTGGTTTATGTTTGTAATCTAGCACTTGGGAGGCTGAGGTAGGAATATCCCTAAGTCTAAGACTTGGCTGGGCTAACAGCGTGATCCACGTCAGTCTGGACTAGAGGAGATCCTGTCTCAAAAACAAAACAAAGCCGGGCGTGGCGGTGCATGCCTTTAATCCCAGCACTCTGGAGGCAGAGGTAGGAGGATTGCCATGAGTTTGAGGCCACCCTGAGACTACATAGTGATTTCCAGGTCAGCCTGGGCTAGAATGAGACCCTACCTGGGGAAAAAAAAAAAAAGGAAAAAGAAAAAGAAATCAAATCTTGAGCTCTGAGTGGGATGTAGTGGCTCATGTCTGTAATCCCAGGATTTGGGAGGAGGCGGTTGAAGGAGCTCAAAGTTATTTTCAGCCAAATATGGATGCCAGCCTGGACAATGTGAAAAAAAAAATACTGGGTAAACATGATGACTTGAATTTGGATCCCTAGAACCTATATAGAAAGATGGGCATGGTGGCATCTCTACAGTGAGATGGGAAATAGAAATAGGAGAATACCCAGAAGCTCACAGCAGTGCAATAAGACTGTGCCCCAAATGAGGTGGGAGGTGAGGATCAGCACACAAGGGTACCTTCTGACTTCCACATGCTTGCCTTCACACACATACAAGCACACAAATATTTTATTGTTTCTAAAGGCTGGGGAGAGGGCTGGAGAGATGGCTCAGGGATTAAAAGCCCTGGTTTGATTCCTAGATGCACAAAGTGGCACATGCATGTGGAGTGTGTTTGCAATGGCAGGAGGCCCTGGTATGCCCATTCCCTCTCTTTCTCATTCGTTCTCTCCTTGCAAATAAATATAATAACATCAAAGGCTGGGAAGATATCTCTGTCAGTAAAATGTGTGACTCACAGGCATGAGAACCTGGGTCTGATCCTCAGATCCCATTGTTCATACTTGTAGTCTCAGCACTAAGGAGGCAGGGACAGGCGAGAGGATCCCTAGGATTTGCTGGCCAGCAACTTGTCTACTTACAAGTTCCAGGCTCCTAAGAGACTCTGTCTTGAAGGGGAGGGAGGGAGAGGAAAAGAGAGAGAGAGAGGGAGAGAGAGAGAGAGAGAGAGAGAGAAAGAGAGAGAGAGAGAGAGAGAGAGAGCACTAGTTGGTTTTCCTTTTCCTCTTAGTTATACACCAGTCCTTATTTAGAGAATATTTTCTCCCCTTCCAACTTTCTGTCCCCTATTATCATTGCCAGTTAATATCTGACTTGTTTGCTTTGGTTTGGTTTGGTTTTTAAGAGACAAGATCTTCCTGATGTAGTACTAGTTATCTAGCCCAGTCTGGCTTCATACCCAGGGCAACCCTCCTGTTTTGGCCTCCCAAATGCCTGGTCTACTGGCATGCACCACTGTGCCTCACTCTTGCTATCTGGCTTCACAGAAAGGCCATGGAATGCTGTGGAAAGAATATAGAATATGATATCAGTAGACTGGAACCAAAGAAATAGATTAAAAGCCCCAGGTGCAGATAGCCAGGCAGGGATGGAATCCATCAGAACTAGAGTACAGAGTGTAGAACTACCGTGGCATCTTGTAATACGGACTTGTGGCGGACTGAGGTTCCCTGAGCCTCCATCTCCTCGTGTGCACAAGCGCATTCCTCAATAACATCTCACAGGTGGTTTTGAAGCTTAAATGGCATGTGAAGTCTTTAATAAAGTGTCTGGTTTTTATTTTACTCTTTGGGTTTTCGAGATAGGGTCTCACGCTAGCCCAGGCTGACCTGGAATTCACTGTAGTCTCAGGATAGTGATCCTCCTAACTCTACCTCCTGAGTACTGGGATTAAAGGCATGCGCTACCACGCCCGGCGGGAATAGGGTCTTTTAAGTGGTAATTAGGTTAAAAGGAGGGCATTAGGGTGGACTCTAATGCAATATGACTTGTGTCATTCTAAAACAAGGAAGTTGGGGGTTGGAGAGATGGCTCAGTGGGTTAAAAGTTTTTGCCTGCAAAGCCTTCCCATCCAGAGTTCGATTCCCCAGTACCCATGTAAAGCCAAATGCACAAAGTGGCACATGCATCTGGAGTTCATTTATAGGCAGGAGGCCCCAGCGAGCCCATAGTCTCTCTTTGTGTCTCCCTTTCTCTCTCCTCACAAGTAAGTAAATGGAGGAAATTTGGGCGAATAGTACAGAAGGAAGATAACACAAGAAGACAGACATCTGTACTTCATGGAGAGAAATCTCCAGGGTGGGGGAGGAAGGGAAGCCAACCCCCACCACCACCTTCATCTTAAGGCTGGAGAGGTGGTTTAGCTGTTACAGCGCTTGCCTGCAAAGGTACAAGACCCAGGTTCCATTACCCACAACCCACGTTAAGCCAGACACACAAGGTGGAGCATGGGTCTGAAGTTCGTTTCCAGCAGCTGGAGACCCTGGAGCCCATTCCCCATCCCCCTTCTGTATCTCTCTCAAATAAATAAAAATAAAATACAAAACAAACAAACAAGCAAAAAAAAAAAACAAAAAACAAAAACAGAAAAATCTCGATCTGACTTCCAGCCTGCAGAATTGACAGAACACAAATTTGTGTTGTGTTAAGCCACACAGTCTGTGATCCTCTGTGGCAGCCCTAAAGCCACATGATTCTACATGTTGTACCTTTTTTTTTTTTTTTTCCCACTGGCGGGCCAGGGTTGGGTCATTCTGCTGACCAGACACTGTAGTCCTGACTTCTGGAAGCCTTGACTGACAGCCTTCAGGGAGCGCGGGCTGGAGCGCAGGCTGCTTGGGAGTGAGTGGACTGCTCCGCTGGCTGCTCAGGTGACTGGACTGGCGGTGTGCCTCGCTGACCAGAGTTGCTGGCCATGGAACCAGGTATAGGATGTGCGTTCTGTACACGCGGGAGGAAGGAAGAGGGTGACTGGGTGGGTGTGCGGGTGTTGGGTGAAGGAATGGAGAAGCCCCCCTTGCCCCCGGCGTCTGGGCTGTCCCGGGGTGGACGGGTGGTGGGCGGGTGGATGGATGCGGTAGGTGGCCCTGGAGAGGTGCCTGAGGTCCATGTCAGGACCACTTCCCACACACAGACCTGGACTCCAGATCTTTCGAGGGTCGGTCTCCAAGGACCGTCGGCTGAAAGATCGACGGGGGAGTTGGGAGCCGGGATGGTGGTGGTGGGGGGGAATGGTGGCTGGAGGGGGGTGGGCAGAGAGCCCAGCAGCGGGCGCGTGCCCGACACGTCCTCGGGCACTGCGCCCCGGGCGCGCGCCCGTCGCCGCCGCCCCCGCCCACCGTCCCCTGCCGGGCTCCCTGGACTGGGCAGCGAAGCTCGGGGCCGCGCGCGCGCGCACGCAGACAGCCTCGGCGCCCCCGGGGCCGCGCGCGCGCGCACGCCGGGCAGCCCCCGCGTCCCCGCCGCCACTCGGCGGCCGGCCTGCGCGCGAGCCGGCTCCCGCTCCCGTTCCTCCCGTGGGCCGCGGCGGCGGTGACGACGGCGGGGATTGTTTTTGTTGTCGCTGAGGCCGGAAGAACTGCGAGAGCCGAGCCGGGTCCCCGTTCCTCCCCCCACCCCCCGGGCCGGGCCCCGCTGCCCCTGCCGCTGCCCCCCCTGCCCAGCGCCCGCGTCTCCGCGGCGCCGCTTCCAGCGCCAATATTCCGGAGATCAAGCGTTACGCGGCGGCGGCGGCGGGGCCCGGAGCGGGAGGAGCCGAGGACCGGGGAGAGGCGGCCCCCGCTGCCGCCATGGAGGCGCTGGGACCCGGTGAGCTGCGGCGCTCGGGCCGGGGGTTGGGGGGTGGTGGGGTTGCTGCTGGATCTGCGGCTCGGGACGGACGGGCGGACGTGTGGGGGGGGGTGGTCGCTGTCCTGTCGCCCCCGCCGGCCTGCGCGCACCGGGATTTGGACTGCCAGGCCTGGGGGTGGCGGGAGGGGGAGGCGGGAAGGAGACCCTTGCCCTCCTTTGCACCCCGTGGAAGGAACTGACCCTGACCCGGGCTTTAAGGGGCGGGGACCGCGCCCCAGCCTGGAGACTTGAGCATCTAGACGCATCTCGAGATCTAAGGGAAGGAAGGTGACCCGAATCCTCCCCTTCCCCCGGGTATTGGGGAGACCCGACCTAAACTCAGGAGATCTGCGCTCCACGGTCGCGGTGGGACTACTTTGGGCCTCAAAAGGGAAAGATCTGTGTGTGACCGGTGCTCGCTGAGGCCTGGCCCAAACCTGGGAGGCCTCCCACCTACTATCAAGGGTTTTCTTGGTTTGGGTTCCTCTCACTCTCCCCCCCCCCCCAACCATACCCTATTTTAATTTGCACTGGCAGATGACCCTGAGCTCTGAGATGAGGAAAGAGGACTTCCTCTCCAAAGCCCTCTCCCGATCCCTGAGGGCCAAAGGGCAAATTCCCTCTCTTTTTCAAAGCCTCTGAAGTTTGGGGTCTGTCACTGTGTCAGCCCCACAGTGATCTGGACTAGTCCTCTCCGTGACAGGGGAGTTGACTGCATCAGAGCTGATGAGTTCTCTTCTAATTAGGTTATGCGTGGTTGTGAGGATCAAATGAAGGAGAAAGTGCTTTGGAAACGAATTCACAATTCACGGTGGCCTCTGGTTATCTGCCTCTCTGCCCCAGACCATGCTCTGCGATTGGAGCCTGGGGCTGGCACCTCAAGCCCCAACAGGTTCCTAATGCCTTGGCTAAGTAGGGCAGGGTTTAGGAACAGTGGTGGAATTAATTTTAATATCCAAACCTTATGTACACACTGAACTTCGTTGTAGAATATTTCCTTTTTGTTAAGTGCCTAGAAAACTGGGTTTATTATTTGAATTGGGAAATGTTGCAGGTTATTTTACAAGGAATTTGTCTGCATTACTGAGTGATTAAATTACATCTTCACTTATTGCTTAAAGTTTAAATTTTTTATAAAGGTCCTCATAATCAAATTTCATATGTTTCTTAAAGGTGAATTGGTTTAGTTGGCCATGTTGTTCAAGGACAGCCTGGTCGACATGAGACTATGTCTGTAAATAAATAAATTGATTTGAGCCTGGCATGGTGGTACACACCTTCAATCCCAGCATTTGGGAGGCTGAGGGCAGGAGAAGCAAGAGTTCAAGACCAGCTGGGGCTATACAGAAAGACCTTTTCTTAAAAAAAAAAGAAAAAAAAAAAGGCTTGTCACATTATTTTTTTTTAAAGATTACTCCAGAGATACTGTTTATTTTTATTTCTAGAGAGAGAGAGAGAGAGAATTGGCACACCAGAGTCTTAGACACTGCAATCGAACTCCAGATGCTTGGATCACCTAGTGGGCATGTGCAACCTTGTGCTTGCCTCGCCTTTGTGGGTCTGGCTAACTTGGGATCTGGGGAGTAGAACATGGGTCCTTAGGCTTCATAGGCAAGCACCTTAACTGCTAAGCCAACTGTCCATCCCACATTAATGTTTTTTTTAAGACATTTATTTATTTGTTTGACAGAGAGTGAGAGAAGGCAGAGAGAGAGAGACAGAGACAGAGAGAGCAGAGAGAATGTGCACCAGAGCCTCTAGCCACTGCAAATGAACTCCAGACATATGCACCACCTTGTACATCTGGCTTTACATGGGTCCTAGGGAACTGAACTCAAGTCCTTAGGCTTTGCAGGCAAGTGCCTTAACTGCTGAACCATCTCTCCAGCTCTCAGTTTTTTTTTTTTTTGGTTTTTCGAGGTAGGGTCTCACTCTGGCTCAGGCTGACCTGGAATTCACTATGGAGTCTCAGGGTGGCCTCGAACTCACGGCGATCCTCCTACCTCTGCCTCCCGAGTACTGGGATTAAAGGCGTGCGCCACCACGCCTGGCCTCCAGCCCTCAATTTTTTTATATAAACTTTGGTGTATTATTATGTTACTTCAGATATGTTATCCTGAGGAAAAGCATGATTAGTACTTTAAGAATATAACAGTCCTCTGTTCAAACCCAGTCTAGTAACTTAATAGCCGTATGACCCTGGGCAAATTACATAATTCCTTTGAACTTCCATTTCCTCATCTATAAAATGAGGTTAATAACAATTACGTGTTGTAAGATTGTTGTGAAAATGAAATGAGATAGTGTATGTGAGAAGTCTTTACTATAGAGACCAGTGTGTCAGAGAAGATCACAAATGTCTCTTCCCTCCCTCCCATGAGTAAACTCATGGTGGAAGCAACTGCTGCACTTATTTGTGGAAAGAGACTATGTAACTTTGTCCCTGAGCAACTGTAACCCTGAACTTCTTGAAGTGTCAGCTTGGTGATGTTGGGAACTGCCCAGGAAACCAACCTAACCCAATTTTGATTTGTTTTATTTTTAGGTTTCACAGGTTTGAGGACTTATTAGTCCTCAGGATTGGTAGAAAATTAATTTTCATTATCACCATTTATTAGACACCAATGATCAAGCTAAAATGTTATATAGATCTTCTCTGTTGAGTAATATTTTCCTGTCTGCTTTCTACTTTGATATCTCACTACCTTGGAAACCCAGTTAAAAACAAAAAGCTACTTGTTGAGCATGGAATCAGAATATAGGGAGTTCAGCCCACTGTGGTAGCACAGGAGTGTAATCCCAGCAACTCAGCAGGCTGAGGTAGGAGGATCACTGTGTGTTCGAGGTGAGCCTGGAGCTACAGAGTGAGTTCCAAGTCATCTTGGGTTAAAATGAGACCCTCTACTTCAAAAAACATGCAACTGGAGCCAGGCGTGGTGGCGCACACCTTTAATCCCAGCACTTGGGAGGCGGAGGTAGAAGTACCGCAGTGAGTTTGAGGCTACCCTGAGACTACATAGTGAATTCCAGGGCAGCCTGAACTAGAGTGAGACCCTACCTCAAAAAAAAAAAAAAAAAATGCAATCAAAAAGATTGTAGGGAGTTCATAGTCTTGTGGGATGTTGTATCTAGGCTATTTTAGACCCCAGAGAGGCATTTTTGCTTCTCTGTGAAAGCATACATGTATTAGGACTTTGGGCTGTCTTTATCTGACAGTTGTCAAAGCTTTCTTAGTCTCTGGCCCTTCATGCTATCCAGATTAGTTTCTGACAGTAACTCAAGAGAATTGGCTAGGTTACCATTATCATTGCTTTAGGTTATATGGATTATAATTCAAGTTTTTTTTTCAGGGTTCTTTTGTTTTTGATTTATTTTTGCAGTGCTGAGGATAGAAGCCAGGGCCTCATGCCTGATGGGCTAGCCCTCTATCTGCCACAGAGCTCTCGGTCCCTGCTGTAAAGTTGGGAAAGTCCTTCCATAATTGCCAGCACATTTGCGATGGGTGGTGGCCATTCCTGTAACCCCCAGCACTTGAGAGGCTGAGGAAGGAGGATCTTTAAGAGTTTGAGGCCAGTCGCAGCTAGAGTAAGATCCTGTCTCAAGGAAAGGAAACTATTTTGCCCCAGAATTAAAACAAAAAATTAGAGGGAGAGAGGGAAGGAGAGAGAATGGTTGTGTCAAGCCACTGCAAACGAACTCCAGATGCATGTGCCACCTTGTGCATCTGGCTTACATGGGTACTGAGGAATTGAACCTGGATCCTTATGCTTCACAGGCAAGTGCCTTAACTGCTAAGCCACCTCTCCAGCCCGCCCCCTTTTTTGTGTTGGGGATCAGACCCCTAGTCTTAACTTGAGCTGTCCTCCTAACCTTCCTCTACATACTCTTTCTGCTTTGACATCAGGGTCTTCAGAACAGTATAAAGATACTGTAGGCTTGTGCTCCGTGCTAGGGGGAAAAATGGGAAAACTTGGTCACTGTTAAAAATCAAATCCATAGGTAAGTCATTTGATCTAAGTTTCTATTCCAAATGTTTTAATTGTTGTTTTTTTCCAGATAGGGTCTAACTCTAACCAAGGCTGACCTGGATTTCATTATGTACCCTTTTAGGCTGGTCTCAAACTCAGTGCTCCTCCTACCTCTCCTCCCAAAGTGCTGCGATTAAAGGCATGCACCACGATGCCTGGCTCTATTCCAAATATTTATTATAAAGCTGAGATTCTTCTTATTTTATGTTATAATGATTGCTTAAATGTGTCTTAGAAAGTGCAAGTCTGACTTATCTGTATGATTGAATTGGGTTAGTTGAGTGTGCCTGTCACCTCTGATGTTACTTATTATTAATTTATCTTCTTTGCAATTGTCTTATCACACCCAGAATGGATCCCTTTATATACCAGAAGTGGAACACTTCTAAGCAATAATTCTTCTCATATGTCAACATATTTCTGCTTTATTGAAAGATAAATGCCATTTTTCGCTTATGAGGGATGAGGGTTCCATTTAGTTCTACCTAGAATTATTATTATTTAAATATTTTTTTTTTATCTATTTGAGGAAGAGAGAAAGAGGCAGACAAAGAGAGTGAGTATGGGTGCACCAATGTCTCCTGCCACTACAAATGAACTCCAGACACATGTGCTACTTTGTGCATCTGGCTTTACATTGGTACTGCGGAATCAAACCAGGGCCATCTGGCTTTCAAGCTTGGTCAGGAAGCAAGTGTCTTTAACTACTGAACCATCTCTCCAGCCCATGGAATTATTGATGCTGTTCAGGTCAATGTTTATTGAATTCTTACAACTTTCTGGGCAGTTAAATTAGGTATTGAAGGGATCATGACCTAGATATCTTTTTTTCCTAAGAATTTACAGATCTGGTGGAAGAGTAGGATAATTTAGCAAGGAGTTGTTTCTTCTTCCTAATCTTTTCCTCCCTCCCCGCTTCCTCCTCCTCCTTTTCCTTCCCTTCTTCCTCCCGCCCCCCACAAACTAGGGTCTCACTCTAGCCCAGGCTGGCCTGGAATTAATTTGTAGTCTCAGGCTGGCCTCAAACTCAGGATGATCTTCCTACCTCTGCCTCCCGTGTGCTGGGATTAATGGTATACACCACCATGCTCAGCTTTCTCTCTCTCTCTCTTTTTTTTTTTTTGGAGGCAGGATTTTACTGTAGCCAAAACTGACCTGGATTTCACTCTGTAGCCCATGCTGGTCTTGAACTCACAGAAATTCTTGTACTTGTGCTAAATCCTACCCTATACAGAGAGTCTTGGGATAGCTCTTTCAGTCTGTGACCTGCACTGAGTTTTGAAGGACAAATAGAGTTTAGATTTTTTATTTTTTTGCAAGTAGTGAGAAAGCCAGAGAGAATAAGAGAATGGGTGTGCCAGAACCTCCTGCCACTGAAAATGAACTCGGATGCATGTGCCACTCTGTGTGTCTAGCTTTATGTGGATATGGATACAGGGGAATCGAACCTGGCCATCAGGCTTTGCAAGCAAGTGCTGTTAACTACTGAGCCATCTCTCCAGCCCCTATTTTTTGTTTTCTAAATATTCATTTATTTATTTGCAAGCATACAAAGAGAGGAGACAGACAGAATGGGCATGCCACGGCATCCAGCCATTGTAAATGAATTCCAGATGCATGTGCCACCTTGTGCATCTGGCTTTATGTGGGCACTGGGGAATTGAACATGGGTTGTTAGGCTTTGGAAGCAAGAAGGCACCTTAACTGCTGCTAAGCCATCTCTCCAGCCCCCCATTTTTTTGTTTTTGTCAAAGTAGAGTCTCACTTTAGCCCAGGCCGACCTGGAAATCACTTTGTATCTCCATGCTCACCTTAAACTCATGGTGTTCTTTCTACCTCAGACTTCAGGGTATGCTGGGATTAAAAATCTGTGTCCTCATACCTGGCCAATAAGTAGAGTTTAGGAGGAAAATGAACAATGAATTTAATGTGTAAAAAGGATTCTTTTTTTTTTTTCAAGGTAGGTTCTCACTCTCTGTAGCCCAGGCTGACCTGGAATTCACTATGTAGTCTCAGGGTGGTCTTGAATTTATGGTGATCTTCCTACCTCTGCCTCCCAAGTGCTGGGATTAAAGACGTGTGTCACCATATCTATGTGAAAGGATTTTTAATACATTATTAGTATATGATGACCTGCCAATGTAACTGTCATTAACATATTTACCCTTGTGCCCCTAAGTGGTGGTAGAGCAAAGCAACTGAATGCCTCAAGGCTCTCCCTCTTTGTTTCTAGTGAAATGCCTTTGAAGCAAGAGAACTTGGAACTTTCCATTGTAACCACAACCCACTTTGCCCAGAACCTATTCATAACAGAAAAGATGTTTGTTGTTTAGGTCTGTGCCCATTTGATATACTCATCAGAGGGAGAACAGCTAGATAAGCATCTCCAAGACCCTGTCCCACAAAGTCCTTTCCTGCTGAAAATAAATAGATGTACAGTTTTAAGAGAAGGAGGGAAGGAGAGAGAATATGAGAATTCTGTGACAAAATAAGCTCAGTAACTGATGAGCTAAAATTAAGCAGGTTTATTTATACATGAGATGTTTGAGAATTTAATGTTAATATATGTTGGATTTTTTTTTGTATTTTATTTATTTGCAAGCAAAGAGAGAGAGAGAGAATATGTAAGGTTTCTGTCAAAGATTATGTTTGTCCTTTTTCCTTCCTTCCTTCCCAGTGACTCTTTATTAAAAAAAAGATTTATCTTTTAAAAAAATTATTTAGCGTATACATATGTGTGTGTGTGTTCATGTGTGACTGTGGCAGCATGCTATAATTCATTTGTAGAGGTCAGAGGACAATTTTCAGGTCAGTTCTTGCCTTTCACCTTGATCCCTGGCTTTTACATGGAATCTAGGGATTGTACTCAGGTACTCAGAATTGTGTGGAAGCGTTTTATCCACTGAGCCATCTCCCAGCCCATCCATCAATCCATCATCCATCTATCCTTCATCCCTTCTTCCCTTCCTTCCCTCTTTCCCACTCTCCTCTCCCTTCTTCCCTCCCTCCCTCCCTCCCTTCCTTCCTTCCTTTTTTTTTTCTTTGTGGTTCTGCAAGGTAGGGTATTGCTCTAGTCCTGGGATTCACTGTGTAGTCTTACTCACAGTGATTCTCCTATCTTCTACATTTTGCAAATATCTGGAAACATGGGTTTTGTTTCTCACAACTTAAGGAGTCTAGTCGTGTCTAGTGAGTAGGAATTATTCAGTTTTAAACAGCAAGAAATCTTAGTTTAAGCAGGGTAAGTCTTTTCAAACTGTTCAATGATAACCTCCAAGATACTCCACAATAAGCAAGAACCCACAGGAGGTAGAGGCAAGAGGATTATAAATTTAAGGCCAGCCTAGGCTACATAGAAGACCCTGACTCAGAAACCAAGAAGGGATGGAGAGAGATCCCAGTGGTTAAGGCACTTACCTGCAAAGACTACTGACCTGGGTTCAACTCCCAAGAGCCATGTAAGCCAGATGCACAAGGCAGCGCATGCATCTGGAGTACATTTGCAGTGGCTAGAGGCCCTGATGTGCCTATTCTGTTCTCTCCCTCTCATAAATAAAAAATATAATATATTAAAATAATTTTTAAAAGATTAAAAAAAAAGCAGCTGGGCATGGTGGCACATGCCGTTAGCCACAGCACTTGGGAAGCAGAGGCAGGAGGATGACTATAACTTTGGGGCCAGTTTGGATCTACATAGTGAGTCCAGGTCAGCCTGGGCTAAAGTGAGACCCTGCCTTGAAAACACCCCCAACACACACACACAGACTGATATAGACTGTAATTCCTTGTGAGCAGGGGTTCTGCTTTCTTCTCTGAGTTTATAATGTAGATTAGATACATTAAGAAAAAAAAATCAATGATTTCGCTCTCTAGCCCAGGCTGGCCTTGAACTCCTCACAATCCTGCCTTAAGACTCCCAAGTGCTGGGATCATAGGTATGGACCACCACACTTGGCTAGATTGTCACAATTATAAAAATATCAGGTTATCAGCTATAAGCTCTTGTGCTATTGGTATTGTTTCAGTTTGATACTGAAAAAACTTCGTGAGTCAGTTGATCATTGTAGCTGCTGCTTAGACCCCTTCCTATCAGTCCTGTAATATAGGCTAATTTTTAGGGAATTAATGGATCTTTTCCTACTCTAAGAGTGATAGCCCTGGAGTATAGAGATAGTTTCATTTTATTTTTTTGTGTGTTTATTTATTTATTTGAAAGTGACAGAGAAAGAGGCAGAGAGAGAGAGAGGGAGGGGGAGGGAGGGAGGGAGAGAATGGGCGCGCCAGGGCCTCCAGCCATTGCAAACGAACTCCAGCTGCGTGCACCACCTTGTGCATCTGGCTAACGTGGGTCCTGGGGAATCGAGCCTTGAACCAGGGTCCTTAGGCTTCACAGGCAAGCGCTTAACTGCTAAGCCATCTCTCCAGCCTGAGTTTCATTTTATTTTATATAAAAATTTAACTTTGGGGGCTGGAGAGATGGCTTGGCAGTTAAGCGCTTGCCTGCTACAGCTAAGGATCTGGGTCTGATTACCCTGTACCCATGTTAGCCAGATGCACAGGGTGGTGCATGTGTCTGGAGTTCATTTGCAGTGGCTAGAGGCCCTGGTGCATCCGTTTTCTCTCTGCTTCTCTCTCTCCCTCAAATAAATAAATTATATACAGATATATATATATATATATACATATATATATACATACATATATATATACATACATACATATATATATATATATACATATGCAAGTTTAACTTTTTTCCAGCACTTGGGAGGCAGAGGTAGGAGGACCACCATGAGTTCACGGCCACCCTGATACTACATAGTGAGTTGCAGGTCAGCCTGGGCTACAGTGAGACCCTGCCTCAAAAAACCAAAAGTAAACAACAAAAAGGTTAGCTTTTTAAAATTTTTATTTATTTGTGAGAGAGAGAGAGAGAGAGAGAGAGAAAGAAGCAGATAGAATGGGTGTGCCAGGGACTCCAACCACTGCAAATGAACTCCAGATACATGTTCCACCTTGTGTATCTGGCTTACATGGGTCCTGGAGAATCAAACCTAGGTCCATTGGCTTTGTAGGCAAGCTCCTTAATTGCTAAGTTCTCTCTCCAGCCCTACTTTTTATTTCATTAAAACTTTTATTATTACTTATTACTAAAGTTTTATTTTTGTAGACCCAGAGCCTTGCCTTTGCCAGGTAAACTATCACTGAGCCACATCCCCAGGCACCCCCAATCCTTTTTTTTTTTTTTTTGGCTTTTTGAGGTAATTAAAGTGAAAAGTTACCTCAAACTATAAAGCAGAGGCAAGTGGAAAAGTTTCCCTAGACAACAAGCCAGGTGTGGTGGTGCACGCCTTTAATCCCAGTACTGGAAGGCAGAGGTAGGAGGACTGCCATGAGTTCAAGGCCACCCTGAGACTACATAGTGGATTCTAGGTCAGCCTGGACTACAGCAAAACCCTACCTCAAAAAAAACAAAAACAAAAAAAAAAAAGGGCTGGAGAGATGGCTTAGTGGTTAAGCGCTTGCCTTTGAAGCCTAAGAACCCTGGTTTGAGGCTCGACTCCCCAGGACCCACGTTAGCCAGATGCACAAGGGGGTGCACGTGTCTGGAGTTCGTTTGCAGTGGCTGGAAGCCCTGGCGCGCCCATTCTCTCTCTCCCTCTTTCTCTTTGTCTGTAGCTTTTAAATAAATAAATAAAATAAACAAAAAAAAAATTTAAAAACCAAAAAAAAAGAAAAATAAAGGTGTGTGTCACTATGCCCAGCTCCCCCGCCTCATGTTTTCTTTTTTTCTTTGCATGGTGCTTATATTTAAACCCAGGGCTTTGTGTATATTAAGTAAGAGCTCTAGTAAGCCTAAATTATTTTTGAGACAGGGTCTTGATATGTAGTCCAGGTTACCCTTAAATCTTTCTGCTTTGGCCTCCTCAGTGCTAGGATGTGTGCCACTATGCCTAGATAGGTTTTATCTTATTTATTGATTTTTAGTTTTTAGGTTTTTGTTGTTGTTGTTGTTGTTGTTTCTTGGTTTTTGAAGTAGTCTCCCTGTAGCCCAGGCTGACCTGGAATTCACTGTGTAGTCTCAGGGTGGCCTCGAATTCATGGCAATCCTCCTATCCCCTACCTCCCCAGTGCTGGGATTAAAGATAAGTGCCACTATACACAGCTGTATTATTTATTTTATTTTTATTTATTTATTTATTTTTTTGTTTTGTTTTCTGAGGTAGGGTCTTGCTCTAGCTCAGGCTGACCTGGAATTCACTATGTAGCCTCAGGGTGGCCTCTAATTTATGGCAACCCTCCTACCTCTGCCTCCCGAGGGCTGGGATTAAAGGCGTGCGCCATCACGCCCGGCTCTATTTTTAATATTTTTAATGAATTATTTATTTGGAAGCAGAGAGGCAAGAGAGAGGATGAGTGCTCGTATGGATGCAAGGGCTCCTTATCATTGCTAACACATGTGAGATGTGTGAACAGCTTTGTACGTCTGGCTTTATGTGGGTACTGGGGAATTGAACGTGGGCTATACCTTTAATTGCTGAGCCATCTCTCTAGCCCAGTTTATTTTTATTATTTTTAGTTTTAGTTTTTTTTCCAAGATTAGTCAAGTGCAGTAGTGAGAAGGGGGAAATTGTAGAACAAGGAGTTCCATCTGTAACTGATTGTGAACAGTCAACTGAGATAATCCACTACCTTCAGACCAGTCCCAGTTCATTTTTAAATGCATATAATTTTGTAAACCTGGCTATTATGCTGCTGATTATGAAATGTTTCAAACAATAGCCTATATCTGAGAGGAATTCATATTGTCTAATTTTGATGTCCTCATATTCAAAATAATAGCAGCATGGAGAAATGCTTAGAAATATAGGGAACATTAGGACAATAAACACCTCAAAAAGTTTGTAACAGACTATGTTTGATGAATAATAAGATCTCCGTATTTACAGCTGTCATGAAGGGACTATTCTACATCATGATCAAATAGCACAGCATATCTTTCCATCTCTTTAGGACCTCCAACCAGCCTCTTTCAGCCACCTCGTCGTCCTGGCCTTGGAACTGTTGGGAAACCAATTCGGCTGTTAGCCAATCATTTTCAGGTTCAGATCCCTAAAATCGATGTGTATCACTATGATGTGGATATTAAACCAGAAAAAAGGCCTCGTAGAGTCAATAGGTAAGAATTTGAAAGAATAGACTTCTGTGTATCTAAGTGCATATAATTCATATGATTTATTTATTATGTATCATCTTGAGCTCTGAATTCTTTCAGCAGGTAAGTTTGTTTTTAATTGTAAGTTCCTGATGTAGTTATCCTCTGGTTATATTGGCAGACTTCTGACTACATCATTGGCTAGTCAGTAGGTACATATTAAATAATAACTTGAATTTGTCATGGCATCGGTCTTTCATTGAGCAATGATACCAGAAGCTTTTTTTTTTTATTATGAATGTACTTTGTGTAGACACATGTGTTTGCACCATCAGTTAGAAGTTTGTTTGTTTTTTTAATGTTTTCACTTACTTATTTGCAAGCAGAGAAAGAGAGAGAGAAAGACAAAGAAAGAGAGAATGGGTGGACCAGGGCCTCCAGCTGCTGCAGATGAACTCCATATGCAGGTGTCACTGTGAAGCTGGCTTTTACATGAGTGCTGGGGAATCAAACCAGGGTCATTAGGCTTTGCAGGCAAGCGCCTTAACTGCTAAGCAATATCTCCAACCTGAAATTTTTTTGTTGTGGTAGATTTTTTGTTTTTTTTTTTTTTTTTTTTTTTTGCAGGGTAGAGTCTCGCTCTAGCCCAGGCTGCCCTAGAACTCACTCTGTAGGATACTAGAAGTTTTTAAAAATAGATATGAAACAGAACTATGTGTAAATTCAAATTTTATTAAGTGTTCATGGAAAATATGTACATGAACTGGGTGTAGTGGTGCGTGCTTTTAATCTCAACACTTGGGAGGAAGAGGTAGGAGAACCACTGTGAGTTCAAGGCCAGTCTGGGCCTACAAAGTGAGTTCCAGGTCATCAGCCGGGGATACAGTGAGACTGGGCGTCGCAAAACACAAGCAAGTAAAAAGTAAATGTAAAAGCATAAGAATTAACGTGGAATTTGAGGTGTTGGGGAAATGGCTCAGTGGATAAAGTGCTTGGCAGGAAAGTATGGTGACGTGAGATCAGATCCCCAATACCTCATAAATGCCAGGTAGGCATGGAGGTCCATTTCTTATTCCAGCACTCAGGAGGCAGAGACAAGGGATTCCCAGGGCAAGCTGGCTAACTAGACCAGCCCAGTTGTTGAGTTCTGGGTTCAAGTGGGAGACCTTGTCTTAATTAATAAGGTGGCAAGTGATTAAAGAACATAGCTTGTAGAGCTGGAGAGATGGCTTGATGGCTGCAAAGCCTAAGGACTCAGGTTCAATTCTCCAGGTTCCAAGTAAGTCAGATGCACATGGTGACACGTGTGTCTTTAGTTCGTTTGCACTGGCTAGAGGCCCTGGCATGCCCATTCTCTCTTTCCTTTCTTTATCTTCTTTTTTTTCAAGGTAGGATCTCAGTCTAGTCCAGGCTGACCTAGAACTCACTATGTAGTCTCAGGATGGCCTCAAATTTACAGCAATCCTCCTACCTCTGTCTCCTGAGTGCTGGGATTAAAGGCATGCGCCACCACGCCCAGCCTCCATTTTCTCTTTCTATCTCTTGCTCTTCCTCTCTCTGTCACTAATAAATAAATAAACAAATAAATAAAAATAAATCTTTTCTTAAAAAAAGAACATAGCCTAATAGCTATGCCAACTTCTGGCTTCATACACACACACACACACACACACACACACACACACACACACACAAACAAACAAGAACTATCTCTGAACAATGAAAAAAGAAAAATAAACCCAAGGAGAAGCCCTTCTTATTTCCAGTGTGACCCAAGAGGGGCCCTGATGAGGTGACATAACTTTCGTGGTGGGTACGGCAGGAGCTTGCCAAGGAAGGAGATACCTATGCAAAAGCATATATGCACTCACTTTCCTTTTCTGTTTCCATGCACTAATGTTCAAGCACTCTTTGATATTAAGATTCTTGCTTTTCTAAGAATGTTCTTGCTGCCAACTAAAATATTTTGTGCTGCTAGATTTTTTTTTCTTATTATAGAGCAATAACTTGGCTTTCTGGTACAGTGTTATTTAAGCCCATAATTATTTGGCTGTGGTATAACTGAGATCCATCATACTAGACATGGTGATAATGACTAACTTTAATGCATTCAACAAAAACTCTGTGTGTGTGTACACTTGTGTATGTGTGTACATGTGTGTAGGTGTGCATGCATGTGTATGGAGGCTAGAGAACAACCTTGGGTGCTGTTCCTCAGGCAACATCCACCTTTTTCCTTTCTTTCTTCCTTTTTTGGCTTTTTGAGGTTAGGTCTCACTCTGGCTCAGGCTGACCTGGAATTCAGTAAGTAGTCTCAAGGAAGCCTCGAACTCACAGCAGTCCTACCTCTGCATCCCAAGTGCTGGGATTAAAGGCATGCATCACCACATGTGGCTCTAGACAGTCTTTGTAGCCCAGACTGTCCTAAACTCATTATATAGACTAGACCAGCTTTGAATTCATGGTAGATCTGCCTGTCTCAGCCTTCTGAGTACTGGGATTATAGGTTAACATCACCACACTGGGCTCAACATCCACCTTTTTAAGACAGGGTCTTTCACTGACCTGGAATCCACCAAATAGGCTATACTGGCTGGCCAACAATCCCCAGGGACCCTCCTGTCTTCGCTTCCTAAGCACTGAGATTACAAGAACATACCAACCATGGCTTTTTTAAAAATATATATGTATGTATGTATGTATGTATGTGTGTGTGTATGTATGTATGTGTATATATATATGTGTGTGTATGTATGTATATATACAAATAAATAAAATAAATACAAATACAAATAAATAAAAATATATATGTTTGTTTGTTTGTTTGTTTTGTTTTTGTTTGTCAAGGTAGGGTCTTACTCTAGCCCAGGCTGACCTGGAATTCACTATGTAGTCTCAGGGTGGCCTTGAACTCACCATGATCCTCCTACCTCTGCCTCCCGAGTGCTGGGATTAAAGGCATGTGCCACCATGCCCGGCTGTTTTCTAGTCTTAAATTACTGTTTGTGTGTGCGTTTGTGTGTGTTGGTGTGTATATGTCTCAGTGTATGTATAGAGGTCAGAGGACAACCTCGAGCTGTTGATTTCTTCTTCCACTTTGTTTGAGACAGTCTCTCTTCTGGTTTTTTTTTTTTTTTTTTTTCTGTCTCGTCCCTTCCCTCACCTCCTTCCTTCCTTTCATTGCTGCTAAGAAGGCCATTCTAGCTTCCCCCTGAGTTTTAGGATTTTTCTGCCCCACTTCCCATTGCTGTGGGTACATTGGGTTATATATGTGTGCCACTTTGTATCTGACTTCACATCACATGTATCTCAGTTAGCCCAGGCTGGTCTTGAATTCCTGATTCTCCTGCTTCCACTTCCCAAATGTTGGGATTACAGGCATGTGCTACCATACCTGGCTAATTTGTTTGTTTTATTTACTTATTTTATTTTATTTCGGTTTTTCAAGGTAGGGCTTCACTCTAGCCCAGGCTGACCTGGAATTCACTATGTAGTCTTAGGGTGGCCTTGAACGCACGGCGATCCTCCTGCCTCTGCCTTCACGCCTGGCTGTATTAAGTAAGCATTCTCAAGAGCTGATATAGCTTCCTACAAAGCAGGTAGAATATAATCAGAAAAGAGGAGGAGGCCAAAGAGAAAGATATCTGTGTTCAGCTGACATGGCATCAGCTTTACTTAGAAATGCATGCTTTGTGAGAACTGATGGAAACGAGGGAACTGCTGAGGGCCATGCCCTGTGACTCCATGGCATAGTAACTGTGAAAAGAAGACCTCTAGACTGGTGGGGGAGGGGAGTTCATGCTTTTGAGTTTATATTTGAATGGACAAGACCAAAAATTGATAAATAAACAAACAGAATGTAATTATTTGTTATTTGGTGTTAAGTAAAATGGAAAGTCAAGTGAGGGCCAGGAATGTAGGTTGGTGGTAGAGTGCTTGCCTAGTATGATGCATGAGGTCCTGGGTTCCATCTCAAACCCTGAAAAACACAGAAGATAGAAATAGGTCCAGGAGTAAGCCATTGAGTATGTACAGATGTATATATGACAGGAGACAGGGGTAGAGAATCTCTAGACTGTGCCTTATGTAAAGTCTCATAGGCAGTAGTGCTATTCTTTGGCATTTTCTCTGGTTAGGTGGGATTCAGACAGACACATGATATGACTAACTTGTATTTCTAGTGGATTGCTCTGGCCTGGGGGAATGACCCGGTGCCTAACACTTGCTGTGCAAGCATAAGGACCTGAGTGTTACTGCAGCGCCCATGATAAAAGCTGGGTTTGGGGCTGGCGAGATGGCTTAGCAGTTAAGGAGTTTGCCTGCAAAGCCTAAGGACCCATGTTTTACTCTCCAGGTTCCACATTAACCAGCCGCACAAGGTGACGCAAGCACTCAGGGTCACACATGTGCACAAGGTGGCACACTTGTCTTGAGTTCGATTAAAGTGGCTGGAGGCCCTGGTGTGCCATTTTCTCTCTTTATCTCTCTTGCTCTCACTCTCTCACATTAAAAAGAAGAAGAAGAAGAACTAAAAAGCTGGGTATGGCTGTGCATGTGTGCAACCCCACACAGAGTGAAGCAGACAGGAGGATTGCTGGTGTTGCCTGGTTGAGAGACTGTCTCAAGGAAGTAAAGTGGAAGAGTGACAGAGGAAGACACTGATGTTCTCCTTTGGCCTTTGCATGCATTTGCACAAGGGCACACATATGCATGTACCACACATATACCAAAAAATAAAAAGAAAGAAGAGCAATTGCAAGAGGGGGCTGGGGAGATGACTCAGTGGTTAAAGTGGTTAAAGTGGTTAAAGGTGATTGCATGGAAACCCCACTGGCCAGAGTTCATTTCCCCAGCCATCCATATAAAGCTGGGCATAAAAAGTGTCTGGTGTTCATTTGCAGTGACAAAAGACCCTGACATATCTCCACCCCACATGCAAATCATTTTTAAAAGGAAAAAGAGCAGTTGGAGGTTTGTAATGATTTAGGTGAAATGAAGTGGTAACATAGATTTGGGTAGTATAAATAATGATTACTAGATTCTACAAGGTCATTTTGTGTGGAGGTTTGAACACAGGGACCTATGCATGCTAAGTGTACTTTTACACCCCTTAGCCCCACATTCTAATATTTTGAGGATAGTATCAATAGGATTTGCTGATGGATTGAATGTGGGGATGTACAAAATAAAGAAATGAGTCATGGTTAATTCTAGATGGCTTTTTTTTGGGGGGGGGGTTCGACGTAGGGTCTCAGTCTAGCTCAGGCTGTCCTGGAATTCACTATGTAGTCTCAGGGTGGCCTTGAGCTCACAGTGATCCTCCAACCTGTGCCTCCTGAGTGCTGGGATTAAAGGCGTGCACCACCACGCGCGGCTAATTCCAGAGTTTTTATCCTAAACAAGTGAAAAAAAGGACTTGCCATTTAGCAGATGGAAAAAATTATGAGAGATACTAACAGGGATGACAGATTAGGGTACATGTACGTTTTGTACCTGCTAAGACTGTGATGTCTATGAGACACGCTAGGGTACACAGTGGTAGTTGAATATATGGAGTTGGATTCCGGGGAGAAATCTGTATGGCAGAAAGGCATAGGAAAGTCATGGACTTACTGGTAGCAAAGCCACAAGACTGGGTTAGAAAGCAAGGCCCAAGACTGAGCCCTGAGGCTGTTCAGTTTTATAGATTGAGGAGATAAGGAAATATTAGCAGGGAGGGGCTGAGAAGATGACTCTGCTGTTGAAGGCACATGCTTGCAAATTCCTTAGTTACCCAAGTAAAGCCATATAGATGTTTGTTTGCAGCAGCAAGGAAAAGACCCTGTGCCATCGTGTGTGCACGTGCAAGTGTGGACACACACAAGTGCAAATAAGTGATTAAAGTATGGTGATACTTTCTTACTGTTCTCAGAGCTAACCGCTGCTCTCTCCATTACTGTTAAGGGAGGTAGTGGACACAATGGTGCGGCATTTCAAGATGCAAATATTTGGTGATCGGCAGCCTGGCTATGATGGCAAAAGAAACATGTATACAGCACATCCATTGCCAATTGGACGGGATAGGGTAAGTCTTAAGGACAAGAGAAATGTAATTATATATAAAAAATGTTTACCTTTCAAGTCACATTTAAGTTCTCATGGTTGTTTTTCAATGTGATGAGAGACAGGTTGCTATTTCCATTATCTTTTAGTTAACTGATAATTGAAGATGAGAGATGCCCTAGTGTTAATGTTCATTTCATCATCTTTACATATATCCCAAATTTCTCACATTACACTGTACTTTAAAAAGTATGATCTTAAAAAAAAAGCATGATCTTTAAAAAGTATCATCTGAATATAAACAATGGAGTTTTACCATTCTTACGTATAAAAACAGATACACAATACCACAGTACTTTCTTAAACATTTATTTCATACTTTTTCTTTTTTTGATTTCATTTTTCAACAGATATGTGTGTAGATAGATAGATAGATTGGGGGGGGGGGGTGGAAGACAATGGGCGCACCAGGGCCTGTAGCCATTCCAGATACCTGCACCACTTTGTACATCCGGCTTAAATGGGTGCTGGGGACTCAAACCTGGGTTGTTAGGATTTGCAGAAAAGTGTCTTAACTGCTGAGATTTACTTATTTATTTTAGAGAGTGCAAGAGAGAAAGAGGCAGACACACACACACGCACACACACACACACACACACACAGAATGGGCATGCCAGGGCCTCCAGCCAGTGCAAATGAACTCCAGACGCATGTGCCACCTTGTGCATCTGGCTTATGTGGGTCCTGAGGAGTCAAGCCAAGGTCCTTTGGCTTTGTAGGCAAACGCCTTAACTGCTACCAACTAAGCTGCATCCCCAATATTTGTCCTGTGTCAGGTTTGTTTCACTTAGTATAATGTTTGCAAAGTCCATCCATGTTGTGGCATCTACTTTATTTTTAATTTTTTAATATTTTATTTATTTGAGAGAGATAGAGAGAAAAGAGGCAGAGAGAAAGAGACAGAATAGGCATGCCAGGGCCTCCAGCCACTGCAAATGAATTCCAAACACATGCACCACCTTGTGCATTTGGCTTTATGTGGATACTGGGGAATCGAACCTGAGTCCTTTGGCTTTACTAGCAAGTGCTTTAACCACCAAGCCATATCTCCATCTGTATTTAAAAAAATTTTTTTAAAGCAATATAGCTTTCTGTTTTCAATTCTTTAAAAAAAAAATATTGTATTTGAAGCCAGGAGTAGTGGCATGCACCTTTAATCTGAGCACTTGGGAGGCAGAGGTAAGAGAATCACTGTGAGTTCGAGGCCCCCCTGAGATTACATAGTGAATTCCAGGTCAGCCTGGGCTAAAGTGAAACCCTGCCTTGAAAAAAAATTATTTATTTATTTAAGAGAGAGAGAGAATGAATATGGGTGTACCAGGGCCTGTAGCCAACTGGAAATGAACTCCAGATTCATGTACTACATTGTACATCTAGCTTAAATGGGTACTGGGAAATTAAACCTGGGTCCTTAGGCTTCATAGGCAAGCACCTTAATTGCTAAGCCAATTATCCAGTCCTTTTTTTTTGTTTTGTTTTGTTTTGGTGTTTTGAGATAGGGTCTTGCTTTAGCCCAGGCTTACCTGGAATTCACTGTGTAGTCTCAGGGTGGCCTCAAACTCAGCGATATACCCACCTCTGCCTACTGAGTTCTGAGATTAAAGGCATGTACCACCACACTTTGCTAAAAAGTTTTTTAAATGTTTAATTTATGTATTTGAGAGAGAAAGAGGCAGATAAAGAATGGGCTCACCATGGCCTCTAGCCACTGCAATGAACTCCAGACGCATGTGTCACCTTGTGCATCTGGTTTATGTGGGTCCTGAGGAATTAAACCTGGTACTTTGGCTTTGCAGGCAAGCACCATAACCATTAAGCCATCTCTCCAGCCCTAAAATATTTTTTTAATATTTTTATATGTTTTTATTTATATTTGAGAGTGACAGACAGGGAGAAAGAGAGAGAGAGAGAGGGAGAGAGAGAATGAGCATGCCAGGGCCTCCAGCCACTGCAAACGAACTCTAGATGGGTATGCCCCCTTGTACATTTGGCTAATGTGGGTCCTGGGGAATCGAGCCTCGAACTGGGGTCCTTAGGCTTCACAGGCAAGCACTTAACCGCTAAGCCATTTCTCCAGCCCCCAGCCCTAAAATATTTTAATGAATATTTATATTAATTTATTTGAGAGAGAGAGAATGAGAGAATGAATGGGCATAGTAGGGCCTTTTGCCACCTCAAACGAACTCCAGACGCATGTGCCTCTTTGTGCATCTGGCTTTACATATGTACTAGAGAATCAAACCCAGGCTGACAGACTTCACAAGCAAGCACCTTTAATCACTGAGACATCCCTCCAGCCCTTTATTTTTTAGTTTTTCAAAGTAGGGTTTCATTCTAGCCCAGGCTGACATGGAATTCACTATGTCATCTCAGGGTGGCCTCAAACTTATGGCGATCTTTCTACCTCTGTTTCCCAAGTGCTGGGATTAAAGGCGTGTGGCACCAGACCCGGCTCAGCCTTTATTTTTAGCTATTGCATGAGTCCCTTACTGATGAGCATTGTTTTCAGTGTTTTGCAGTTGAAGCTATGCTTATGCGTATACTGCTTTGAGTATTCTTGAGATCTCTCACTACCTTTGTAAACTGGTATGTTTATCCATATTGCATTTTTCCCTAGGTTGACATGGAGGTGACTCTCCCGGGTGAGGGTAAAGACCAAACTTTCAAGGTGTCTGTTCAGTGGGTATCAGTTGTGAGCCTTCAGTTACTTTTGGAAGCTTTAGCTGGGCACTTGAATGAAGTCCCAGATGACTCAGTACAAGCACTTGATGTTATTACCAGGCATCTTCCCTCTATGAGGTTAGTACCTTGGTTTGAATTTCTGCCCTTTAATGCCAGACTTTATGGTAGTTGTACTTAACCACTGAAAGTTTCTGCATAAGTCATAACTCAAATTTGATTTCCCTGCACAAGGTGGAGAGAGAAATGAAAGACCTCCATTTTTTATTGTGAAGTAACCAGACTCTTCTTTCCTCAGGTACACTCCAGTGGGCCGTTCTTTTTTCTCACCTCCCGAAGGTTACTACCACCCTCTGGGAGGAGGCAGAGAGGTTTGGTTTGGCTTCCACCAGTCTGTGAGACCTGCCATGTGGAACATGATGCTCAATATTGATGGTAGGATAGCACTCTCTTTATCCATTAGCTCTTCAGCTGGTTTGCATTGTTTGGTTTTTGGCACTTCCCGCCTCCCTGATGCTAAGTACCCTTCCTCTCTGTTCGTTAGTATCCGCAACTGCTTTCTACCGAGCTCAGCCTATCATTGAGTTCATGTGTGAGGTTTTAGACATTCAGAACATCAATGAACAGACCAAACCTCTTACAGACTCCCAGCGTGTCAAGTTTACCAAAGAAATCAGAGGTAGGTGTGTGTGTTAACCTGGGCTTGAGTCAGGCAGACCCGGCCTTCCATCCCAGCCTAGTAAGTTCTGTCAGTGGAATCTTGGTCAAATTTCTTAGCCATGGCTAAACACTGTTGGTTTGGTTCATTCAAATTACTCATCTCAGACCTGGGGATATAGCTTAGTGGTAGAGCAATTGTCTAGCTTGCAGAAGGTCATGGGTTTAGTCTCTAGTACTACAAATAAAATTACTCATCTCAAATGAAAAAAATAATATATACCTTGCAGAGCTATAAAGTTAATTTACTGTCTTTTTGGAATTTCTCTTCTGTTTACTTGTTACTAGCTATCCATGAGGACTGTCTCCAGACCTGAAAATAGACAGCAGAACATACTGATAATTATAAATACTCACTGAATGAACTAATAAAGTAGGATGGGTAGCTAGGCATGGTAATCTCAACACTTTGGAGGCTAAGGCAGGAAGATCACAAGTTCAAGCCTCATCTAGGCTACATAGGGAGAGACTGTTAACCTTTTTTTTTCCCTCCCATTGCTAAGGATTGAACCCAGAGTCTTGCACTTGCTAGGCAAGTGCTCTGCCACTGAGCTAAATCACCAACCCCTTACCTAGGGAGATTTTGTCTTTAAAAAAAAGGTGGGGGGAGCCGGGCATGGTGGCCTATGCCTTTAATCCCAGCACTTGGGAGGCAGAGGTAGGATTGCCGTGAGTTCGAGGCCACCCTGAGATAACATGGTGAATTCCAGGTCAGCCTGGGCTAGAGTGAGACCCTAGCTCAAAAAAGAGGGGAGGCTGGGAAGATGGTTTAACAGTTAAAGGTGCTTGCTTGCAAAGCCTGCTAGCCTGGCTTCAATTTCCAAGCCACCCAATATAAGCCAAATGCAAAAAGTAGCACAAGAATCTGGTGTGGGTTTGCAGCGGCAAGAGGCCCTGGTATGACCATACATATAAACACATGCAAATAATTTTTTAAAAAGTAGGTTGAGCCGGGCATGGTGGCGCACGCCTTTAATCCCAGCACTCGGGAGGCAGAGGTAGGAGGATCGCCATGAGTTCAAGGCCACCCTGAGACTACAGAGTTAATTCCAGGTCAGCCTGGACCAGAGTGAGACCCTACCTCAAAAAACAAAAAAAAAAACAAAAAAGTAGGTTGAGGCCAGCCGTGGTGGCACACGCCTTTAATCCCAGCACTCGGGAGGCAGAGGTAGGAGGATTGCCGTAAATTAAAGGCCACCCTGAGAATACATAGTGAATTCCAGGTCAGCTTGGAACAGAATGAGACTGTACCTTGGAAAAACTAGGTTGAGCCAGGTGTGCTGGTATACACCTTTAGTCCCAGTACTCGGGAGGCAGAGGTAGGATGATCACCATGAGTTTTAGGCTACCCTGATACTATAGTGAATTCCAGGTCAGCCTGGGCTAGAGTGAGACCCTACCTCAGAAGAAAAAAAAAAAAACAATACTAGGCTGAGCATCTTAGACCATCTGAGTCCTAATGTATTCTACTTAGCTGAAAGTTTTGCCTTTAAATTAAAAAACTATCCCATGTGCTTGCATTTTTTTCTTTATTAGTTACATACACAGTGTGCGAACAGCCATGTAGGTACCATCGTTAGCCTCCTTGCCTTCCCCCCTCCAAAGGGACCCTCCTTGTTGGGGATTGTGGGTCATGCAAAAATATGGAGCACTTCCTGAATTTGCCTGTCATCCTTGTGCCATGCTATCTGCTCTGTATCGTTCAATTTTTAGTTTATGTGCTGCCGAAGCGAGCACTGTGCTTGCAATTTAAAAAAAAAATTGTTGTTTATCATTTTTATTTTATTTGAGAGCAACAGACAGAGAGAGGAAGAGGCAGAGAGAGAGAGAGAGAGAGAGAGTGGGCATGCCATGGCCTCCAGCCACTGCAAATGAACTCCAGACGCATGCGCCCCTTGTGCATCTGGCTAACGTGGGTCCTGGGGAATGGAGCCTTGAACCAGGGTCCTTAGGCTTCGCAGGCAAGCGTTTAACTGCTAAGCCATCTGTCCAGCCATGTGCTTGCAATTTTTATCATGTACAGTGTCAAGACTTTTGTGTAGATGTGGAAAAATCTATTTTACTTGTAGCAGGTCAGGACAGCATGTGAGATAGTTCCAGTATTTCCAAATCATTGCTCTTCTTCTTCTTTTTTTTTTTTTTGAATTTTTTTTGTTTATTTTTATTTATTTATTTGAGAGTGACAGAGAGAGAGAGAGAAAGAGGCAGATGGAAAGAGAGAGAGAATGAGTGCACCAGGGCCTCCAGCCACTGCAAACGAACTCCAGATGTATGTGCCCCCTTGTGCATCTGGCTAATGTGGGTCCTGGGGAATCGAGCCTCGAACCAGAGTCCTTAGGCTTCACAGGCAAGCGCTTAACTGCTAAGCCATCTCTCCAGCCCTCATTGTTCTTATTAACTTTTTTTTTTCTTTTTTGGTTTTTCGAGGTAGGGTCTCACTCTGGTCCAGGCTGACCTGGAATTAATTCTGTAGTCTCAGGGTGGCCTTGAACTCACAGCGATCCTCCTACCTCTGCCTCCAGAGTGCTGGGATTAAAGGCGTGTGCCACCACGCCTGGCGGGTCTTCTTAACTTTTTAAAGACCATAATGAAATCTGGTTTTGTCATTGTGATTTAATTAAAACTGTTAATTTGACTTTTTTTCTCTTAATTTCAGGTCTCAAAGTTGAGGTGACGCACTGTGGACAGATGAAACGAAAATATCGAGTTTGTAATGTGACTAGACGCCCAGCCAGTCATCAAACGTATGTTAATCATATCTAAAATAATATGATATAGGGGCTGGAGAGATTGCTTAGTGGTTAAGACACTTGCCTGTAAAGCCTAATGGCCTGAGTTTGATTCCCCAGCACCCATATAAAGCCATATGCACAAAGTGGCACATGCATCTGGAGTTCATTTGCAGCAGTTGGAGGCCCTGCCATGTCCATTCTCTCTGTCTCTCTCTGCTTCCAAATAAATAAATAAAACTTATATTAAAAAAAAAAAAGAGGGCTGGAGAAATAGCTTAGTGGTTAAGTCACTTGTCTGCAAAGCCTAAGGAACCAGATTTGGCTCCCTGGAACCCACATAAGCCAGATGCACAAGGTCACGTATGCACACAAGGTCACACATGTATACAAGGTGGTGCATGCATCTGGAGTTTGATTGCAGTGGCTACAGGCCCTGGTGTGCCAATTCTTTCTCTCTCTCTCTCCCATTTAAAAAAAAATAGAATATGGGAGGCAAAGGTAGGTGGATCGCTGCAAGTTCGAGGCTACCCTGAGACTACATGGTGAATTCCAGGTCAGCCTGCACTAGAGTGAGACCCTACCTTGACAAACCAAAATAAATAAATAAATATAATAATATAATATAGAGCAGGGAGCTGGCTCAGTGGATAAAGTGCTTGCCAAGCAAGCATGAGGACCTGATCTTACATCTCTAGACCCCATGTAAAAGCCAGGAGCCATGGCAGTCTTCTATAATTCTAGCATGCCTATGGTGAAAAAGGAGGCAGAGACAGCTAGCCTGAGAGACCCTGCCTCAAAATGAGGTAGAAGGTTGAACCAAAATTGTCCTCTGAATTCCACATGTGCACCAGAGCATGTGTGTACTTGCTCTCACACACACAAACATGCAAACATACATATACCTATATCATAGGCACATATGCACACACCAAAAAGTAAAAAATAAAAATAATATGGCAGCACAATATGGTGGCTCATATCTGTAATCCCACACTTGGGAGATTGAGGCACGAAGATCACTGTGAGTTTAAGACCAGCCTGGGCTATGATATGAGACCCTATCTCAAAATAAAACAGTTAGATGGGCATGATGGTACATGCCTCTAATCCTAGCACTTGGGAGGCTAAGGTAGGAGGATCACTGTGATTTTGCAGCCTGCTTGGGCTTCAGCATGAGTTCCAGGTTCCTACGCTAGAGTGAGACCCTGCTTCAAAAAACAGGCCAGTTGTGGTGGCTCATGCCTTTAATCCCAGCACAGTGGTAGAACGATCTCTGAATGTGAGGCCAGCTTGAGGCTACAGAGCTACAGAGTGAGTTCCAAATTAGTCTGGGCTAGAGCAAGACCCTACTTCAAAAAACAAAACAAACAAAAAAGGCAACAATGAAATTATGGTAATAATTTGGTAACTGAGGAGGCTACTAAGTCATTTGAGAAATTAGCATGCTGTACTGTAATTTTCAAGATCACAAGAATCTTTAGTTTATACCAAAGTTTTTAAAATGTTTTAGCTATTTATTTTTTATTTTTTTGAGATAGGGTCTTACTCTAGCCCATACTGACCTGGAATTCACTATGTAGTCTCAGGGTGGCCTCTAACTCAAGGTGATCCTCCCACCTCTGCCTCCTGAGTGCTGGGATTAAATGCATACACCACCACTCCTGGCTATTTTAGTTATTTTTTTAAAGATGTTTATAAAACACATACTCAGTGTACCTTTTTATTGTGTTTTGATTTGATTTTTCAAAGTAGGGTTTTGCTGTAGCCCAGGTTGACCTGGAATTCTCAGGGTGGCCTTGAATTTACAGAGATCATCCTACCAGTATCCTGGGATTAGAGGCATGAGCCACCACCACACCTGGCTTTTTTTTTTTTTTTTTTTTTTTTTTAAGCAGGGTCTCACCCTAGCCTAGGCTGACCTGGAACTCAGGCTGAAGCCTAAGCTGGCTTCAGAATCACAATGATCCTCCTATCTCAGCCTCCCAAGTGCTGGGATTAGAGGCATGTGCCACCACACCTGGTCAGTTTACCTTTTTAAACAAATATTACTATTTATTTGAATTTTATTATTTATTTGAGAGCAACAGAACAAGGTAGAAAAAGTTACTTATGAAGCTGCTATTGAAAATTGTGGAGTGTTTCAAGAACAACTACCTTTCTCATTAATTACTTCATATAACCCTATCAGAAAAACTAGACTTACAATTCTATATAATCCTTGTTCAAAGATTTAAAACACATAAGCTTAAATTTTCACATAGATAGTCCTTATTTCACTGTTATTTTACTGGTCTGTAACAGTTAGAAAAGCAAGATTGAATTTACCATTGTACTATTTATTATCACTTAACCATTGGAAGAGCCAAATAAAGACAGACTCTTACAGCTGAGAAGATAAATCAGTCAGTAAAATGCTTGCCTTGTAAGTATAAGGACCTGAGCTCAAGCCCCAAAATCCACATTTAAAGAAAGCTGGGCATGGTGGCTCATGTTTCTAATCCCAGCTGTGGGAAAGAGAGACAGACAGATCCCTGGGGCTGGCTGGCCAGCTAGTTTAGCTTACTTGGCAAGTTCCTGGTCAGGAAGAGACCCTGTCTCAAAAAGATAGATGGCTCCTGAGGAATGATTGTCCTCTGTCCTGTTACACACACACACACACACACACACACACGCACACGCACACGCACACACACATGCACAATCTGATATCATGCTCCCTAGTTCATTCCAAATATCACTATACTACCTCAACTTAATATGCTTAGTCTTGTCACCGAAAATATATGTATTTTATCCTAATTTTAAAATCTGAAAATTTGGAGATGTGAAAATATGGACCCAATTACTATGCTATACTCATTTAATAAATTTTTTCTTGGCTGGGGAGATTGTTCAACACTGAAAGGTACTTGCTTGCAAAACCTAGGTTAGCTTGTCCAGTACCCATGTAAAACCAAATGCACAAAGTGGCGCATGTATCTGGAGTTCATTTTTGGCAGCAGGAGGCCCTCGTGTGTCCATTCTCTCTCTTTCTCTCAAATAAATAAATAAAAACAGGGCTGTTGTAATGGCTTAGTGGTTAAGGTGCTTGCCTGTAAAGCCAAAAGACCCAAGTTCAATCCCCCAGGATCCATGTAGGCCAACTGCACAAGGTGGTGCATGTATCTGGAGTTTGTTTGCAGTGGCTGGAAGCCCTGGTGTGCCCATTATCTCTCTCTCAAATAAATAAATTAATTAAATTAAATATATATATATATATATATATATATATATATATATATATATATATATATATTGTTGTTGTTTTGTTTTTCAAGGTAGGGTTTCACTCTAGCCCAGGCTGGCCGGGAATTTACTATGTAGTCTCAGGGTGGCCTTGAATTCTTGGTGATCCTCCCACCTCTGCCTCCTGAGTGCTGGGATTAAGAAGTCATGTGCCATCACACCCAGCTAAATTAAATGAATTTTTTTAATAAATAAAAATATTTTAAACAATTTTTTTTCCTTTTTGGTTTTTTGAGGTAGAATCTCACTCTAGCCCAGGCTGACCTGGAATTATGTAGTCTCAGGCTGGCCTTGAACTCACAGCAATCCTACCTCCACCTCCTGAGTACTGTGATTAAAGGTATGTGTCACCACACCCAGATAATTAATTTTTTTTCAGCTTCAACAAACATGGAAAATTTCAGTGGACTTATTCTGGTGCAATACTAAAATGATTTAAATGAAACTACTCAAAGACTGACTTTTTTTCTTTTTGGTGGTGATGCTAGAGATTGAACCCAAGGCCTTGAGCATGCCGAGCGTACACGTTAACCACTGTAGCTCCAGCCCTGACCTGACTTTTCTAGTTAAGGGAAAAAACAAAAAGGAAAATGTGCTAAGTAGACATTCTCTCCTCTAGATTTCCTTTGCAGCTAGAGAATGGTCAAGCAATGGAATGTACGGTAGCTCAGTATTTCAAGCAGAAGTACAGTCTGCAGCTGAAGCACCCCCATCTCCCCTGTCTCCAGGTGGGCCAGGAGCAAAAGCACACGTACCTGCCACTTGAGGTAAGCGAAGTTGCCCTTCCTTTTGCCGGCCTGTCAATCTTGTGAATTAGTAGAAAGAAAATGGCTTCTCTGGTAGAATTTAGTCTTTCTAAAATCTTCTGGGCAAATAACTTTCCTGGATAACTGTTTTTATTCTTCTGGAAATAGAAGATATCCAGGAGTTTGGCAGAGACTTCATGTATCGAAATGCGCTGCCACACAAAGTCATTTGTTTTTCCGCGTCTCTCGGCAGGTCTGTAACATAGTAGCAGGACAGCGGTGCATAAAGAAGCTCACTGACAACCAGACATCCACAATGATCAAAGCCACGGCAAGATCGGCTCCCGACAGACAGGAAGAGATCAGTAGACTGGTCAGTAAGGCGAGGTCTTCAGGATTAGCCAGCTCTGAGATGGAAAAAACAAAACGAAACACAAAAGAACAGAAAGTTCCTGATGGGATGCAGTCACTCTTTGGTTTTTATATATGCAGGCTTTCCTGTTCTTTAGGTGAAGAGTAACAGCATGGTGGGTGGACCTGATCCATACCTTAAGGAATTTGGGATTGTTGTCCACAATGAAATGACAGAACTCACAGGCAGGGTACTTCCAGCGCCAATGCTGCAATACGGAGGCCGGGTAAGCTTCTTCCATGCCAATCAAAACAAGATGCCAATTGAGTTTTGTCACTAGACACTATTGAATCTGCCTGTCGTTCTACTCATTGTTACTTTTTGTCTTCTGGCTCATATCAAATAAAATGTTGTTTATTCCCTCCTCAACATTCAGATGACCTTAGATTATAATATATTTTCTTTTGTTTCTTTTTCTTTTTAAAGAATAAAACGGTAGCCACACCCAACCAGGGTGTCTGGGACATGCGAGGAAAGCAGTTTTATGCTGGCATTGAAATTAAAGTTTGGGCAGTGGCTTGTTTTGCACCTCAGAAACAATGTAGGGAAGATTTACTGAAGTGAGTATCTTCATATACCCAGCTAAGTAATACCCCTTCCACATATGGGAATATTGCTTTTATGGGAATGTGCTCAGAACACTGGCCCGAAATCCCTGACACCCATAATCATTCCACCTGGCTATACAGAAAAGACTCATATATGCAAAATGCAAACTTGGGAATTACATTAAGTATCTGTATTTTTGAGCATAAATTGGTGAGTGACAAGACTAAAGTAATGCTACTTAGAAATTCTTGTTCTTAGTAAAAGTATTGTATTTTTTCAGATAAAGGTAAAAACTAGTTTATTTTTATTCCTTATAATTTACTAGTGAATGTTTTATTCAAGGTCACTAGCTAAGAATATTGATTCACATATTAAAGATACAGCTATCTATACAGAGAAGTTTGTGAGAAGGATAAAAAAAAATGAAGAAAACAGAACTATTTAATTTAATTAATGTAGAAAGCTGGGCATGGTGGTGCACACCTTTAATCCCAGCACTCGGGAGGCAGAGGTAGGAGGATCGCCGTGAGTTTGAGGCCGCCCTGAGAATACAGAGTGAATTCCAGGTCAGCCTGAGCTAGAGTGAGACCCTGCCTTGAAAAACCAAAAAAAAAAAAAAAAAGTGTGTGTGTGTGTGTGTGTGTGTGTGTGTGTGTGTGCGTGTGTGTGTGTATGTAGCTAATGTAGATATAAAAAGGCATGCTACATGATGTTGACAAATACTCAAATTTTTTTGAAAGTTTTATGCATAGATAGAAGTAGTTTTTTTAAATTTTTATGTATTTATTTGAGAGAAAGGCAGATAGAGAAAGAGAAAAAATGGGTGTCCCAGGGCATCTAGTCACTGCAAATACATTACAGACATATGTACCGCCTGGTGCATCTGGCTTTGCTTGGGTATTGGGGAATTGAACCTGGGTCCTTAGGCTTTGAAGGCAAGTGCCTTAACTGCTGAGCCATCTCTCCAGACAGGAAATAGTTTCTTAATCCAAAATTTAAATTTTAAAATGAATTTGATTTTTTTTTTTTGTTTTTGAGGTAGGATTTCACTGTAGCCCATGCTGATCTGGAACTCACTCTGTAATTCCAGGCTATCTTCGAACTCATGGTGAATCTCCTACCTCTGCCTCCTGAGTGCTAGGATTAAAGGCATGCACCACCATGCCCAGCCTGAGGTTGATTTAAAAAATGTATTTTGGGCTGGAGAGGTGGCTTAGTGGTTAAGTGCTTGCTTGTGAAGCCTAAGGACCCTGGTTCAAGGCTCGATTCCCCAGAACCTATGTTAGCCAGATGCACAAGGGGCACACGCGTCTGGAGTTCATTTGCAGTGGCTGGAGGCCCTGGCACACCCATTCTCTCTCTCTTTCTCTCTCTCTCTCTCTCTCTCTCCCTCTTTCTCTCTCTGTCTGTCGCTCTCAAATAAATAAATAAATAATATCTTTAAAAATGTACTTTATTTATTTGCAAGGAGAATGAGAGAGAGAGAGACTGGGTATACCAGGTCCTCCAGCCACTGCAATCAAACTTCATATGCATGCACAACTATGTGCATCTACAGTGGATACTGAGGAATCGAAACTGGGTTATTAGGCCTTGCAGGCAAGTGTCTTAACCACTGAGCCTTATCTCCAGCTCTGAATTTGATTTTTTAAAGTATTTTATTTATTTATTTATTTATTTATTTATTTATTTATTTATTTATTTTTATTGTTTATTTTGTTAGAGTGGGAAAGAGGCAGAGAGCCAGAGGGAAAGAGGAACTCCAAATGCATGCACTACCATGTGCATCTAGCTTATGTGGGTCCTGGAGAATTGAACCTGGGTCCTTTGGCTTTATAGGCAAGTGCCTTAATGGCTAAGCCATCTCTCCAGCCCTAAATTTGATTTAAAAAGATTTTTTTTTGTTTATTTTTTATTTATTTATTTGAGAGCAACATACAGAGAGAGGAAGAGAGAGAGAATGGGCACGCCAGGGCCTCCAGCCACTGCAACCGAACTCCAGATGCGTGCGCCCCCTTGTGCATCTGGCTAATGTGGGTCCTGGGGAATTGAGCCTCGAACCGGGGTCCTTAGGCTTCACAGGCAAGCGCTTAACCACTAAGCCATCTCTCCAGCCCTGAATTTGATTTTTTTTTAACTGTTGGTTTCATTTGATCTTGTTATTGAACCAAATCTTTTACAAGTTTGAGTCAACTCCTACTCATTGATTTATTGATTTATTTATTTATTTTAGGTAGGACCTTGCTCTAGCTCAGGCTGACCTGGAATTTACTGTGTAGTCTTAGGGTAGCCTCAAACTCATGGCAATCCTCCCACCTCTGCCTCCCCAATGCTGTGATTAAAGGTGTGTGCCACCATGCCCAACTTTTTAAAATTAAAAAAAAAAAATTATTTATTTATTTCCTTTGTTAAAGAGAGAGAGAAAGAGAAAGAGAATGGGCATGCCAAAGGCCTTTAGCCACTGTAAACAAACTCCAGATGCATGTGTCACCTTGTGTATCTGGTTTATGTGGGTGCTGGGTAATTGAACCTGGGTCCTTAGTCTTCTCAGGCTAAGCCATCTCTCCAGCCCCTCACTGATTTTTATGATAGCATGCTTATGTGTTTTCTGTTCAGTACAAACTTTCCTAAATTTTCTTTTACAAGCCTTACTAAAATGTGTCAACTGAAATTTTGACACTCTTTTCTTCAGCACAGAATTTACTGATTTGAATATTTTTTAAAAAAACTTTGAGCAGAAATGCTGTTCTAGTCCCTGAGGCCCAGCTGAGTCGTAATTATTTATAAATTCTAAATGGGTTTTGGGAATATAGTTTAATGGTAGAGTGCTTGCTTGGCATGCATGAGGCTGTAGGTTCAATTTCCAGTACCACAAAAAATAATAATAAAATGGAAGCTCAAAATGGCAATCTGATAGTTTCCTAATACAGATTCTTCTCTGTTGTAATTGCAGTGATACAACTACCAGTCTAGTTTTAATAACTGATTAAGGATTTTTTATTTACATGTGCATTAAAATTAAAGCTGTATGCCACGGATTCTATCTTAACAGGAGTTTCACAGACCAGCTGCGTAAAATCTCCAAGGATGCAGGGATGCCCATCCAGGGCCAGCCATGCTTCTGCAAGTACGCACAAGGTGCAGACAGCGTGGAGCCCATGTTTAAACATCTGAAAATGACCTATGTGGGCCTTCAGCTGATAGTGGTTATCTTGCCTGGAAAGACACCTGTGTATGGTACGCATCCTTTCACTGTGGAATGAGAGATGCTCTCAGGTACTAGGTTCTTACAACCAGGAAAGCTAGGTAATGTTACAGTCCCAGGAACTCACACCCTCAGCGGTTCAGAGCAACAGAGGTCGCATGTGGGGATTAGCTTAGTTGCAGAGAGCTTTGCTTAGCGTGCATCAGACCCAACACCGAATAAAAGAGCTACAAGATTTATTTATTTATTTGTTATTCCTGCTGTGTCCAGTGAGGGTGGGCAGAGGCCTGTGCACCATGTCATTATGGTTTTATCTTTAAGACCCAGCTAGACAAAGAAGCCTCTGTTTGGGATATTACTAGTCCCTAACTTTTTCTCTCCGCATCTGGATATGGGGCATATAAGTCGTTATGTAACCTTGGTAGGGAGGGGATGACTAGAGATAGGGGCTGAAAATGCAGTACCGTCCTGCAGTGGTCTTGGACGCTGGCAGAGGTGAAAAGCACTTAGGAATATCAGAGTGGGGACGAATGGGGAAGCCTTTCACTTCCAGAAGATTTGCTTAGTTTGTATCTATTGTAGCGAAAGTGATACAAAGTTCCTGTGGTAATCATCCAAATAAAGATTATTAGTGTCTTCAAACCACTCCAGCTGGCTGTGGTGGCACATGCCTTTAATCCCAGCATTTGGGAGGCAGAGGTAGGCGGGTTGCCATGAGTTTGTGGTCACCCCGAGACTATGTAGTGAATTCCAGGTCAGCCTGGGCTAGAGTGAGACCGTACCTTAAAAAACAAACAAAAACTCTCTATAGTTGCTTCTTTTATTACCTTCTGTTTATGGCTAGTGTTTAGGGCCGGGAAGAAGTAAAATTCAAAGGGCTGGTATGTATACTGAGAGGGAGGAGCTGGAGAGACTGATCCCTTTGCCAGACCAGTCATGCTGGAGAAGAAACCTCAAGGGACTAAACAAGTGGTGGCAGGCAGCACCCGAGAGTAAAGAAAGCAGGCTGGCTTCCAGGCCTGCAGGGAAGGAAGAGAAGAGGGGAAGGCTATGGAACTTGGGTGTAGGGGTGGGGAATTGCCTGAAGGTTTAGCAGAGGAAAGCACCAACAAATGAGAGGCATCTAACCCAGTGAAGGGTTAGGTTTTTTTCTTTACTTTTAGCAATTAGAACCTAAACATGAAAAAATTAATTGACTTACTTTTATAGCTGAGGTGAAGCGTGTTGGAGATACCCTTCTAGGTATGGCCACACAGTGTGTCCAGGTAAAAAACGTTGTGAAGACCTCACCCCAAACACTTTCCAACCTTTGCTTGAAGATAAATGCCAAGCTTGGAGGAATTAACAACGTGCTTGTGCCTCATCAGAGGTGAGCTCCTAAAGTCTGTTCTTCCCACTTTTTTCTAAACTCTAACATATGTAATTTATGTTAAGAATGCATGTTTCAGGCTAGAGAGTTGGCTCAGTAGTTAAGACACTTGTTTGCAAAGCATAACAACCTGGGTTTGATTTCCCAGTACCCACATAAAGCCAGATGCACAGTGGCTCATGCATCTGGAGTTCATTTGCAATGGCCAGAGCCCCTGGCGCACCTATTCTCTGTGTTTCTCTTCTCTATCTCTCTCTGCTTGCAAATAAATTTAAAAAAATATTTTTTTAAATGCATGTTTCAGCCAGGTGTGGTGGTACACACCTGTAATTCCAGCACTTGGAAAGGTTGTAGCCTGAAGATCTCAAGTTCATCCAATCTGGGATAAATAGCAAAACCATCTCAAAAAAACCAATGGCTGAGATGTTGCTGATAGAGTGTTTGTCCATCATATGCAAGGCTTTAGGTTCCATTCCCAGCAGTGAGAAACAAAATGCACATCTCAAATATGTATCAGAATTACTGTTGCTTGCATACGTATGCACCCCTATCTCTCTCACCTAGTTAAGTCTTAGGACATTTCCAGACCCCATCAGGTTTTCTCTTGCTGTTCTAAATAGACAGCCCCAGAGCTAGGGATGTAGTTTAGTTGTACAGTGCTTGCCTATTATGTGAGACCTTGAGTTCAGTCCCTAGCACTACGACAAACAGACAGACAGATCAATCATCCCCCAAAGGAAACTGCTATTCTGGCCTGTATTACTGTTAGTTTTCTCTGTTTTAACCTTGACATAAGTAGAACCATACTGCATATACTATCTTGTGTATCTTCTTTTGCTCAACGTTATATCTATGCAGTTCACTTACATTATGGTATTTAATAGTAGTTACCTGTTTTCATTACTATGAGTCATTTCATTATGTAAATTAAATAATAAATCCCACAGTTTATCTCTTCTGCCATTGACCTCCTAAATACTTTGTGCAATTCTACAGTATTGGTGGATGTACACATCTCTCCAGCCCCCCCCCCATTTCCCATTTTTAAAAAATATTTTTTATTCATTTATTAGAGAGAAAGAAAATATGGTCACTCCAGGGCCTCTTGCCACTGCAAACAAACTCCAGAAACATGTGCCATTTTTTGCATCTGGCTTTATTAGGGTCCTGGGGAATTGAATCCAGGCTGTTCGGCTTTACAATGAAGCTGCTAACCATCTCTTCAAGCCCCTAGAATTTTTATTTATTTATTTTTTTCTTTTTTCCCAATTTTTATTAACATTCTCCATGATTATAAAAAATATCCCATGGTAATACCCTCCATCCCCCTTCCCCCACTTTCCCCTTTGAAATTCCATTCTCCATCATATCCCCTCCCAATCTCAATCATTCTAGTTACATATATACAATACCAATCTATTAAGTACCCTGGGTTTGATCCCTATGACTCAATAAACCAGGTGTGGTGGCATACACCTGCAATCCCAGCACTCCATTCCAGATTCTACGGCAGGAGGATCAGGAAGTTCAAGGTCATCCTTGACTACATAGAGAGACTAGGCTAACCTGGGCTACATGAGAACTCTCATGTTTCAAAACAAAAGGATTTTTTGTGAAGATTAGATGACTTAGTAGGTGTAGAGTGCTTAACACAGTTGTTGAGTTGCTGGACATAATGCATGTAAGTTATTGTTATGTTACGCACATGTTTACTATGCATACATATCTGTGGCTGTTAATTATTCTGTGTCAGGCCTATGCTGTGTGATGATACTGAGAGATAAACGTGACCCAGTCTCTGCCTTATGAACCTCATCTTTTTAAAAAATACTTTATTTATGTTTAAAATATTTTTATTTATTTGCAAGCAGAGAGAGATAGAGAAGGGATATAGACAGAGAGAATGGGTGCCTCAGGGCCTCCAGCTGCTGCAAATGAACTCCAGATGCATATGCCACTTTGTGCACCTGGCTTTACACGGGTACTTGGAAATTGGACTTGGGTCGTTAGTCTTTGTAAGCAAGTGCCTTAACTGCTGACTTATCTCTAGCCCTTATTAATTATTTATTTTATTTTATTTTAATTTATTTGAGAGACAGAGAGAGAAAGGGGTGGAGATGGAGAGAGAATAGTGTGACAGGGTACTGAAATTGAACTTCAAACGCATGTGCCACTATGGGCATCTGGCTTATGTGGGTACTGGGAAATCAAACCTGGGTCCTTAGGCTTCACAGGCAAGTTCCTTAACTACTAAGCCATCTCTGCAGCACTGATTTATTTATTTGTAAGCAGAGAGAAAATGTATATGTAAGAGTGAGTATTGCTGAGCATGGTGGCACATACCTTTAATCCCAGCACTGGAGAGGCAGAGGTAGGAGAGTTGCCATGAGTTTGAGGCCACCCTGAGACTACTTAGTGAATTTTAGGTCAGCCTGGACTAGAGTAAAACCTTACCTCGAAAAACACCCAAAAAAAAAAAAAAAAAAAAGAGTGAGTATGGGCACTTCAGAGCCTCTTGCCACTAGAAACAAACTCCAGATACATACACCACTTTATTCATCTGGTTTTATGTGGGTACTGGGGAATTTGGGCTCAGGTGACAGGCTTTGCAAGCAAGTGCCTTTTTAACCACTGAGCAATCTCCTAGCACAGAACCTCATATTTACTTTAGTATTTATTACATGGAATTGTCAGTTTGGCATGCTGTCTCTATTGTAGTTTGTGCTGGGCATGGTGGCACATGCCTTTAATCTGAGTACTCAGGAAACAAAGGTAGGAGGATCACCATGAATTTGAGGCCACCCTGAGACTTCATAGTGAATTCCGGGTCAGCCTGGGCTACAGCAAGACCCTACCTTAAAAAAACAAAATAAAAGCAAGGCATGGTGGTGCACACCTTTAATCCTAGTACTCAGGAGGCAGAGGTAGGAGGATTGCAGTGAGTTCAAGGCCACCCTGAGACTACATAGTTAATTACATTACAGGTCAGCCTGGACCAGAATGAGACCCTACCTGAAAAAAAAAACAAAAATAAAATAGACAAAATGTAAAAGAATATAGTCCCAAGTGCTACATTTAGGAATACTGTAGGGCTGGTTGCCTCAGTGTATCAAATGTTTGCCATATAAACATGAGTACTGAGTTTGGATCCCGGGGTTCACATAAAGAGCTGGACACTGACAGGTCCCTGTAATCCTAGCTCACTTGCAGTGAGGTGAAAAGCAGAGGCAGAGAAATCCCCTGGAAGCTCACAGGCCAGCTAGCCTGGCAGCAGTGAACAATGAGTGATTACTTTAAAACATGGTAGGCTCGGGGACTGGGGAGATGGCTTAGCGGTTAATTACATTTGCCTGCAAAGTCAAAGGATCCAGGTTTGATTCCGTAGTACCCGCGGAAGCCAGATGCACAAGGTGGTACATATGTCTGGAGTTGCCAGTGGTTGGAGGCCCTGGCACACCCATTCTCTCTATCTCTTTGTCTCTCTCTCCCCCTTCCTCCCTGTCTGTGCCTCTTTCAAACAAAGAAATCTTTAAAAAAATTCAAAAAAAGAAGGAGAGATGACATATTTAAAAAAACAAACAAGCCAGGCATGGTGGTGCATGCCTTTAATCCCGGCACTTGGGAGGCAGAGGTAAGAGGATTGCTGTGAGTTCAAGGCCACCCTGAGACTACATAGTGAATTCCAGGTCAGCCTGGGCTACAGTGAGACCTACTTCAAAACAAACAAACAAAAACCCAAGCTCATTTATTTGGCACTGATTTTTCTATCAAAAAAAAAAAAAAATCATGCATGCTTTTTTGGTAAAAGCTAGTCAGAAACCTGAGGTGTGCTGGTGTTATGTCTATAATCTCAACATTTGGGAAGCACAAGCAGGATTATGGGTTCAAAACCAGCATGAGCTGAATAAATAGCACAACTCTGTCTGAACTCCACTCACACACACACACACACACAAATTATAGCCAAAAAGATAAATATGATGTGAGGTTTATATGTGTGTGGGGGGGTCAGAGGGCAGTCCCTGGTAAGTCTTTGCCTTCTACTATGTTTATTTATTTATTTTGAGGTAAGCCCAATTTTTTTTTTCTTTTAATGAGAAAGAGCAAGAGCAAGCAAGAGAGAGAGAGAATTGGCACACCAGGGCCTCCAGCCACTGTAGTCAAATACCTCCTCCTACTTCTGCCTCCCAAGTGCTGAGAGTAAAGGCATCGCCACCATCATGTCTGTGTGGTTTTTTTTTTTTTTTTTTTTTTTTTGGCTTTTTGAGGTAAGGTCTCACTCTAGCCTAGGGTGGTCTAGAATTCACTGTGTAGCCTCAGGATGGCCTCAAACTCATGGCGATTCTCCTACCTCTGCCTCCCGAGTGCTGGGATTAAAGGTATGTGCCGCCACGCCTGGCTGAATTCATTTTTTTCAACCAATATTTATTGATTGTCATGTATAAGCTAAGCAGTGTTATAGGCACTAGGGATATAGTAATGATCAAGGCAAATAAAAATATCTACTATTGTAGAGATATTTGTGTAGACAAAAAAAAATAGATAAGCAAAAATATGGGTATAAGTGAGAGACTATGGACCAAAATATTATCTGCCCAAAGGAAAAACAGACTTGATTCTCTTCTCTCAGTAGGTTATCTTAAAGGCACTGAGAATGTAGAAGGTTAGTGTCTTCTCCCATTAGACACAAGCTCTCTCTTCTAAGCCTTTTTCTGTGGTTATCTGTGATGATAGTTTTTCCGAATCTAAAGATTTGCACTTGAATGTCTGAGTGGCACTGTCTCCTTAAATCTGAGCAGGCCCTCGGTGTTCCAGCAGCCTGTCATCTTCCTGGGAGCAGATGTCACGCATCCCCCTGCGGGGGATGGGAAGAAGCCCTCCATTGCAGCTGTGGTGGGCAGCATGGATGGCCATCCCAGCCGGTACTGTGCCACGGTCCGGGTGCAGACATCCCGGCAGGAGATATCCCAGGAGCTCCTCTATAGTCAGGAGGTTATCCAGGACCTGACTAACATGGTTCGAGAGCTGCTGATCCAGTTCTACAAGTCCACACGCTTCAAACCCACTCGCATCATCTACTACCGTGGAGGGGTATCAGAGGGACAGATGAAACAGGTACTGTCACCAGTTCAGTGTTGTCCTGTGGGACTTGTAGGAATCTGATGAAGCTTTCTCTCATCTGTACTTGATAAGTCAGATCTAGGGATTCTAGGCGAGTTTGCAATGAAACAGAACTCCATTTCTGTCTCCTAGGTAGCTTGGCCTGAGCTGATAGCAATTCGAAAGGCATGTATAAGCTTGGAAGAAGACTATCGGCCAGGAATAACATATGTAGTGGTGCAGAAAAGGCACCACACGCGACTCTTCTGTGCAGATAAAACAGAAAGGGTAAGAGGACATCATGTCAGCTTCCTTAGCTGACACTGTGGCCAGCGATTAGTTTTATTAAGACTGGGTATGCTTACCAATATTAATAACCTACTAACCTTCTGAACAGTCAAACCTAAATGACCAATTTTGAATAATCCAAGTTTCAAGAATTATGTTTCAGCCAGGTGTGGTGGCGCGCACCTTTAGTCCCAGCACTTGGGACACTGAAGTAAGAGGATTCCTGTGGGTTCAAGACCGCCCTAAGGTTACAGTGAGTTCCAGGTCAGCCTGTGCTAGAGTGAGGCTCTGTCTTAAAAAGACCAGGGGGGAAAAAAAGAATGGATATTTCTCTTGTGTGTCAGAAATGCTGGTTTCTAGAGTTTTTTTTTTTTTTAATTTTTATTTTATTTATTTATTTGAGAGCGACAGACAGAGAGAAAGACAGATAGAGGGAGAGAGAGAGAATGGGCACGCCAGGGCTTCCAGCCTCTGCAAACGAACTCCAGATGCGTGCGCCCCCTTGTGCATCTGGCTAACGTGGGACCTGGGGAACCGAGCCTCGAACCAGGGTCCTTAGGCTTCACAGGCGAGCGCTTAACCGCTAAGCCATCTCTCCAGCCCTAATTTTTATTTTATTTATTTATTTGAGAGCGACAGACAGAGAGAAAGACAGATAGAGGGAGAGAGAGAGAATGGGCACGCCAGGGCTTCCAGCCTCTGCAAACGAACTCCAGACGCATGCGCCCCCTTGTGCATCTGGCTAACGTGGGACCTGGGGAACCAAGCCTTGAACCCGGGTCCTTAGGCTTCACAGGCGAGCGCTTAACCGCTTAGCCATCTCTCCAGCCCTCTAGAGTTGTTTTGTGTGGGTGATATTATTTGATTTTTTTTTGAGGGAGACTGATCAGAAACATGCCAGGTACATCATGTTACAGGCAACTTTAAATTGGAGGATTTTGTGTGTTCTATTGTTGTATTGTATGTATGTGTGTATGTGTTTTGCTAGGAATCAAACCCAGGACCTCGCCCATGCCCCTAGCTACTTTTTTGGGCAGGTGAAGGAGATATATGTGAATAGTTTGTGTGTGTGTTTGTATGCACATTCATATATGTGTGTGCAGGCATGTATGTATAAGTATATGTGTGATTGTGGGTGTGGGAGCCAGAGGTGGTGTCTCCTCAATTTTTTTCTTTCTTCTTCTTCTTTTTTTTTTTTTTTTTGTTAGGGTCTCACTGTAGCCCAGTGTAGCAGACAGATTTAGGTTCGCCTGAGATGAACTTCCAGACCAGGCACAGTTATGGAGGAAGGGATCTTTATTGAAGCTTACAGATCCAGGAGAAGTTCCATAATGGCAGAAGAAGCTGGCCTGCCTTCACAGGCCCAAGCAGAGAGAGGGAAGTACAAGCTTAAAAGCCAAAAGCCACAGCACACTTCAGGAACTCCAGCTAGGCACATTTTGTATATCTTTAGATTGAAATCGGAAACCCACCACCACACCTTAAGATCACCCAGTGACATTGCCTCGAGCCAGGTAGCCAGCAGATGCAAACTACAAACAATAAAGAACTGAATATATTGGGGGCCATCTATTCAAGCCACCACACCCAGGCTGACTTAGAATTCACTATGTAGTCTCAGGGTGGTCTTGAACTCATGGCGATCCTCCTATCTCTGCCTCCCTAGTGCTGGGATTAAAGGTGTGCACCACCATGCCTGGCTCAATTGTCTTTTGAGACAGGATCTCTCTCGCTGGACTCAGAACTCACCCAGTGAGCTAGACTAGCTAACCAGTAGGCCCTGGAGATCCCGTGTCAGCCTTCCCAGGACTAGGATCACGAGTACGTGGCAGCACACCTGACATTTATATGGATGCTGGAGATCTGAACTCGTGTTTTCATGCTTCTGTGGCAAGCAGTTTACCTACTGAGCCATCTCCCCTCTGCTACCTTTGAGCACCCATGCCGGAAGCACAGTATGAGGGCACGAAGAAGAAACTCCCTTCCCAGCGACTGCGTATCATGCAGGGAGTTCTGTGATGTCATGCTCACCACAGGAAAAACACTTCTCTGGTCCATAATGCACTTATGGTAGTCTGACTGAGGCTTTCTCAGTTTTATGTTGTTGAGAAAGCAATCTGCATTCTTCAGTAACAACACTTTGGGCTTGATCTTGCCCCAGGCCAGTGATGTGCAGTGTGGCATGCACTCCGGGCGCAGCCACAGCTCCCAGTTTGTCACACTGTCACGTGAGTGAACAGCCCGTGTTCTACAGGATTGCTAAACTGTGATCTTTTAGAAGGTTAGGTAGGTTAAGTTAAGTGCAGTTTTGATTTATGAAGACTTTATTTTACAGGGGGTTTGTTGGACATAGCCCCTTTGTAAGCTGAAGTACATCCACATTCTCACCTGTAAAACATGATTAAGAACATCTCTGGGGCTGGAGAGATGGCTTAGTGGTTAAGGCATTTGTCTGCAAAGCCAAAGGACCCTGGTTCGATTCTCCAGGACCCACATAAACCAGATGCACAAGGGGGCGCACGCGTCTGGAGTTCGTTTGCAGTGGCTGGAAGCCCTGGTGTGCTCATTCTCTCTCCCTCTCAAATAAATAAAGAAATAAGTTTAAAAAAAAAAATCTCTGCACACACCTATAATCCCTATACTCAGGAGGCTGAGGTAGGAGGATTACTGTGAGTTCAAGGCCACTCTGAGACCACATGGTGAATTCCAGGTTAGCTTGGGTTAGAGTGAGACCCTACCTCAAAAAAAATCAGATTAATAAATAAATGCTAATTTAGTATATAAGTCCCAGCACTTGATGAAAGATATTTTATGCTATCTGTTTATAATTTCATGAGCTTGTTTGGAGGTTTTAGCAAGGGAGCACATCTACTTACATACCCTTGACCAAAGACCAGACCTCCTTCTGGGAAGGTTGTCCTCTTAGAAGAATGCGGTGTCGGGAGGGATACATACATGGAACAGGGAGGGACTCAGCCAGGTCAGCAAAATCAACCCTGGAGATCAGTGGGGTAACAGGAGTCACAGCTAGATTGCCCTCACATCCTATAACTTTGAATAACTTTGCTGCTTTGATTTTTTTTAGATTTATTTTTATTTATTTATTAGAGACAGAGCAAGGAGTGGGGAAGAGAAAGTGAGAATGGGTGTGTCAGAGTCTCTAGCTACTGCAAACAAACTCCAGATGCATATACCACCATGTGCATCTGGCTTATGTGGAACCTGGAGAATTGAACTTGGGTCCTTAGGCTTCACCGGCATGTGCCTTAGCTGCTAAGCCATCTCTCTAGTCTGCTGCTTGATTTTTGTTGTTGTTGTTGTTGTTTTCTTTTTGTTTTTTTGAGGTAGGGTCTCACTGTAGCCCAGGCTGTCTTGGAATTCACTCTGTATTCTCAGGGTGGCCTCGAACTCACTGTGATCCTCCTACCTCTGCCTCCCATGTGCTGGGATTAAAGCTATGTAACACCATGCCTGGAGAGTTCCAGTTCTCTAGTTTACCAGCATCTCCAATTCTCTGAGCATGCCTCTGGCCAGTCTCCATCTCTGAATCTGTCTAATTTCCCACTTGCTTCCCTTCTACTCTCAAGGGGAACAAATGATTTGTTTAATCATGAAGCATGTTGCAAATATGTGATAGCAGGGCTTGGGAGATGGCTCAGCAGTTAAAGGTGCGTGCTTGCAAAGGCTACTGGGCTGGGTTCGATTCCCAAGCCACCATGTAAGCTGGGTGCAAGTGTCTGACATTAAATTGCAGCAGTAAGGGGCCCTGGCACCCCCTTCCCACACACCCACGCACATGCAAGTAAACACATGAAAGAAAAACTCCTAGTCAGGTCTGAAGTGCTGTAGTTTTTAAAATTGTTTTCTGTTCCCCATGGCATTTGTCCCAAACTTTTGATACTTTTCTTAAATCTCCCACCCTGTCCATGAATCCTTAGTACCAATGAAGGTCTACCTTATGCACTGATAGTGTGTGTTAAGCATACTGTCTTCCCATGTCTTGCCTTCTGTTGTCCCAGAAAAACATTATCTGGAAGGCATGAGTTTTCTATTAGCTCTCCTCCAGACCCAAACTTCCTTAGACTATGTGCTTTCTTTATTTTTTTTTAAATTTTGTTTATTTTTATTTATTTATTTGAGAGTGAAAGAGATAGAGAGAGGGCGAAAGAGAGAGAGAGAGAATGAGCTCACCAGTGCCTCCAGCCTCTGCAAATGAACTCCAGATGCATGTGCTACTTTGTGCATCTAGCTTATGTGAGAACTGGGGAATTGAGCCTCGAACCAGGGTTCTTAGGCTTCACAGGCAAGTGCTTAACTGCTAAGCCATCTCTCCTTCCCTGATCATGTGCTTCTTACGTCCTTCCTCATATCTCTGGCTAATCTCTCCATCTATGCTTTTACCCCAATTCTTTCTGCTTTCTCTAGAGTCTCATTTTGTAATAATGACCCTTTTTTTTTTTTAAGTTTCAATCTCCCCTTTAAAAAAAATATTTAGTTGAGAGAGAGAGAAAAAAAAATGAGCATGCCAGGGCCTCCAGCCACTGCAGACAAACTCCAGATGTATGCACTACCTTGTGCATCTGGTTTATGTGGGTATTGGGTAGTAAAATTTGAGTCCTTTGGCTTTGCTGGCAAGTGCCTTAATGGTTAAGTCATCTCCCTAGCCCACTTTTCTTTTTTTTTAATTTATTTGTTTTAATTAAATTTAATTTTTTTGCCTACCTCTGCAATCAGACTTTCTTTGACTTCCTCCTAATCTTTACCCACTGCCGTTTTCTGGTCTTCAATACTTTTCCTTCTCTTCAACCTCAACTCTGTGTTTAGCCGCATCCACTTTTCTGGGCTCACTTGTTCTCCTTGAGAGTAGAAAGCAAGCAAATACGCAAACAGACAGATAGAGAGATGGAGATTAGCCAGAGGCATGCTCAGAGAATTGGAGATGCTGGTCAGGGGGTAAATAAAATGAGCTAAAGAAATATAAATATGTGTGCTTGCATAGTATATGGGAGCACATGTGGAGGTCAGAGGACAACAGTGTATCATTCATGTTCTTCCTTCTTTGTTGTTGCTGTTTTGCTATTGGGAAGGCCAGTCTAACTCACTCATAAGCTTTAGGATCCTCCTGGCTCCACCTCTCATTGCTTTCTCTCCAGCCCCTCAATCTTCTCTTTCTGTGACTCAAATCTTCCTCAGTTCTCCCAGTAAACATTCCTTAACTTTGCTCCTCCATCCTTCTACCTGCTGCTTTATCTTTTCTTCTTTTCATGACTTTTCTTTGAAGGAAAAAAAAAAGTCATTTGACTTTCTGTCTGTACCCTCTCACACCATACTTCATACGCTAGCCTGACTGATTTCAGGAAGCCAGGAGTTCAAGAGAAAACTGAAGCTCCATGCCTTTCACATCCCTTGTCGGGTCAGAGTCCCACACTGCCCTCTCTCTTTGCAGGACTTAAAGCCACATTGCCTTTTTTGGCCATAGCAATATGACTTTCCCACTTTACTACCTACCTCTGCAATCAGACTTTCTTGGACTCTTCCTCCTTCTCTTCTTTACCTACTACTGTTTTCTGGTCTTCCATACTTTTCCTTCTCAACCTCAACTCTGTGTTTAGCCTCATCCGCCTTTCTGGGTCCACTTGTTTGCTTATCAACATTCCTAGCCCTAAGCCACCCTGTGTGGCTCCTGGTTTGTACTGTGAATGATCTCTACCAGGCGTTTTCACTTAGCTGCTCTTTGGGCATTGTTCAGCCTACAGATGCTAGGCAGTATAATGAGAACAACAAAAAGGCCCTTATAGCAGCTTCCAGAGATTCAAGACATTCACTGTGGCTCTGCTGCAGCTGTGACCCCACTGTCCTCCCTTTGGAACTTAGCCTGAGAGAGACATCTATCTGGAGCCTCGCCACTGACTGTGGCGGAAGGGAAAATAGATACAAGGACAAGCCGTGTGTTGGTTCTTGAAGTTTCTGCCCAGAAGCAACACATTTTGTCAGTCATGACCATTGCTGAGGTAAGTGCTGAATAACCCTCCCCCAGAGAAGGGCAAGGGAAGATTTGGCACCAGCAATATACTTTGCCACAGGCAATTTAAGCAAAACACCTAAGCCTTCCACCTAATATTTTATCCCCATCCAAAACCTTTTTCTTCCCCAATTTTCCTTTTATTCTGTTACTTAGCATCAATAGTTTGAGTCATCACAATTCTTCTACCTTTTTGTCCCTCCATATCCAATGGATCAAACCATCCTCAGTGTTCTGCCTCCAAATCATTCTCAAGTTTGTGTGTTCCCACCATCCTAGGCAGTTTGCCTGTAGTACAAGAGACTCCTAGCAACTCCATTTCCATCCTGCCTTCATCCCATTTCACGGTTTCTAAAATACATGCCACTGCTCAAAACCCTTGAAGGATCCTCCATTGCTGACCAAACACTCCTTTGCTCTTTAGTGTTTTTCCAAGGGCTCCAAATTCATTTCCTCTTTCACCCTGACCTTAGAAATCTACAACATGCATTCTTTTTTTTAAATTTTTTTTATTTATTTATTTGAGAGCGACAGACACAGAGAGAAAGACAGATAGAGGGAGAGAGAGAGAATGGGCGCGCCAGGGCTTCCAGCCTCTGCAAACGAACTCCAGACACGTGCGCACCCTTGTGCATCTGGCTTACGTGGGACCTGGGGAACCGAGCCTCGAACCGGGGTCCTTAGGCTTCACAGGCAAGTGCTTAACCACTAAGCCATCTCTCCAGCCCGCATTCTTTTTTTAATTATCAAATTGTATTTATTGATGGGAGTACAAAGCCAAGGAAAGGCACTCATGTGGCTAGAGATTCCATGTGGAAGGTCTGAAAAAAAAAAGAGAGAGAAAAGAAAGTTCAGGAAGCTCCTTCCATGTGGGGAGCTGAAGGGAGTATAGAATCCATGTGGAGAGTAAGGGCTGTGGGGCCTCCCCTTGACTTAACCCAGCTGGGCCTGGGCCCCAGCTGAGGGAAACACTCACTCACAGCTGGAAGTTCCCAAGTGGTCAGAGGGCCTGCCCTCCCCTTGCAAAGGTATTTATAACCTTAGTGGTGGGCTGTCTTCCAGCTCAGGTGAACCAGAGAGACTTCTGGTTGGTTAGGGCTCGGGGCTATCTCAGGAAGAGGTTAGCCCTGACACCAAGTTCTGAGGGCTGAACTTGACCAACCCCAATGTTTAATTCCTATGAAAGACCTCCCTCCCAGGAGGGTCCTTGTTGTTTGTGTAAAAACAGGTGTAGGGAACTAGGCAAGAGCTAAGAAGCCAGATCATCTTTGATTTCTAGCAAGTACAGAAATCCTGCCCCCCCCCTTTTCTTTTTACTTCCAAGAGTCCAGTCACCCTAACTGTACTCCTTCTCATTCCCCGTCTCATGAGAAGACACTGTAAGTGCTGTTAGAGGAGAGGGGCGATGACATCAAATCTTGAGTGACCACATCCATCCCGTACCTTCTTTCCATTTTTGTTAAGGTGGAAGTACAGTAATACCTCTTGGCATTAGTTTATACAAATGCATGTACTTCTGTAGCCACCTCCACAATTAGGATGTATAAATTCCATTACACTAAAACTTCTTTTTTTTTCAGTGCTGGGGGCTGTGTGTGTGTGTGTGTGTGTGTGTGTGTGCGTCTGTGTGTTTATATGTCTGTCTGTCTGTGTATCTGTGTGTGTATTCATGCAACTATTGAATTCTATCCTCAGTCTTTTTGCTTTTTTTTTGGTTTTTCGAGGTAGGGTCTCACTCTAGCCCAGGCTGACCTAGAATTCACTCTGTAGTCTCAGGGTGGCCTCAAACTCACGGCAATCCTCCGACCTCTGCCTCCCAAGTGCTGGGATTAAAGGCGTGCACCACCACACCTGGCTTCTTTTTGCTTTTTATTTTGTTTTTATTTTTTATTTTTGTTTGACAGAGTGAGAAAGATGCAGATAGAGTAGAGAGAGAATGCATCAAAGCCTCCATCTGCTGCAAACGAACTCGACACACCTTCCACCTTGTGCTTCTGGCTTACATGGGTCCTGGGGAATTGAACCTGGGGTTTTGCAGGCAAGCACCTTAGCTGCTAAGCCATCTCTCCCTCTCCAGCCTGTTTTTGCTTTTTTTTTTTTTTTTCCAAGGTAGGGTCCCACTCTGGTCCAGGCTGACCTGGAATTCACTATGTAGTCTCAGGGTGGCCTTGATCTCAGTGATCCTCTTACCTTTCCCTCCCAAGTGCTGGAATGCTGGAATTAAAGGCATGTGCCACCACGCCCAGCTTTTTTTTTTTTTTTTTTTTAATATATTTTAAGGTAGGGTCTCGTTCTAGCACAGGCTGACCTGGAATTCACTGTGCTGTTTTTGCTTTTTAATTTGAAATTGGTCTCACTAAACTGCCCAGGTTGGCATGAATTCACTCTGTAGCCCAAGCCTTGAATTGGGATCCTCCTGTTTCCACCTCCCAAGTAACTGGGATCACAGGCCTAAACCACCAAAAATTGTTTTGTGCTGTTTTTTCTTTTTGATGTTGGGTCTCCCTCTAGCCCAGGCTGACCTGGAATCCACTATGTACTCTCACTTGAAGTCAAAGAGATCCTCCTACCTCTGCCTCCCAAGTGCTGGGATTAAAGGTGTGTGCCACCACGCTTGGCTCTTATGTGCTGTTTGTTTGTTTGTTTTTGTTTTTTTAATTTGAGAGAGAGAGAGAGGGAATGAGAATTGGCACACTAGGACCTCAACCACTAAAACTGAACACCAGACGCTTCTGTCACCTAGTGGGCATGTGCAACCTTGCAGTTGCCTCACCTTTGTGTGTCTGGCTTAGGTGGGATCTGGAAAGTCCAACATAGGTCCTTAGGCTTCACAGGCAAGCGCCTGAACAGCTAAGCCATCTCTCCAGCACTGAAACTTATTTCTTTTCTTTTCTTTCCCCTTTTTTTTTTGTTTTTTGTTTTTTGTTTTTTCAAGCTAGGGTCTCACTCTAGCCCAGGCTGACCTGGAATTCACTATGTAGTCTCAGCATGGCCTTGAACTCATGCAGTCCTCTTACCTCTGCCTCCCAAGTGCTGAGATTAAAGGTGTGCACCACCATGCCTGGCTACTGAAATTCATTTCTTATCTTTTTTCTTTTGTGGGGCCAAAGATTGAACCCAGGGATTTGCTCATGCTGGGCAAGCACCCTACCACTGCATGACATTCTGATCCTTTTATAAAAAATATATTTTGGGCTGGAGAGATGGCGTAGTGATTAAGGTGCTTGTCTACAAAGCCAAAGGATCCAGGTTTGATTCCCCAAGACCCATGTAAGCCAGATGCACAAAGTGGAGCATGTGTCTGGAATTTGTTTCTAGCCAAAGGCCCTGGCACGTTTATTCTGTCTCTACCCGTTTCTCCCTCTCTCTGTCCAATAATAAAATTAAGATAAAAATTATATATACATATATGTATACACACACACATTTATTTATTTGCAAGAAGAGAGAAAAAGAAAGAGAATGGGTACACCAGCACCTCTTACTACTGTAAACACTCCATATGCATGTGTCATTCTGATCCTTACATTCCCATGTTTTCTCCCCATGTCTGGGCATACCAGTGTGCCATCTATAAATGTGTGGAAATATTATTGCAGAAAAACACAAGTAAGCTGGGCGTGGTGGTGCATGCCATTAATCCCAGCACGTGGGAAGCAGAGGTAGGAGTATCACTGTGAGTTTGAGGCCACCCTGAAACTACATAGTGAATTCCAAGTTAGTCTGGACTAGAGCTAGACCCTTCTGGGGGTGGGGTGGCGGGGGGAGAAGGGGAAAGGAAGAAAAAAAAAACCTCTAGGCTGAAATGGCTGACCTAAAGGAAAGTTACTATGGGATTCAACTTTTTTGTTTTTTAATTTTGTTTTGTTTTTTGAGATAGGGTTTTTTGCTCTAGCCTAGGCTGGCCTGGAATTCACTATGTAGTCTCATGCTGGCCTCAAACTCACAGTGATCCTCCTACCTCTGCCTCCCAACTGTTGGAATTAAAGATGTGCGCCACCATGCCCAGCAACTTTTTTGTTTTTGAGACTCTCAGCCCAGGCTGGCCTTGAACCCTTAATAGTCTTCCTGCCTCCGTTTCCTGTTTGCTGAGACTACAGGTGTAAACCACCATCCTCAGCTCAACATCTTGAAGTAAACTAGTTTTCAAGACTTCACTTTGGAGCAGTTTACCAACTTGTTACCAATAAACACCTAAAAGGAAAAAGTGTCCTGAGCATACCTTGGAGCTCTGATGACTAATTACTTTTTGTTGTTGTTAACAGGTGGGGAAAAGTGGCAATGTCCCAGCAGGCACTACGGTGGATAGTACCATCACCCATCCATCTGAGTTTGACTTTTACCTCTGTAGTCATGCAGGAATTCAGGTAATTTGGAAGCTGGTCCAGATCTTTGATCTGATTAGAGGAGATTTGCAAGTTCCGTAACTAGCTTGAGTAGACTTGTTAAACATTGTGCTTAACTTTGTTAATTGCTCTGTTCCAGAACTGTTATGTTTTGGTTTAGGTAACTACTTGTATGTGTGTTAGGATTAGGTTTTAGTTGCTCTCTTCTAGCCAAAACACATGAGGCATTAATCTAAAACTCTCTCTCCAGGGAACCAGCCGTCCTTCACATTACCAGGTCTTGTGGGATGACAACTGCTTCACCGCAGATGAGCTCCAGCTACTGACTTACCAGCTGTGTCACACCTATGTGAGGTGCACACGCTCAGTCTCTATTCCAGCCCCTGCCTATTATGCCCGGCTCGTAGCATTTAGGGCAAGGTATCACCTGGTGGATAAAGATCATGACAGGCAAGTTTCTCAAGCAAAATAAAATCTTTCTATTTTGGAAGCATGTTGGGCTGGGCTGATGGCTCAGCAGTTAAAGCACTTGCTTGCAAAGCCTGCTCATTCAGGTTCGATTCTCCAATACCTATATAAAGCCAGAGGTAAAAGTGGCACATGTTGTTTTCAAGGGCAAGAGGCCTGGTACACCCATACTCAGTTTTTCTCTCAAATAAAAATATTTTTAAAATAAAATCAACTCTTAAAGATTTAAGCTTCCATTTAAATTTGAAGTTACAAGGAACAAATAAAATTGAGTAAGATTCTGAGAGTTTATGTGACTTTTGGTCCAAAAAGTGCTCAGGTTTGTTTATACTTGCATTGTGTTTCTAAAAGTAGTCTTTAGAGGTGCCTGTGGTTTTCCCATAGAGCTAAGCGCATCTCAGTTCTGCAAAGATTCAAAAGGTGGCCAGCACAGTGTCCTGGCTCCAGTCAAATGCCCGTAGATTCTACGTCACGCATGGGAGAGTCCCAGCTAGTTCATCTTGTTTTCAGTATGGTGTAGAAAAATGCACCAGAGTGAACCTGGATGTATGTGGGTGGGGGGAGGGGGAACCAGGCCATTCCCACCCCCAGATAGGGATCTCAAGAGAATCAGATGTTTTGACCTGTTACTGAACTACTACTAAGAAGCCAAACTCTGCAGTAACTTTCTTTTCCAAATGACCATCTGTGACGTGTAGCAGTTTCTGGGCTCCACCCCAAGTCTGAGTTCAGCTGCTAAATAGTAGACATTCCACAGCAAGTCTATTGCTGTAAGGGTTTGGAAACACACTATTATGGAAAATGCCCAGCTGTGGTTTTGTGCCCTCCATTGTGTCATATACATTCATTCATTCAATGCATTAAGTAGGCACTGTATGCCCAGTGCTGTGCTTAGATAGTAGAAAGTACCAAGATGAGTGAGTCATGTTTCCCGCCCATGGTGATTTTATGCTTCAGCAGGGGAGACAATACAGGCAAATACAGAACTGACAAGGAGCCCAAATCAGTGTAGATAAAGGTACAGTGCTAGAGGCTTTATGGCTGGGTGGGTAGGGTTGGCTCTACAAAGAAAAGAGGGTTTTCAACATGCATGGAACAATGGGCATAAAGGAAAGAACGCCAGTAACAGTTTTGGACAGTAACAAGTTTTCTTTGGCTGGGACATTCTGAAGGCAAATGCAGGCATTGAGCTGGAAAAGTATGTTAAAACAAGATTGACTTTTTTTATAATGTATATTTATTTAGGCATTATTTAGCCACTACAAAAGAACTCCAGGTGCATGTGCCACTTTGTACATCTGGCTTTACGTGGGTGCTAGGGAATCAAACCCAGGCTACTTGTAAGCAAGTGACTTTGACCATTGAGCAATCTCTTCAGTCCAAGATTATCTTTGTGAAATGTAAAAAGCTATTCCTGGGTTAGAATAGATAGGACGTAACTGCAATTGAGTATGCAAGGCAGAGGAGAAGATAAAGTAAAAGATGACTAGGATTTTTGTTTTGTTTGGTTTGGTTTTATTTTTCAAGGTAGGGTCTCACTGTAGCCCAGGCTGACCTGGAATTCACTATGTAGTCTCAGGGTGGCCTCGAACTCATGGCCATCCTCCTACCTCTGCCTCCCAAGTGCTGGGATTAAAGGCGTGTGCCACCATGCCCGGTTATGATTAGGATTTTTGATCTTAGATCATGAGGATCATAATTACAGTTTAATGAGAAAAGTTAGCAGGCTGATAACATGGCTCAGTGATGGAGTGCAATGCCCTGGATTAAATCCCCAGTACTGAAGAAAAAAAAAAACAAGAAGAGGAATGGTGATTTACAGTTTACTAACCTCCTATGTTGCATGGTGTCTTGAAGTGTTTAGAAGTTGTTGTTTCTCCAAAAAGACCGAAGTTAGGGGAATTGTTACTTGTTCAAGGTTTTATAGCTTGTGAGGGGAGAATAACAAGAGACTGGTAGCTCAGTAACATTTGCTAAGAACTTTGCTGTTCTAGCACTATGCTAAGCTCATAGATTCATTCATTCAACAGATAATTTATTGAAATGTGATTGTATGTCAAACACCAGGGACATAGTTAGAAAGGCAAAGTTCCTGTTTTTGTGGAGTTTCCATTCCATTGGAGATATAATACTCAGTGATTTCTCAATTAACTTCAGTTTGGTTCTTTAGTACTCTGAATGAAAAACATAGTATTCTGTAAAAGCATGTTCTAGGTGACCCTAACCTGGATTTTGGAGCCAGGGAGGATTTTTAGGTGGAAAATGACATGTAACTGAAGCCTAAAGGGTGCATAGACATTAACCAGACATAATGAGCAGTGGAAGTCCTTACAGAGGTACTGTGAAAGACTTGGGGATTGGAGAGATGTCTCAGTGGTTAAAGGCACTTGCTTGCAAAGCCTGATGGCCTGAGTTCAATTCCTCAGTAAAGCCAGATGCCCAAAGTGGCACATGTGTCTGGAGTTTGTTTGCAGTGGCAGGAGGCCCTGGTGTATCCATTCTCTCTTTCTCTCTCTCTCTCTCTCTCTCTCTCTCTCTCTCTGCCCCCCATCAAATAAATAAATATTTTTTTAAAAAGAAAGACTTGGATCTTTGGAGACATTATTTTATTTAATTATTACCACTATCCATTAAATAAGTTGTATTTTTTTCAGTTGAATAAACAGAAAGCAAAAAAAAATTATTTGAGTAGTCCAGACTTGAGCCCAAGACACTCTCTACTCCAGTACTATTTGTGTTATTTGAAACATGTGAAGTTTGAAGTAGTCTTCTGTTATACTTGGCTTCTTGCTTTATTCTCGTTTCAGTGCGGAAGGCAGTCATGTGTCAGGACAGAGCAACGGCCGAGACCCTCAGGCCTTGGCTAAGGCCGTGCAGATCCACCATGATACCCAACACACGATGTATTTTGCCTGAAAGTCTCAGAAAAAGAACTCAACGAATTTGGCACCCCATGCAGCCTCAAATCCTTTCAAATCTGCACCACCTCTAGATAGACCCAAGTTGACTTCAGGTGGTCCTTCTACCAGCAGCGCGGAATAGTTGCACTGACTCTGTATTCTGCAGCACTGTCTGATGCATCGACAAAATTGAGCCATTTTTTTTAAAGTAATAGATACTCATAGATTATCTTTTCTGATGCACTGGACAGAATTTTTACCTCAACGTGCAAAGGCGATCAGCCTGATCTTTTAAAGGACTTTCCAAGAAAGGTTTCTATGGAGTATTTTGCTAGCTGTGGAGTTCACCGCGTCCCTCTAGTCTTAGAGGGGAAGAGGAACTTTTTTCTGTTCATGGAGTAGGGTGTGCGCATAAGGGAGAGAGAAACCAAACAGTCTACTTCAGTTCTGTGTAAACTATTTAATTGGGTGGACCCATAGACCTTTTTAATGGAGATTTCTAACTTTGCCACTGTAAATGCCTTTAACGAGCATTAATTTTTGAAAGTTTTACAGAGTTTTATTCCTTTTCCTACTTCACCTTGTTGATCTTTGCAGACCTGTGTTGGTGCAAGGACATGTTCCCAGTCGGTTGCACAATGTTTGGCTGCAGATTCAAACTGGCAGTTCTCATTTTTGGTTGACTTTTGTGAATGTGTGACTTAACAGCTGTGATACATATCACAGGGACAGACAACACTGCCATGGCAAAAGTACTCATGTTTCTCCCTGTTTGAAAAAAAAGTTAGCTTTTGGTATTTTTCCAAGTTTTCAAAAGTGCCCATTTTATGCTGCTGTGTGGTTTGTTAGATCTAAATGATTTGTAAACTTTTCTCATAGAAAGTTAACTTTGGCAATAAGCATTTTTTTAAAGGTTCCCCTCCTCCTCCCCATGACAATGTAGTTTTCTAGATGAGATTTCGGTATGATTTTATGAGCTATTTCTTATATAGCATAACCTGGAAATTTCTGAAACCAGTCAAAAAAGACATATATTTCCATGCCTTTTTAAAGAATTGTTTTTACCTGTTTTGTAATCACGTTGGTGTCCTATCACTTTGTTTTAAAATAAGCCAGAACCAGGATGCTTCCTTACTGGGTGGGCTTTTTTTGCCAGTCTTCGGGCACACTGAGTGATGCTGCTCTTGCAGAAATGTACCAGCATTTATCCTCCCCCCCAGCGCCCCACCAGAATCATTTCTCACACAATTATTTGCAGTGCAATTTTTTTTTCTTTTCTGTCAACCTGAAATGTACTTGGTGGGTTTTCCTTTCTTTTATTCAACTAAAACTGCATAGAAAAGGTTGACTTTTTTTTTTCTTCCTGGTAATAGATTCTGGATTCCACTCATAGGGAGACAGGATTCCTTCCTTGTCCAGACAAAGGAACTTGATCTAAAGCAGTTAAAATGTAGGGGAAAATGTCATCTGTATTTACTGTAGATAATAATACTTCGTAATGGACGACAGTTACATAATCTATGTAGTTCCAGCCAGTGTTTCCCAGCCCACATTTTACTCTATCCTGGAATGGCAGGATTGGGAGATGAGGGGCTCTGTATGGCTGAGGAAGGTGCTGGACAAAGGTAGACACAGTGCCGTTTTGTGTCTGGAGACTGTTCGTGGGAAACACTGGTCAGATGGTGAAGGGTATATTTGCTTGAACTCCTTCCTTGGTCCAAATCTGTCAAACTAGCCTTCTCAAAATCCCAGCAATATAAAGCACTGTTTTTCTTCAGTCTTTTAAACAAGCTTGTAAATACATTAATGTTTACATTTCCACGTGCTGTTGCTCAGTGGCGCCAACCAGTGTTTGCTGAGACTGATCTCCGAGAGTTTTATAATGTCAGTCAAGTTCTATGGCGCATTATGATGAGTGCAGACGTCCTTAACTCTACCAACAGTGGGAAGAAAGCAAGTTCCACGGCCGAAGCACAACATAGGCAGGAGGGAAGAGACAGCAGATGTTCATTTCCTAAGATTTTCCTTTTTTGCAAATACCTCACTTGGATAATACAAATCAGGACATGTTGGCGAGGAGCTGGCTGCTGCTTTTATTCACACTTGTTCAGGGAGAACACAGAAAACACTCTTCAGCACAGCCGCTCTGGACCCAAGAGGAGGAAAAATGGAAGCTTTTTAGGAGGAGTACTCCCCTGAAGTACAAGATGGGAAGAACTCTTGGTGACTGGCTGGCTGGCCAGCGGGCACCACACCTGCACTTGAGTGCCTCGGGCTTGCTCGTTCAATGCACGGAAGAGCTCTCGCTGTCTCCTGGCATCTGTGGAGCAGGGAGCAAGGCCAGGTGCCCACACACCCGGATCCCCTTCCCTGCACTTGGGCTCTACGCTTAACTTTAAACAGTACGTTTGTAAGGCCTCAGTCAGTCCTCGTTTGCTGGGGCCAATCAACGTGGTGGTGGAGGAAAAGCCGGGAGGCCTATTTTTATAGGAAAATAGTACCATTAAGGGTGCAATGCTGTCATTTTGGACAAAAGGAAAGAAATATGGAAGAAGTAGGATTATTGGAAACAATTTGCTGAGGGGAGACTCTTTAAGAGGAAATCACTGCAGAACCAGTTGCTGTAACACTATCGCCAGCAACTCTTGGTGCATAGTTTTAATTTAGGTTTGAGAGCTCACATAGGCAATCCCCTCGAGACTGAATCGTTATGCATGTGTCAATCAACGGGAGGTGTGCATTCTCTAGAAGTAGTGTTAGGCTGCTTTTTTGTTTTTGCTTTTGTTTTTGTTTTTAATGCAGCCTACTTAGGCCCTGTCATGTGGCGTGAAAGATTTAAATGTAGCAATGCTAAAATAACAGTTTGGGGATAAGGAGCAGGACAGGAAGAGAGTGGTGAAGACCCAAATGTTGAACCAATTATATTTTGTTGTTGTTAGATGTTGAATCCTGAGCGGTTTATAAAGTGAGCCAGCTGGCTTCATGAAGCCAGTGTTCTGGGCAGGCAAAAACACATTCATTCTTACTGTAAATTCTCTTTGCTGCTTCCAAAGGTGATAATTTCCAAGCAGCTATGTTCTCTATGGTCTGTCTGGTGCCCAGCCTATATATATGAGCTTATCTACCTGGCTGAGCTACCTACCCCTTCCCATAGGAAAAGGTAGACACTGTTTAACTAGGCTTACCCCCTCCACCCTGCCCTAGCCACCCTTTGAGGGTGTCTTGCTCAGTAGCAGTGTGGTAGCTCTGCTTTCATTTTAAGAAAGTGGAGCTAAGGGCATTGTATCAATACTGCATCAACTCCAAGAATTGTTCCTTCTCACATTAAAGAAAGGATCTTGTTATCAATGAACTGTTTTTGTATCCCTTGCTATTGACATATTCCTGATCTTTCTATGTCTAGTGGCTGAACATGTTTGTATCTGCTCATTTGACTAATGGCGTGATTTTTTTTTTGTTTCAATATGGTTAGACTTGTAATATTTCAAAATGTATTTTATTAATTTGGACTGGATGTATGTCTCTAGCAATACGAGGTACTTTCTAAGCTATTAAGGGAGGGCTCATTTAAATTTTACTTTTTTTTTTGGCCTGCAGGGATATTTTATGTTTATGTGTCCAAAAAGAGAGAGAGAGAAAAAAATATGAATAAATTGGCATTCTTGTGCCAAAACTTGTTCTTCTTGTCAGTTGTCTAATAAATGTGCTACATAGTATAATAATGACGTCATATATGATTGCTTCCTCCATTTGAGAAATTTGACAAAGAAAATAATAAGTAGGGCAGAGAGATGGCTTAGTGGTGAAGATGCTTGTTTGTGAAGCCTAAGAACCAGGTTCAATTCCCCAGTCCCCACATAAGTCGGATGCACAAGGTGGCTGGAGTTCATTTGCAGTGGCTAGAGGCCCTGGCATGCCCATTCTGTCTCTCTCTCAATTTCTCAAATAAATAATTAAATAAAGTACGTTTTAAAAAAAGAAGAAAGAGCCAGGCGTGGTGGCGCACGCCTTTAATCCCAGCACTCAAGAGGCAGAGGTAGGAGGATCACTGTGAGTTCAAGGCTACCCTGAGACTACATAGTTAATTCCGGGTCAGTCTGAGCTAGAGTGAGACCCTGCCTTGAAAAAAACAGTAGGGAAAAATAGGAAAATTGGAGTTGCCATTTGGGAATTTTAGATTTCACAAATGGCTGGTGTAGTAGTGATGCATAACTTTAATCACAGGAGAATCACCATGAGTTCAAGGTCAGCCAGGAGCTAGAGCTGCAGAGTAAGTTTCAGGTCAGCCTGGGCTAAATTGAGACCTTACCTCAAAAACAAAACAAAAAAAAAATTAAAAATTTTTCTGGCCAGGCATGGTGGCTTATACCTTTAATCTCAGCACTTGGGAGGCAGAGGTAGGAGGATCGCCATGAGTTTGAGGTCACCCTGAGACTAGTGAATTTCAGGTCAGCCTAGACTAGAGTAAGACCTTACCTTAAAAAAAACTGGAGAAATAGCTTAACAGTTAAGGTGCTTGCCTGCAAAGCCAAAGGATCCAGGTTTGATTCTCCAGTGCCTACATAAACCGGATGCACAAGGTAACACATGCATCTGGAGTTAGTTTATAGTGGCTAGAGGCCCTGGCACACCCATTCTCTGTCTGTCTGCCTCTCTCCCTCTCTCTCTCTCTAATAAATAAAATAAATTGAAAAGACATATATTTATTTATTTATTTATTTATTTATATTCCCAAGCATAGAGAGAAAAAGAAAGAGAATGGATGCTCCAGGGCCTCTTGCCACTGCAAACCCGAGCAGACACATGTGCCACATTATAAATCTGGCTTTATATAGCACTGGGGAATCGAACCCAGACTATCAGGCTTTGCAAGAAAGCACCTTTAACTGCTGAGCCATATCTCCGGCCCCCCAGAAAAGATTTCACATATGAAAAGTTAGAAGATCCATCAGAATTCAGTATATTACTATTTTTCTAAGAAAAAAGACAAGCTTATTTGTTGGCATTGCTCTTAATGGGAAAATCTACTTAAGTAACATCTTCAGAAAAATCTAGGGCTGGAGAGATGGCTTAGCATTTAAGGCACTTGCCTGCAAAGCCTAAGGACCCAGATTCAATTCCCCAGTAATCACATAAGCCAGATGCACAAAGTGCGGTTCATGCATCTGGAGTTCATTTGTAGTGGCTAGATGCCCTGGTGTGCCCATTCTCTCTCTCTCTCTCATAAATAAATACATAAAACTACCAAAAAAAATCTAGACAGGTATGATGGCTCACTCCTGTAATCACAGCATTTAGGAGGATGAAGCAGGAGGATTACTGTGAATTTTTGGCTAGGCTGGGACTAGTAAGACCCTGCCTCAAAATGGGAAAAAAATCTGTAGTCCCAAGAAGATAATATGGCCATATATTTACAAAACCAAGTTCTGTTGAGTGTGGTAGCCCATGCCTTTAAATCCAGTACATGAGAGGCAGAGGTAGGAGGATCACCATGAATTCAAAGCCAGCCTGAAACTACAGAGTGAGTTCCTGGTCAGCCTGGGTTAGAGGGGAGACACACACACACACAAAAGAAAAAAAGAAAAAGAAAAAAGAAAAAAAAGTTCTCCAGAGAAGCTGGCTGAATTTATCCAAACAAAGGCTTTCTAGTCTCATGTCTTTTTCCAGGCACAGGGAGGCACCATGTTTCCTTCCCTATGTAGGCCAAATGCATCTTGAACTCTTAATCCTCCTGCCTCACTCAGTCTTCAGAGCATTAGGATGATTGATGTGTACCACCATGCCAGCCCCATGTCTTCTAAAACATTCAGCACTACAACCCCTTTGCTAAGCTATGGCAAGAATGATACAGATTTACCCAATATAACTTTTACTCTCAGGAAATTGATAGTTTATCAGAAGAGAAATCCTGCATACAACTAACTCAGCTAGAAGATTGTTTGTTTGTTTTAATTGTTTCTTTTTTGTTTTTTCAAGGTAGGGTCTCACTCCTAGTTCCAGGCTGACCTGGAACTCACTCTGTAGTCTCAGGCTGGCCTTGAACTCACAGTGATCTCCCACCTCTGCCTCCTGACTGCTTGGGATCAAGGTGTGTGCCCTGCACTTGAGAGGCAGTAGTAAGAGGATCACCAAGTTTGAGGACAGCCTAAGACGATAGAGTGAATTCCAGGTTAGCCTGTGCTAGAGCAAGACCCTACCCCGGGGAAACACACACACACACAAAAGACTCAAGGCTGGAGAGATGACTTAGGAGTTAAGGTGCTTGCCTACAAAGCCAAATGATCCAGGTTTGATTCCCCATGACCCACGTAAGCCAAATGCACTAGGTGATGTATGCATATGGAGTTTGTTTGCAGCAGCCAGAGGCCCTGGCACGGCCATTCTCTCTGCTTCTGTCTGTCTGTCTGTCTGTGTCTCTCTCTCTCTCTCTCTTTTATTTTTTTTTTGTTTATTTTTATGTATTTATTTGAGAGTGACAGAGAGAGAGAGAGAGAGAGAGAAAGATGCAGAGAGCAAGAGAGAGAATGGGCGCGCCAGGGCTTCCAGACGCGTGTGCCCCCTTGTGCATCTGGCTAATGTGGTCCTGGGGAATCGAGCCTCAAACCAGGGTCCTTAGGCTTCACGGGCAAGCGCTTAACCACTAAGCCATCTCTCCAGCCCTCTCTCTCTCTCTTTAACAAATGAATTTTTTTTTTTTTTTTTTTTTTTTTTTTTTGGTTTTTCAAGGTAGGGTCTCACTCTGGTCCAGGCTGACCTGGAATTAACTCTGTAGTCTCAGGGTGGCCTTGAAACAAATGAATTTTTTTTAATGAGAAATCAGGGCTGGAGAGATGGCTTAAAGGTTACGGTACTTGCCTGTGAAGCCAAAGGACCTGGGTTCAATTCCCTAGTATCCATGTAATCCAGATGTACAAGGTGGTACATGTGTCAGGAGTTCATTTGCAGTGGCTAGAGGCCCTGCATTCTCTATCTGCCTCTCTCCCTCTCTCAAATAAATAATAAATAAATTTTTTAACAAATGAGGAATCAAGCCAGTCAGCTATGGAGATATTAAATAACACAATTGCTGAGTGATAAAGCTAGAATCTGATATAAGTTCTGTTTAACTTCATTACACTTAAAAAATTATTATTTGAGAGAGAGAGAGAAAAAAGAGAGACAGTGGGCGCACGAGAGCCTTCAGCTGTTAAAAGCATGTAAAGCCTGAAGGCCCAGGTTCGATTCTCTGGTACCCATAGAAAGCCAGATGCACAAAGTGGCACGTGCATCTGGAGTTTGTGTGCGGAGGTAGGAGTCCCTGGCATGCCATATTCTCTCCCTCCATCTCTCTCTTTCTCCATCTTTCTGTCTCTCTCAAATAATTTCTTTGGAGGTAGGGAGGTTTCAAGGAAGGGTCTCTCTGTAGCCCAGGCTGACCTGGAATTCACTCTATAGTCTTAGGGTGGCCTTGAATTCATGGCGATCCTTCTACCTCAGCCTCATGCATGTGCAAGTAAATAAAAATTTACAAAAGAAGTATGAAGAGTTTTTAAATTCTTATTCAAATTTATCACAAATGCAGTGACAATTTATATATTACTTTTCGATACATGCACATTTTCTACTATTATAACCTTAATGTATTCTGTTCTTTTCATTAACTAACTTAATGAATGCTTGCCTTTTTGATTTAGTTGCTTACATTTTTCTTTCTTTTCTTTCTTTCCTTTCTTTCTTTCTTTCTCTCTTGCTTTCTTTCTTTCTTTATTTATTTATTTTTGTTTTTTCAAGGTAGGTCTCGCTCTAGCCATGGCTGACCTGGAATTCACTATGAGTCTCAGGGTGGCCTTGAACTCATGGCAATCCTCCTACCTTTGCCTCCCAAGTGCTGGAATTAAAGGCGTGTGCCACCACACTAAATTTTTTTTGTTTATTTTTATTTATTTATTTGAGAGTGATAAAGAGAGAAAGAGGCAGAGAGAGAGAGAATGGGCGCACCAGGACCTCCAGCCACTGCAAGCGAACTCCAGACGCGTGTGCCCCCTTGTGCATCTGGCTAACGTGGGTCCTGGGTTTTTTGAGGTAGAGTCTCACTTTAGCCCAGGCTGACCTGGAATTCCCTAATGCAGTCACAGGGTGACTTTGAACTCAGCGATCCTTCTGTCTTTGCCCTGAGTGCCAGGGTTATAGGCGTGTGCCACCATGTTAGGCCTGCATTTGTGGGGGGGGGTTTCCAGGTAGGGTCTAGCTCTAGTCCAGACTGTTTGTTCATTGATTCAACTAGACCAGCTAGCCAGTAATAAGCACTAGGGTCCCACTTGGTCCTGCTGTCCCAGTGTTCAGATTATAGGCACATGCTACTACGCCCAGCATAATTAATGTTTTTTTTAAGATTAAAATGTTGTCATATGAGGCTGGGAGATGGCTGAGATGTTAAAGGCAACTTGCTTGCAAAGCCACCACCTACATAAAGCTAGATGCAAAGTGGTGGGTGCATCTGTGATCCCAGTGTGCCTATGCAAATGGCAAGCCAGGCGGGCGTGGTGGCACATGCCTTTAATCCCAGCATTTAGGAGGCAGAGGTAGGAGCATCACCATGAGTTTGAGGCCACCCTGAGACTACAGAGTGAATTCCAGGTCAGCCTGGGCTAGAATGAGACCCTACTTTGAAAACAACAAAAAGAAGAAAGAAAAAGAAAACAGGAGACTACGAAGTGCATAAGCCAGCTAGTCTTGTGTTTGTTTGCAGTCGGGCAGTGTTTCTGCAACATGTAGAGACCTCCCCATGCACACACATGTGCACACACATGTCAAAAGATAAATATTGTCATGATTGATAGTTGTCAGAATTCATGTGGCAAATCTTGATTGAGTACCTACAACTAGTCTACATATAAATAAGGTATTTCATATTGTTGAGACTTATATAGGAGGAGGAGGACAGGGAAGGCTAGTTCAACAAAGGAGATGAGCAGTGTTGCATATGCAGCTCAGGAAGTGTGGGAAGGGACACAGGAGGAGGAAACATCAGGAAGTTGTCATGAAGGCCAGAAGCCTTGAGTTAACTTTTTTGTTTATCTGAGGTAGGGTTTGTCTCTAGCTGAGGTTGATCTGGAATTCACTCTGTAGTCTCAGGGTGACCTTGAACTCATGCGATACTCCTACCTCTGCCTCCTGAGTGCTGGGATTAAAGGCATGTGCCACCATGCCCACCTTAGATGATTTTTGTAATACAAGCAGTTTTCGTCAGTCAGATAGGAAAGATGTTGAGGTTTGGGGTACTTAAAAAAATCTTACCCTTGGGCTGGAGAGATGGCTTAGCGGTTAGGCACTTGCCTGTGAAGCCTAAGGATCCCAGTTCAAGGCTCGATTCCCCAGGACCCATGTTAGCCAGATGCACAAGGGGGCGCACACATCTGGAGTTCGTTTGCAGTGGCTGGAGGCCCTGGCGTGCCCATTCTCTCTCTCTCTCTCTCTCTCTATCTGCCTCTTTCTCTCTCTGTCACTTTCAAATAAAAATAAACAAATTTAAAAAAATCTTACCCTTTTCCTGTGTTAGTCAGAACAGGCTTAAAAAATAGATGTCAGCTGCTTGGGTGAATGGAAAGATATAGCTTCATTACTAATAAGACTTAGGTAATGCTCAGAGGAGAAGTCAGATGAGCAGGCCACATGCCTCTGCATTCAGCATGCTTTGCCAACCTCATCACAGTGAACACAGGCCCTTGGATTTCCACGCAGCCTGCTTCCTTAACCTTGCTGATTAAGCACTGTAGGATAAAATTAAAATTTAAAAAGGGGGGGGGCTGCTGGAGAGATGGCTTAGTGGTGAAGGCACATGCCTGCAAAGCCTAAGGACTCAGGTTTGATTCTCCAAGTCCCATGTAAGCCAGATGCACATGGTGGCGCACGCGTCTGGAATTTGTTTGCAGTGGCTAGAGGCCCTGGCACACCCATTCTCCCTCTCTCTCTCTCCTCTCTGTCTCTAATAAATAAATAAATAATCTTAAATGTAAAAATTAAAAAAAAAAAAACATAGAAAATAGCATAAAAGCCTGGCACGGGGATGCATGCCTTTAATTCCAGCACTCTGGGGGCAGAGGTGGGAGGATCACTCACTAAGTTTGAAGCCAGCATGGGACTACACAGCGAGTTCCAGGTCAAGCCTGGATTAGAGTGAAACCGTACCTTGAAAAGAAAAAGAAAAGCTAAAGAAAGGAAGGAAGGAAAAAAGGAAAAGAGAAGGAAAGAAAGAAAGAGAAAAGGAGAGAAGAAGCATTGAACTGTGTGAAGTGGTGAATGTTTAGAATCCTAGCACTTGAGAGATAAGAGGCAGGGGAACCAGAAATTCAAGGTCGTGGGCTGGAGAGATGGCTTAGGGGTGAAAGTGCCTGTCTATGACACCAAAAGACTCTGATTCGATTCCCCAGTATCTACATTAGCCAGATACACAAGGCGGCATATGCATCTGGAGTTCCTTTGCAGTGGCTACAGGCTCTGGCACGCCTCTCTCTCAAATAAAGTCTCTCTCTCAACTAACTGAAGAAATAAATTACTTAAAAAAAAAAAAATATATATATATATATATATATATATATATATATATATATATAATTTATAGCTGAGCATGGTGGCACAGTCCTTTAATCCTAGCATTCTGGAGACTGTACCTTGATAAAACCAAAATATATCTATATCTGTACATACTGATATATTTTTTTCTGGGTTTATTTTCAGTGTGCTCTACTAGAAAGACTATAGTCTTCAGAAGGGCAAAGAACACTTTTTTCACTGTCAGACACTTAGTGAACGCACACTGAATGAATGCCTGAGTATTTTTCTTTTGACAAGGTCGTCCTCTATGCACTTTTAGAATGGAGCTGAAGGTACGCAATGAGAGATAAGAAGTTACCAGGCTATTGTATTTATCTAAGCAAAGTTAGTGATGGCCTCTTAATGGGTAACAGTATGAGAGAATTTACCTAGATTTGCCTCATTCCAGGTGTTTCAGTATGTACCTAGATGGAATTTCAAGTCAAGGCATACAAGCATTGTTATGACTGTTGATTAAGTGTTATCAAATTGCTCTCTAGATGCTCATACTGGATAAAATGCCAGTGAATCAACTCCATCACAATATCTTGATCATTTTAAATTAGTGGATACATAATTAGTATTCTATATGGACTTTCTTATGAATGAATGATAATTACATGAATTCTACTTATGCAAACTACCCTTTTCCTTGGCCCATTGATATTCTGGGCCACAGTTATAAAAAATATTTTTTGGTGTTTTTCAAGGTAGGATCTCTCTCTAGCCCAGGCTGACCTAAATTCACTATTTAGTCTCAGGCTGGCCTCAAACCCACAGCGATCCTCCTACCTCAGCCTCACAAGTGTTGGGATTAACGGTGTGCACCTCTACACTTGGTCATAAATGGTTTTTCCGTTGAGTTACATTCACAGGTTAATGGAGGTTAAGGAAGATAAGAGGTGTTAGTCCTGCACCTAACCTTTCCACCAATCAGCAGTTTGGTAGCATTGGTGAACTGGTTTGAAAATTGAGTTGTTATAGGCTAAGGAGAAAGCTCAATGGCAAAAGGCTTACCTAGCAAGTGAGAGGCCTTAGATCCACTCCCCAGTGTCAAAAAAAGCCAAACAGGCTGTGTGTGGTGGTGCATGCCTTTAATCCCAGCACTAGGGAAACAGAGCGAGGAGGATTGCCGTGAGTTCGAGGCTACCCTGAGACTAGATAGTGAATTCTAGGTCAGCCTGACCTAGAGTGAAACCCTACCTTGAAACAAAACAAAAACAAACAAACAAACAAGAAGCCAAAGCCAAAAAGGGCTGGGGAGATAGTGCAACAGTTAAATGCACTTACTTGCAAAGCCTGATGGCCCCAGGTTCCATTCCCCAGTACCTACATGAAGCCAAATGCACAAAGTGATGCATGTGTCTGGAGTTCATGTGCAATGGTAGAATGCCCTGGCACACCCATACTAGCTCTCTCTGTCTCCATTTCTCTCTGAAATAAGTAACAATATTTTACCTTTACTTTTTGCTTTGTTTTTTGTTTTCGAGGTAGGATCTCACTTAGTCTCAGTGTGGCCTTGAACTCATGGTGATCCTCCTACCTCTGCCTCCCCAGTGCTGGGATTAAAGGCATGCACCACCATGCCCAGCTTAATAACAATATTTTTTTAGGGCTGGAGAGATGGCTCAGGGTTAAGTTGCTTGCTTGGGAAACTTAGGACCCAGGTTCAATTCCCCAGTACCCACATAAGTCAGATGTATAAGGTTGCACAAGCATCTGGAGTTTGTTTGCAGTGGCTGGAGGCCCTGGGGTGCCCCTCCTCTCTCTCTATCCTTCTTGCTCTCTCAAACACATAAGTAAATAGAAATAGTTTTAAGAATTTTATTTTATTTCTCTTTCTTTTTTTCTTGAAGTAGGGTCTCACTCTAACCCAGGCTGACATAGAATTCACTATGTAGTCTCAGGGTGGCCTTGAACTCATGGCGATCCTCCTACCTCTGCCTCCTGAGTGCTGGAATTAAAGGCATGTGCCACCATGCCTGGCTTATTTTATTTATTAGAGAGAGAAAGTGAGGCAGAGAGAGAGAACAGGTGCATCATTGCAAACGAACTCCAGATGCATGTGCCACCATGTGCATCAGGCTTACATGGGTTCTGGGGAGTCGAACCTGGGATGTTAGGCTTCACAGGCAAGTGCCCTAACTGCTAAGCCATGTCTCCAACCCAATATTTTATATTTATTTATTTATTTATTTAAGAGAGAAAGAAGCAGAGAGAGAGAATGGACATGGCAGGGCCTCTAGCCACTGCAAACAAACTCCAGATGCATCTTGGTTATGTGGGTCCTAGAGAGTTGAACTGGGTTCCTTTGGCTTTGCAGGCATACACCTTAACTGCTAAGCCATCTCTCCAGCCCCAGCCCAATATTTTTTATTTTTAAAAGATATTTTATTTATTTATTTATAAGATGGAGAGAGAGAGAGAGAATGGGCACACCAGGACCTCTAGCCACTGCAGATGAACTTTAGATGCATGAGCCACCATGTGCATTTGGCTTACATGGGTTCTGGGGAATTGAACCTGAGTCCTTAGGCTTCACAGGCAAGTGCCTTAACTCCTAAGCCATCTCCCCAGCCCCCCAATTTTTTTTTAAAGCAAAAAAAAAGAGGGGTGAGGGAATGGAGAAATGGCTTGGTAGTTAAAGCACTTGCCTGCAAAGCCTAAGGACCAATGTTTGACTCTCCAGATCCCACATAAGCCAGATGCATAAGGTGATGCAAGTGCAAAGTTGTGCATGCACACAAGGTGGTGCATACCTCTGGAGTTCTATTGCAGTGGCTGAAGCCCCAGTGCACCAATTCTCTCTCTCTCTGTCATAAAAGAGAACCAAAAAATAAAAATAAGCCGAGCATGGTGGTGCACGCCTTTAATCCCAGCACTTGGGAGGCAGAAGTAGGAGGATCGCCATGAGTTCAAGGCCACCTTGAAACTCCATAACTCCATAGTGAATTCCAGGTCAGCCTGGGCTAGAGTGAGACCCTACCTCGAAAAACCAAAAAAAAAAAGAAAGAAAGAAAGGTAGTTGTTAGGCCATACCCTCTAATGTGCCAAGGTTGGCCACCATCTTTGTGATTCATTTGGTATAGTAGAGCTATATCTGTTTTAGGGACGATGTATTTTTCCATGACTTATTCTAGCCTTTTTCTGTTCTTTATTTTTTCTTTCTTTATGTTAAAATTTTATTTTTTGTTTATTTTTATTTAGTTACTTGAGAGCAACGGACACACAAAGAGAGAAAGAGACAGATAGAAGCCAGGCATGGTGGCGCACGCCTTTAATCCCAGCACTCGGAGGCAGAAGTAGGAGGATAGTGGTGAGTTCAAGGCCACCCTGAGGCTACATACTGAATTCCAGGTCAGCCTGGGCTAGAACGAGACCCTACCTCAAAAAAAGAAAAAATGGGGCTGGAGAGATGGCTTAGCAGGTAAGCGCTTGCCTGTGAAGCCCAAGGACCCTGGTTCAAGGCTCGATTCCCCAGGACCCACATTAGCCAGATGCACAAGGGGGCGCGCACATCTGGAGTTTGTTTGCAGTGGCTGGAGGCCCTGGCGCATCCATTCCCTCTCTCTCTCTCTCTCTGCCTCTTTCTCTCTGTCTGTCACTCTAAAATAAATAAAATAACAACAAAAAAAATTTAAAAAAGAAAAAATGCATATGGCACTTGCACATGCAGTTTTTCTTTAGCTCCATGTTCTTAGTAGCTTTGTAGTTTGTAGTGGGTTCTCTGTCTTGAGATTTTCCAAAATGGGATAGTGGTGAGAGCAGCGAGGTCTGTCCCTTAGTTGTGCAGGCAGGCTGGATTCCCACTCAAACCTGTGTCGGTCTGGTCTGTCTACAGAAGGAATCTGGAACCTTGTTGGCGTTGTCCTCACGCATGCCAATGGGTTCTGAACAAACCTATTTTTGTTTTGTTTTTATTTATTTATTGTTTTTTTCAAGGCAGGGTCTCACTCTAGCCACGGCTGACCTGGAATTCACTATGTAGTCTCAGGGTGGCCTCAAACTTAAGGTGATCCTCCTACCTCCTCCTCCCAAGTGCTGGGATTAAAGGCGTGCGCCAGCATGTCTGGCCAACTCTATATTTTTATATATTGGACACAGACAAGTGTACGCTGTGATTCTCTTTGGATCGGTGCACTTCAGAATTGGTGCTACTGAGCCCTGGGGATGTGAGGTATCACAGGGTTGTATAAAACCAAACTGAGGAACGACGCAACTTCAGTAGCCCATGCTTTGGGTTCCTTACATGTAAATGCTCCTGAGTTTCAACAATTCACTTGGGGGAACTTTTTCAAAGTTACTAGTTTCTCCTAATCTGGCATTTTCCAGGTTTGGGGGCTTCTAGACAGGCTGCAAAAGCCTGAAAGTAGGTTTGTTCTGGGTCAGTTCAGGTCCAGCCTGGGTGTCAGCACCAGGGACAGCTCTTCCTACTGCCTTTGCTGCCCCTCCCCTGGCTTGAGCTAGGGAGAGAATGGAGAATGGTCACGGCACTCTTCTGTGGCCTCTGTCCTCACTGTGTCTGGCTTCTATCTCTATGCTAGGAAATTAACAATGCTGAAGGATCCAATCATATATGCTGTGTCTGACCTTTATCCCCTGCACTAATATTACTTAATTCCTGCTTACTCTTCCAGGCATCTAGAAACATACACTGATGAGATCAGAGATATCTCTTTTTAGATCTCATGGAATCCACGTGCTCCTGTCATTCATTACACTCAAATATGTATAGGAATTTTTATCGACACTATTTTTTTCTTTATTTTTTCTTTATATGGCAGAGGGAGAATGGGCACGCCAAGGCCTCTAGCCACTACAAAGGAACTCCAGACACATGTACCACCTTGTGCATCTGGCTTTATGTGGGTGCTGGGGAATTAAATCTGGGTCCTTAGGCTTTGCAGGCAATTGCCTTAATGGTTGATCCATCTCTCCAGCCCTACATTATTATTATTTTTTGAAATGTAGGATTAACTTTAATCTATTGTTGTGTTTTTAGTTGGACTATAGTAATTGGAGGGGAGTGGGACAATGTTATGCTCATCTTCAGAACTTGGAGCTAGACTAGCAAGAATCCAGGAGCCATTATTATACTTTTTAATATTTATTTCATGTTTCCATTAAGGAACTTAGCCTTTCTTTCTGCTTAAATCATTTATTTTTATATGGCTTCTTATTGGTTCTTGTACATTTTCTTTCTTTCTTTAAATATTTTTATTTATTTACTTACTTGAAAGCAGAGAGAGAGCAAGAGAGAAGAGAGAGAGAGAGAGAGAATGGGCGCACCAGGGCTTCCAGCCACTGCAAACTCCAGACACATGCACCACCATGTGCATCTGGCTTTACATGGGTACTGGGAATGATACCCAGGTCGTTAGGCTCTGCAGCCAAGCACCTTAAGTGCTGGACCATCTCCTCAGCCATTATTATTATTATTAGTAGTAGTAGTATTTGTATTTGTATTTGAGGTAGGATCTCGCTCTAGCCTAGGCTGACCTGGAATTCATTATGTAGTTTCAGTGTTGCCTCACACTCACAGTGATCCTTCTACCTCTGCCTCTTAACTGCTGAGATTAAAGACATTCAGCACCATGCCCAGTTTACATTTTCTTTAATTTTTTTTTAAATCCCAGCACTTGGGAGGCAGAGATAGGAGGATTGATGTGGGTACTGGTGAATCAAACCTGGTTGGCAGGCTTCATAAGTTAGTGTCTTTAACTACTGAGCCATCTCTCCAGCCTCTTCCTCCTCCTTTCTTTCCATTTCTTCCTCTCCCTCCCTTTCTTCTCCTCCTCCTTCTTCCTTTCTTTCTTTCTTTTTTGTTTTGGTTTTTGGGTTGGTTTTTTTTTGGGTTTTTGAGGGAGGGTCTCACTCTAGCCCAGGCTGACCTGAAATTTCATTCTGTATTCTCAGGCATGCCTGGAACTCACTGCAATCCTCCTACCTCTGCCTCCTTTATGCTGGAAGTTTACTCCAGCTGTTTTTTTTTTTTTTTCTCTTTTGGTTCTCTTCTTTTTAGAAAGAGAGAGAGAGAGAGAGAGAGAGAGAGAGAATTGGCATGTCAGGGCCTCAGCCACTGAAATCAAACTCCAGATGCTTGTGTCACATAATGTACATATGCAACCTTGTGCTTGCATCACCTTTGTGTGTCTGGCTTATGTGGGACCTGGAAAGAGATTGAACATGGGTCTTTAGTCTTTGCAGGCAAACACCTTAACCACTAAGCCTTCTCTCTAGCCCCTTCTCTCTCTCTCTTTTTGAGGTAGGGTCTCACTCTAGCCCAGGCTGACCTGGATTTCACTATGTAGTCTCAGGGTGGCCTTGAACTCACTGTGATCCTCCTACCTCTGCCTTCCAAGTGTTGGGATTAATGCACCACCACGCCTGGCTCCTTCTCTCTTTCTCTCTCTCTCTCTTTTTTGAGGTAAGGTCTCACTGTATACCATGTTGACCTGGAATTCACTATGTAGTCTCAGATTGGCCTTGAACTCACAAAGACTCTCCTACCTCTGCCTCCCAAGTGCTGGGATTAAATGTGTTTGCCACCACACCTGCCTTTTTGTACATTATCTTATACATATCCCAAACATCTCAAAGGTTATTTCTGAATATTTCAGACAGGATATTAAAAATATTTTAAATATTTATCTATTTGAGAAAGAGGCAGAGAGAGAGAGAGAATGGGTGTGTCAGGGCCTCCAGCTGCTACAAATGAACTCCAGACACATGCACCACCTTGTGTATCTGGCTTACATGGGTTCTGGGGAGTCGAACATGGGTCCTTTGGCTTTGCAGGCAAGTACCTTAAATGCTAAACCATGCCTCCAGCTCCAGACAGGCTATTTTATCTATAATATTTCTAGTTAGGTATGACTGATACTGACAGTGAATAATACATATTTTTACCTATTTTCTTAACTCTTTCCATTTACTTACATTAGTTTCTTTGTCCTTGCTCAATGTTTTAAAAAGATATACTCTTTTTAAAAAATTATTTATTTACTTGAGAGAGAGAGAAAGAAAAAGGCAGAGAGAGAGACCGAGAGAAAGAATGGGTGTGTCAGAGCCTACAGCCACTGCAAACAAACTCCAGAAGCATGTGCTACCTTCTGCATCTGGCTTTATGTGAGTACTGGGAATCGAACCTAGGTTCTTTGGCTTTGTAGGCAATTAATTGCCTTAACTACTAAGCCACCTCTTCAGCCCCCTACCCCATTCCTTTTTTTTTTTTTTTTTTTTTGTTTTAAGGTAGGTTCTCACTCTGGCTCAGGCTAACCTGGAATTCACTATGTAGTCCCAGGATGGTCTTGAACTCATGGCAATCCTCCTACCTCTGCCTCCCAAGTGCTGGGATTAAAGGCATGCGCTACCACACCCGGACCCCTCCCCTTTTTCAAAAAGAAAAGTTTTTAGTATTTATTTTTTTAGAGAAGGCAAGGCACGTGTGCGCGCGCGTGTGTGCGTGCACACACACACACACACACACACACACACACACACACAGGGAGAATTGGTGAGCCAGGGCCTCAACTACTGATATCGAACTCCAGGTGCTTGTGTCACCTAGCGAGCATGTGCGACCTTGTGCTTGCCTCGCCTTTGATCGTAAGGCTTAGTGATCTAGAGAGTCTTTAGGCTTCTCAGGCAATTACTTTAACTAATAAGCCATCTCTAAACTTCCTTTCCCCTTTTTTGATTTTTCGAGGTAGGGTCTTGCTGTAGCCAAGGCTGACCTGACATTCACTATGTAGTCTCAGGCTGACCTTGAACTCACAGCAGTCCTATCTCTGCCTCCTGAGTGCTGTGATTAAAGGTGTGTGCCAGCATGCCTGGCATTGCCCCTCCCCTTTGATGTTTCAAGGTAGGGCCTCACTCTAGCCTAGCTGACCTGGAATTCACTATGTAATCTCAGAGTGGCCTGGAACTCACAGCAATCCTCCTATCTCTGCTTTCCAAGTTCTGGAATTAAAGGCATGCACCACCATGTTTGACCTGTTTTTTTTTTTTTTTTTTAGATGAGGGTCTATGGCTGGACAGATTGCTTAGTGGTTAAGGCAGATTCCCACAAAGCCTAAGGACCTAGGTTAGATTCCCCAGTACCCATGTAAAGCCAGATGCACAAAGTTGTACATGCATCTGGAGAGGCCTTGGCATGCCCATTCTCTCTGTCTCTCTTCTCTCTCTGCTTGAAAATAAATACATGAATTTGTTTTTTTTTTAAAGATGGCTATTGGGCTGGAGAGATGGCTTAGCGGTTAAGCGCTTGCCTGTGAAGCCTAAGGACCCCGGTTCGAGGCTCGGTTCCCCAGGTCCCACGTTAGCCAGATGCACAAGGGGGCGCACGCGTCTGGAGTTCGTTTGCAGTGGCTGGAAGCCCTGGCGCGCCCATTCTCTCTCTTTCCGTCTATGTGTCTTTCTCTCTGTGTCTGTCGCTCTCAAATAAATAAATAAAAAATGAACCAAAAAACTTAAAAAATAAATAAATAAATAAAAGCACATGCCCCCGTGTCCTTTAAAAAAAAAAAGATGGCTATAGAGATGAAAGATAGCTTAATGGTTAAGGTGCTTGCTTGCAAAGCCTAAGGACCCAAGTTTGATTCCCCAAGACCCACGTAAGCTAGATGCACAAAGTGGCACTTGTGTCTGGAGTTCCTTTGCAGTGGTTAGAGACCTTGATGTGCCCTTTCTTTCTCTGTCTACCTGCCTCTTTCTTTCTCTCTATTGCTTTCTCAAATAAATAAATAAAATATTTTTTAAAAAAAGAAAAGAAAGATCTAGTTACAAATGACTGGACTTCTGTGTGAGTAGGAAGAAAACTCAGTAGCATAGGCCAGTAAGCTAGAAAGGAGATATAAAAGAAATAGAAAGGGAGGGGGGACTTAATAGGATGATATTGTATATACGTAAATAGAAGAACAGATTAATGAGGGGGAAAAGGCCTATATGAGGTCAGGGGAAGAGACTGAGTAAAGGAAATGTAGAGGGAGGGCTAATCAAAATCTAAGAGGATACAAATAAGTCAGATGGAAACCTACTGTTTTGGACAATGGAACACACAGGAGCCATAGATTGCTACTAGAAATTTTTCAGTGATGCTCAAAGTGGTACATGCATCTGGAATTTTATTTGCAGGGGCTAGAGGCCCTGGTGCACCGATTCTCTCTCTTTCCTCTGTCTCCCTCTGCTTGTAAATAAATAAATAAAATATTTTAAAGAGAGAGATATAAAATAGAATAAAAGTTATTTAGTTTTACAATAATAGATCAAGAAATTACAAACTTTTGAAACTCTATTAACTCCCTTGGTTGAAGTGCATTGTAGACTTGGATCCTTATAGCTTATAGAAATTCAGGTATTCATCCCTGACCTTGGGGCAGGATCAAGCTGGACCTGTTGAATCAGAACAGAAATTGCAAAGATAAGGTGACTTCAGTTCTGGTCAGATTATAGGTAGGGTTGGGACTCCAGTGATGTAACAAGAGCTGAGTATGATGGTATACTTCCTTAATCCCAACTGAGCCTGGAGGATCACCATGAGTTTGAGACCAGGCTGGGTCTACAGAATGAGTGAGTTCCAGGTCAGCCTGAGTAAGAATGAGGCCCTGCCTTGAAACAATCAAACAAATCACACTAAAAGATGGTAATGGGCCAGCAGTTCAAGGCCATTCTTGGCTATGTAACAAGTTTTAGGACCAACCTGGGCCATAGGAGACTCTATCTCAGAAAAGTAGAGAGAAGGAAAACAAGAGAATAATAAGGGAATAGAGGAGGGTGAGGATGATTAAAACACATTATACATGTATGAAACTGGGAGAATGAAACCCATTATATATATAGTTAATACATGTTAATAAAGAGAGTTAAAAAGAAAGCAAAGAAGAAAAATATGTAAAGGCTGGGGAATGTATGTGGCTCAGTGGTAGAGTTATTTTCCAGCCTTAGAATTCAATCCTCAGTACAGCAAAAGGGAAAAAAAAAAAAGAACAATGGAACACACAGGAACCATAGATTATTATGAGAAAATTTTCAGTGCCAAATGCACAAGGAGGTGAATGCGTCTGGAGTTCATTTGCAGTGGCTGGATGCCCTGGCACGCCCATTCTCTCTCTCTCTCTGCCTCTTTCTCTCTCTGTCTGTCACTCTCAAATAAATTAAAAATAAATAAAATAAACAACAACAACAACAAAAAGGGTGATGAGGGTCTCATTAAGCTTTCTAGGCTGGTCTCCAATTTCTCGGTACAGGAACTCTTCCTACCTCAACCTCATGAGTGCTTGTATTATAGGTACACCGCCGTGCCTGGATCACACAGTTTTTAATATCTAGACAAATAAATGGAGGCCATCATTTCTTGCAAGCCTTTTTGTTTTGTTTTACTTTTGTTTTCGAGGTAGGGTCTCACTGTAGCCCAGGCTGATCTGGAATTTACTATGTATTCTCAGGGTGGCCTCAAATTCATGGCGATCCTCCTACCTCTGCCTCCCGAGTGCTGGGATTAAAGGTGTGAGCCACCACGCTAGCCTTCAAGCCATTCTTACTGCTTTGGTTTGAGGACATTCTGAGTGTATAGGTGTATATGTGCGCCTGGTAGGAGCTCTTTAGTGTGAGCTGAGTATGGACCAAAATGCAAGGATTGAATTGGAGACAGAGTGAGTCAATCGATTTCTAGGCACACACATAAAAAGTCACCAAATGGCCAGGTGCGATAGCTCATGCCTTTAATCCCACACTTGGGAGGCAGCGGTTGGAGGAGCCCTGTAAGTTTGAGGCCAGCCTGAGACTACATAATGAATTCCAGGCCAGCAAGCCTGAGACCCTACCTCGAAAAAAAAAAAGTCACAGAAAGAGGGCTGGGAAGATTGTTCAGTGGTTAAAACATTTGCTGTGTAAGCCTGATTCCCAGAGTTCACATCTCCAGAACTCATGTAAAGCCAGACGCAAGCAAAGCACACACCTGTAATCCTTATGTGCTTATAGCAATGGGAAATAGAGCCAAGAGAATCCTCAAGCTCTTAGGCCAGCTAGTCTGTTGTTCATGGCAGCCAAACAAGAGAATCCCTGTCTCAAAACAAGGAGGAAGGCAAGGACTGATATCCCAAGGGTGTTCTCTGATTTCACCATGTGCATTATGGCATTCAAACACACACATACACACACGTGCACACACGTGTGAAAAATGTTACTGAATGTTTGTCAGCCTCAAAAATATAATTCTATTTAGATTTCTCTTATATTACTTTTCTTAGCTGGTAGTGAAATTCCTAATGGATGTGGACACTCTAGAAAGACTCTGGAAGTTGCAGCCATACTTGACTCTGCTAACCACTTTGAAGATGGATCAAAATAGTGATCAGTTCCTTTCCTCAGAGTTAAGCATGAGGCTGAGCATTCAGCGAAAAAGGACTTGGGGGCTGGAGAGATGGCTCAGTGGGTTAAAAAATGATTACATGCAAACTTGCTGGCCTGGGTTCAATTTCCCAGCCACCATGTAAAGCTAAGTGGGCATTTATTTGTAGCTGCAAGAGACCTTTGGGCTCCCATACACACACATGCAAATAAATAATAAATAATAAATAAAAATAAGTCTGCTAGCCAGGCGTGGTGGCACACGTCTTTAATCCCAGCACTCAGGAGGTAGAGGTAGGAGGGTTGCAGTGAGTTTGAGGCCACTGTGAAACTCTGTAGTGAATTCCAGGCCAGCTTGGGCTAGAGTGAAACCCTACCTTGAAAAACAAAAACAACAAAAAAAAAAAAATCTGCTGATGTCTGGATAAATGTATATATTGTGCTTATCAAACTGTCCAGTAAGCACTTCTCTTAATATTCATACCCTTATATTAATGCTACTCTCACTTTTGGTAGAGAATCTTCTCTTTTCATATGGCAGTGACCTTGGGATGACTCAGAAGGTATCATGGTGCTGGAAAGAAGTGATTGGAGTACTGAGTAATATCTCTATCACACCTTGCAAGGCTCAGGGTCTAATGCAGAAGAGGTGGTGGAAAGAATGTAAGAACCAAAGGAAGGGGAGGACTCCTTGCAACGTGCTCCCTCCAGACATAAAATGGCCTGGATATCCATGACCTCACAGAGCCTGACACTACCTACACAAGAAAAGATCATGACATCAAAATAAAAGAGAGACTGATTGAGATGGGGAGGGGATATGATGGAGAATGGAATTTCAAAGGGGAAAGTGAGGGGAGGGAGGGTATTACCATGGGATATTTTTTATCATCATGAAAGATGTTAATAAAAATTGAGAAAAATAAATAAAAATAGCAGAAAGAAAAGGGGATTCAAGGATTGGGAATTTAGTGATTTAGACACCCCTTCATTCAGATACTAGTATACTGACCTTCCAGTTCACTTAACACCCAGGCAAACATCCTGCTGTTTCTTAAAGTTTTTTGCTGCCCTCTGTTTTATTCAAGTAAACCCACATTTAGGAATCGTTCTAGGTACAGTTGTGCTGGGTGTGAAAGGGGCAGAAATGCATCTGATATGTTTCGTATCTCTAAGGAACTTATGATATGGGAAGCAAATAATGAGTGTGATCGCATCTAATAATACCCTTCCATCCTTTTGGGCGTTACTCTGAAGTCTTTTTAATTCATTAGTATTTATTAATTCTTTTAATCTTTACAAAATCATAACAAGGTAAGTACTGTTATCACCACCATTTTACACAGAGGAAATGGAGATATAGAACATTTTTGTTTTGTCTAATGCTACACAGCTAGCAAATGCAGGATCAAGAATGAAGCCAAAACAATCTGGCTCTAGACAACTCCTTCTCCTCCTCCTCCTCCCTCCTCAACCCCCCTCCCCTGTCTTTTCTTTTCTTTTTTTTTTTCCTAAGAACTCCAGATGCATGCAACCCCTTCTACATCTGGTGAAGTGGATCCTGGGGAAATGAGCCTCGAACTGAGGTCCTTAGACTTCACAGACAAGTGCTTAACAACTAAGCCACCTCTCCAGCCCCTGTCTTTTCTTTTTTATGGAGGTAAAGTCTCACTCTAGCCCAGGATGACCTGGCACTCACTCTGTAGTCCCATGCTGCCCTCCAACACAAGGTGATCCTCTTACCTCTGCCTCCCGCATGTTGGGATTAAGCTACCATGCCAGCTTAGTCTTTCTTCTTAACTATGGGAGGGCAGTAGTTTTCAGTGCAGCCCTCAGATGGGCAGCATCAGCCTCACCTGGAAAGTTGTTGGAAATGCACACTCTTGGGTCTAACCCAAGTCCTGTGAGTCACAGTCATGAAAGTAGGGCTTAGCAATCAGTGTGTAACAAGCCCTCCAGATGACTCTGGTGCTTGCTGCTTGAGACTCTGTTGAAGAGAAGATAAGCACACTAAAATAAGTGTCAGAAGTTCACACCCTCATGGGTGAAGATAGAGTAGGGGTGATCTCTTAAGCTCCTTGACCTTTGCATAGCATCTGGTGTAAAGCATGTGTCAAAAATATACATAAATAGCCAGCTGAGCATGGTGGTGCACGCCTTTAGTCCCAGCACTTGGGAGGCAGAGGTAGGAGGATCCCCATGAGTTCAAGGCCAGCCTGAGACTACATAGTGAATTCCAGGTCAGCCTAGGCTAGAGCAAGACCCTACCTTGAAAAACCAAATAAAATAAGGGCTGGAGAGGTGGCTTAGCAGTTAAGGGGCTTGCCTGCAAAGCCAAAGGACCCAAGTCTGTTTCCTCAGTGCTCACATAAAGGCAGATGCACAAGGTGGCACATGTGCCTGGAGTTCGTTTGCAGTGGCTGGAGGCTCTGACGTGCCCATTCTCTATTTGCCCCCCTTCAGATAAATACATAAATAAAATAAAAATGTACATGAATTAGCTGGGCATGATAGCTCATGCCTATAATCCCAGCACTTGGAAGGCTGAGGTAGGAGGATCTCCATGAGTTTGAGGTCAGCCTGGACTAGAGTGAGTGAGATTGTTGCTCAAAAAATAAATACATGAATGAGTACATATAAATGTGTAAATGATGTTGGAATTGAGTCTCTTACTATAACTATCCAATCCATGCAGCAAATCAAATGGGAAGGATGTTCTATGAGCCTACCAAGGAAGGTGTGACATGCCATCATTATCTGTCTTCACTGGCACAAGGCAGCACAGTATGGCAAGGAGGAAGGACTTGAAGAGGCGCACATGTCAAGGCATGGTGAACTGTCGAATCGAGGAAAGGAACAAAGGAGAGAGGAGCTGACATTTCTGGCACGAAGATGGCATTTACTCAAGCAGAAAGAGAACAAGCACCCAGGTTTGGGGAGAAAGGTGAAGGGTTTGGACTACTTGAATTTGAAGGGCTGGTAGACGATCCAGGTGGAGCTGTCCAGCAGACACGAGTAAATGTGAGCCCGAGCCTTGGCTGGAGAGATTCGGAAAGATAGCTGGATACTTAAGAATGGACGAAATTTTCAAGGCGTGGAGGGCGGAACGAGAACTCGCTTGGAACCACCGTGAGCACCTGTTTCGTGTGGAGCAAAACCAAAAGGAGCCAACTGGACAGGAAACTTCAGAAAATGTTGAAGGCAAGTAGAAAAAAAATGTTGTAAGTCAATGTCAAATGTTGCACAGAAATAGTTGAAAACCTTTCTTTTCCTTCCTTTCGTCCCTCCCTCCCTCCCTCCCTCCCTCTCTTCCTTCCTTTCCAGGTAGGGTCTTGCTCTAGCCCGGGCTGACCTGGAATTCACTATGTTGTCTCAGGGTGACCTCGAACTCATGGTGATCCTGCCTCCCGAGTGCTGGGATTAAAGGCGTGCGCTACCACGCCCGGCTGAAAACCTTTCTATTTACACACACACACACACACACACACACACACACACACACACACACACACACAGAGGCACTCATTTAAGCACAAGTGGAATGACCGAGTTCCAGCAGGAGCCGCGGACGACAGGGTGGAGGCAGGTACCTTCCGGGCCCTGCAGCGAGAGAGCTCTGTCCCCACGCTGGAAGTTGAGACAGTGCCATCTTCCAGGGTAGGCAGGATCTCTCACATATGTGGGGTCTTGGATGAAAAAGGGAGGCGTCATCAGGGAGACCAGTGACTGGGGACGGAGGAAGACCTCGCAGAGGCCAACCAAGACTGGAAGGAATGAAGGGTGATTGGGAGGAGAGGTGGGAGGCAGGGCCCGGGGGCGCGGGGGGGGGGGGAGGGCTGATAGGCGGAGGGGCTGCTGGAGCGGAAGAGGGTCTGGCAATGTGAGGTGGGGGGGGGGATGGTGCCCGAGAGGTGCACGCGGTGCCCGTGCGGAGGGACCGGGGAGCAATGGGTAGGTTTGCAGGGACCTGTTGGTCGGGGGAGAGGGGTGGCGGCGGTTAAGGCTTGGGAAGCCGCCGCCGGGGGAATGTCGCCCAGCCCCGCCCCGCCCCACTGACGCCACTGCGCCGATCCGCGGCGCCTCTACCCCGGGGAGCCGTCCCGCCGGGCTGCAGGTCGCCGGGCGGCCGCCAGGGGCCGCTCTGCCTCGGGCCCCCGCGCCCCCGCCCCTCTCCGTTGGCCTTTGTTGCCGTCGGAGCGCCCCGCTTGACTCGTTCCCGTCCGCCCCCTGGGCCCGGCGGCCGCGCGTGCGCACTGGCAGCTGGCTGGTCGGGCGCTCGCCGAGGGGGAGCTGCTGCTGCTGCTGCTGCTGCTGCTGCTGCTGCTGCTGCTGCTGCTGCAGGCTCCGCGGCGGCGGCGGCGGCCACGGCAACGGAGGCTGCGGGGGCGGCGGCGCGAGCGGCCGGGCTTGGGGGGGGGGCAGCCGAGCCCGGCCCGGGAGCCCGAGCAGCCCGTGTGCGTGGTAGCTAGGCCCCCCTTCACGCTGGACCCCCACAGTCTCCGGGCCGCCTGACCTCCGCACGGGTATATGGGATGGAAGCGGGACCCTCGGGAGCAGGTAAGGGCCCTGGGGGAGGAGGGGTGCGGGTGCGTGTTCCTGAGACTTGGGGAGGGGTGGGGAGCCAGCGCTCCTGGTGGAGAAGCGTGGTTCCTGAGTGAGAACAGGGTCCCTCTCTCTCCGTCTCTCTCGGGATGAGGAGAGGCCCATTTTGGTGAAGGGAGTTCGGTGCAGTTCCGGGGGAGAGCCATGTGAAGAAGAGAGCTCTCAGATGGGGGATTGTGTGTCCGAGGAAGCTTGCATGCATGGTGCATGCATGCACGCATGCATGCAGTCCTGGGGCTGGGAAGTAACCTGGGAGAAGGCCCTTGAACGCACCCAGGGGCTCGCGGACATCCTGGGAGGCCTATGGAGAGGCCCGGCAGGTGGCAGGGGGCGGGCTCCAGGTGTCCTGGAGTGTGGGGGGGACACAGATGGGCCTGGAACTACCGCATGCCGGGGGCGGGGGCTCGGCCGGCCTGGGCTGGGCTAAGCTAATGTCTCTTGGGAGAAGGCGCCCGAGCAGGGTTGTGAGCTCCGCCCCAGCAGGGCCTGACGTGGGGGCGAGGGTCAGGGGACGGTGGGTGGGGATCTAGTCCTGGGATTTCCCGCCCCCCTTTCTCCCTCCCTCCCTCCTTCCCTCCCCGCCCCAGTAAGACTGGGGACTTAAGCGGTGGCGCCGGAGCATGCGCGGAGGTGCCATCTGAAAGGGGCTGCCCGATGTGGTGGGGGCGTGGCTGCCTGAATACCCCTCACCCCTCTCCCCCGCCCTGTTTGGTCTGGAAAAAGGAGCCCACTGATGGGCGCATTCCGTCCAAGGTTCAGTTGGCAGAGTGCGGAAAATGCTCTCATCTCTGCCGATGGGGGATCTGACACTTGGCCCTAAAGCCCCCTAACCATAGTTTCCCAAGAATGGGTTGAGGGGAAACTGCCAGAGTGCCTTTTTCTGCCACACGAGGAGACTGGGACTGAAGCCATGCCTGGGAGCTAGTCTACCTAGAAGACGTTGGTTACTGAGAGACAAGGGACAGAGCCAAGTACACCTGGTTCGCAAGTTTCTGGTCCCATGCAGAGTAGAGATAGGAGATTTTTAATACAAGGAGATCGACCTTTTCATTGAATTGTCTCTTAATGTTACAGTGTAGTCTTTTTATGCCTTAATATATTCACAGCATTCTTGTCTCCCAGTGGATCATTTCATTTTCACCTCTCCTCCCCAGAACCTGTCCTCATTAGGGCAAGGTTACCAAGCTAACCTATTCCTTAACAAAGATCCTTTGGGGTGGGGGTAATTATATCACTGGTCCTGATAATAACCTTAACTTCTGTATATTTCACAGGCATATAGGAGAAAAGGAGATGAGGACAGAGGAGAAACTGAGGCAGGGCTGTCCAGAGAAGACTGGAGTCTTCAGGGCTGTAGGCTGTATTATCTGTTGTGTCTTAGGCCTCTCTTACCTTATGATGAAAAGAGCAGTCTGGGCCCAGAATCCTTCAGGTTCAGTGCTCTGCACTGTCTCATTTGGTGTGAAGATGGCAATAGAATTTTTGTTTGGATTACATTCCTGATGGAAGAATTTGTGTTTTTCAGACCCATAGAATTGTTCTTACCAACTCTCTCAAGCCTTTGATTCAGCCATCTATAATACTTAGTGACTATGTTCCCCCCAAACAGAAGTATCCTCGAGGAGGCTGTGTAGATCCCAAGGTGGCACCCAGGCAACCATTGCCTTCAGTACAAATGACTTGCCTCTGTCCATCTCAGAAACTCTTTAGTTTCTTAGGCTAGAGACTATTTCCAGTTGCCTGTGGACTAGAATGGAGCAGGTAGGCCAGCTGATACCTGCTTTAGCTTGCTGATCATTTTTATCCTGCCGAATTTCTAATGGACTTTTAAAGAATTTGTTTTAAGAAACAAGTTTCAATGGGAAGGTTCTGAAGCCTAGGGGCTGGGGTCGGCTGTGGCACTGGGAAAATTCAGTGCGATCGGCTTTGCCTCCCTTGAAATTCAGTCTGGAAACTACTGCTGGAGGGACCCCGTTGCTGTTCCTTCTTTGGCTGGACTTCTTTTGGAAGAAGTTGGAGGATTGCTCTCAGAAGGCTGGAGGACACAGTGCACAAAACCAGGGCCTTGTTGTTTATGTACAGGTGTACCTGCTGTGTGCAGGTGTGTTTGTGCGTGCATACGTCCCGGACTGGGAGCTCCTTGAGGGTAGGGGTAGTGTCTCGTTTATCTCTGGAATTAGCAGTTACCTAGCAAGCATGGAGGCCTTGTCACATCCCAGTGCGAGTGTGTGGCTCCATTGGCATTTTCGATAATGTATGGATGCTTATGTGGATGTTTAATAATTTGTGGAAAATCCTTTTGGGGGAGATTGGCCTCTTACTCTCTGCTTAGCGGCCACGTAACCTACCTTAGGAACATGTCTTCTAAATAGGCAGTCTGGCTTCTTGAGAGTCCTGCCAGCCTTTGAAGGGCTGGGAAGGAATCCTGGGCCCTGGCTCTCCTTTACTTTTCCTTCTCTGGGCTGGTTGGGAATGGGGGAGGAGGAGTGTCACTTTCAGGGCCCCTCCCTTCTCGCTTTTGTCTGCAGGGAAGAGCCCCGCCCCTTTCCCCCTAGGCCGAAGCTTTGTCCTCGTGTTGAGGCCCTCATCTGCATCACAAAGTGGCCGTCTGTCCCTGTCTGGGTCTGAAGGGAAGTGTCTCCCTTTCTCAGACTAAAAGCTGGGGGCAGGGTGAGGTGAAGGGGGGGTACTTTGTACATCTGTGAGGCTTTCACGGGGCTGAAGGAGAGAGAGAGGCTCTTGCTTCCTCCTGCCTCCCTAGTTAGGGGGAAGTGAGGCTGTTTCCCTGTTTTCTCAAAGCCTCCTTTCAGAGCAGTCTGGTGTGTTGTCCCATTCCTAGGGAAGAGAGAGCTTTGAGACCAAAGCCTATCCCATCCCCCATCAATTTCTACCCAGCCCCTAGCCTTAGGGGGATGTCTTTTACCCAAAACTCCAACCAGTTACTCAGCCTGAAAAGCAAAGTAGGTGAAAGGAATGTTAGAACAGGTAGGGGAAAGGTATCCCCTGGTGTCTGTTCTCAGAAGGGTGGTTGCTTGTAGGTACAGGATTTATGATTGTTTTAGGACAGTTGCAGGTATTTGTGTGCTTGTGCTGTGTCTGTGGATATGTTTGTATACCCTGCGCGCACGCGCGTGTGCGTGCGTGTATTCAGCCATGACTGACAGGTATGCTCCCTGTTTTTGAAGAGCTCAGTAATAGAGGGAATTGAGGATATGCCTGTAACAGTAAGCTTTCACAGTCTGTGTTGTGTATGGATGTATGTGATAGGAATGTGTGATTGTGTCTGTTTTGGGGTTTGTGTGCAACATCTGTCCATCTCTTTCTGATGTGAGTTAAGTTTTTCTTCTACTTCCTCATGGAGCTGAGGGCTTTTCCCCTTTGGGTGCAGAGCTGTCTGGACTTGACTGGTTGCTTGAGGGACACCCAGAAACCTAGCTCTGAGAAGTAGTCCCTTCCCACAAATGGTTCTGACCTCTTACTGACCTCCTCCCCCATACCCCCCCCCCCCAGCTGAAGATTTGCTCCATCCCTGTCTGACTGAAAGTGGACTCAGGTTAAGGGAGGTTCTGAGCTGCTTTCTCCCTCTCCTCCCACCTGGGCTGCTCCTGGACTGGCAAGAACAATAGCTGAGGACAAAGGCCTCTATTAGTTTTCTACCCTTCCTCCCCCTCAAGATAGAAAATAAACTGGGGACCGCAATCATGCTAACCCTGCCCTAGTCTTTTCCCAAGGGCCCCTTCTGTTTTGAAATTGATCCCTTCTGCTTCTGCTATCTGGACCCTCTGTGTGGAAGGATTTGTGGGGCATGGAAAGAATCTTATGTTCCCTTTCCCAGAGCCAGTGGCCCTTTCTCCTGCATTCTCATTGCTCTTCCCTTCCTGAAGCCCCCAGCTCTTATTTAAGCTTCACCTTTTCAACTGTAGCTCTGCTTTCTCCTCTCCTAGCTCTCCACCCAAATTGTAAGCTGTCTACCTCTGTCTTCCAACTGCTGTCTTCCTTTTTTTTTTTTTTCTGGTCAATTCAAGGATATTTTTTTTAATGCTGTGAACACTAGTTTCTTGCCCTTTTCCCCCAGCCCCTTTCTTTAGCTTTCTTCACCTTCACACACTGTCCTTTTAAAAGCCTTTTCTTCTTTTCTCTCTCTCCAGCTCTGATCCATTGCCTTTTACCCAAAACTCCAACCAGTTACTCAGCCTGAAAAGCAAAGTAGGTGAAAGGAATGTTAGAACAGGTAGGGGAAAGGTATCCCCTGGTGTCTGTTCTCAGAAGGGTGGTTGCTCTGATCCATTAATCCTGTCTCAGACATTGCCCCTGTCCTCCTCAGCCTTGCATTCCTTGGGTCCTTCCAATCAAGATGGTGCTGTCTAGTGCGCTGGATGGTGATGGGTGATATGAGCATCTAGTGACAAAGAATAGAACATTCTTAGTCTTCCAGATACCTGGTAGAGAAATAGTGTCTTAGTCTAGTAGAAGAAAGGATTGTGTCAGTAGGAGCCAGATTTGGCCCATTTGCTTAACATGTAATAGGAACTTACATGTTTACTTGATGAATCAAAGATAGACATTTCCTGACTAGGGGCGGGGGTTAGAAAGACAAGCGAAAAATGAAGCAAACAAAAACCCAAGGAGCCTAGGAATGTCTGAGCTGGTAGAAACCCCCAGGTGAGTGAGGAAACAGGAAAGAGGCTTAGCCTCTACTCTCCTGTCCTGTTCCCAGGGGCCCTGTGCCTTCTCTGATCTCAGCAGCCAGGAGACTGCCAGGCTTCCTCCTCATCGCCCTCTTTGTTTTCCTAGCTGCGGGCACCTACCTGCCCCCCCTGCAGCAGGTGTTCCAGGCACCTCGAAGGCCTGGCATTGGTACTGTGGGGAAACCAATCAAGCTTCTGGCCAATTACTTTGAGGTGGACATTCCTAAAATCGACGTTTACCACTACGAGGTGGACATCAAGCCGGATAAGTGTCCCCGCAGAGTCAATCGGTGAGTAGTGCACACAGTTGCCACCAAGTCTGGGAAGCTTGCTTTCCTAACTTTCAGGACCCTGAGAAAGCAGGCAAAATGGTATAAGAATAGCTAGTAGAGGGTAATGTCATCAGATACAAGAAAACTTTTGAGGAAAAGATGCCAGGTAAGGTAAATGCTAAACATACTGTTAGATGTGGCCATTAGGAGATAATTACCTTGTATTTACTTATTAACAACTTCCATGATTATAAAAGAGATAATTACCTTTTGCTACTATTTTATTAGGGAGAAAGGGAATATTTTGCTAGAGAGCACATTTAAAAAAAAATTATTTATTTGACAGAGAAAGAGGAGGAGAGAATGGGTGAGCCAGTACCTCCAGCCACTGCAAACGAACTCCAGACACACGTGCTCCCTTGTGCATTTGGCTTACGTGGGTCCTTGGGCATTGAACCTGGGTCCTTCGGCTTTGCAGACAAATGCCTTAACTGCTAAGCAATCCCTCCAGCTCTTTTGTTTTTCTTGGGGTAGGATCTCTCAAGCCCAGGCTGACCTAGGACTCATTCTGTAGTCCTAGGCTGGCTTCAAACTCACAGTGATACCCCTACCCCTGCCTTCCAAGTGCTGAGATTAAAGATGTACACCATCATGCCTGGTTGACAGAACATCTTTTTAAAAAATGTTATTTATTTATTTATTTGCAATCAGAGACAGAGAGAGAGAGAGAGAGAAGAGAGACAGAGAGAATGGTTGTGTCAGGGCCTCTAGCCACTGCAAACAAACTCCAGACTCATTCACCATCTTGTGCATCTGGCTTTATGTGAGTACTGGGGAATCAAATCTGGGTCCTCTGGCTTTGCAGGTAAATGCCTTAACCACTAAGCCATCTCTCCAGCACCCCCCCCCCAAGCACATTTTAAGATTTGTTGAAATGGATGAATGGAGAAGTTTTAAGAAAGACACATGGGAATGTTTGTAGGTGGAGGGAAAGGAGCTAGCCGAGGTGAGGTTCAATGGTATAGGTCACAGATGGGAAGAATGAAGGTAGAGGCTGGACAGGGTGATGCCCACACTTAATCCCAGCACTTGAGAGGGAGAAGTAGGAGGATCACTGTGAGTTTGAGGCCAGCCTGCCACTACAGAGTGAGTTTCAGGTCAGCGTGGGTTAGAGTGAGACCCTACCTCAAAAAACAACAACAAAAGAACGAAGGAAGGTAGGATATTCTTGCTGAGGTAAGAGGATATTTGCAGAGTACACAATTGGAGACATTAGTCTTACAAGAAGCAATATTTCTTTATAAAATTATTATTTGAAAGTATATGTGCAATTAAAAATCTCAAGAGTTTGCTGAGCATGGTGGCGCACATCTTTAATCCCAGCACTCGGGAGGCAGAGGTAGGAGGATCACAGTGATTTCATGGTCACCCTGAGACTACATAGTGAATTCCAGGTCAGTCTGTACTAGAGCGAGACTCTGCCTCAAAAAAAACAAAAGTCCCCCAAATTGCAAAAGCAATGGCAATGAAAAATCCTGCTGCCCAGAGGCATTAATTTGTACCATGCGTCTCTGTTTTCAGACATTTTTCTGTGCCCATGTAAGTGTATGTGCAACTAGTATGCCATCCTGTATGTCTTGTTCTGTGTCACTTATTTTTCCATTAAGCCACATATTTTGGAAAATAGTACATATTAATATGTGTAGACCTACCTCATTCTTTTGCATAGCTCTGTAGATATTCCATTGAATAGCTGTATTTAACGTACTTGGTGTATTGAGGAATATTAAGATTCGGTCTCAACTTTGGCTACAAGATTAAAACTGATGAATATTAATTATATGTAGATCCATATTTGTACTCAAATATGAGTGTATTTGTAGGATAAATACCTAGTAGTGGAATTGCTGGCATACTATATATATTTTTTAAAATATCTTTTTTTAAATTTATTTGCAAGCAGGGAGAGATAGAGAAAACAGAGACAGAGAGAGAATAGGCACCAGGGCCTCCATCCCTGCAAACAAATTCTAGACACATGTACCACTGTGCATCTGGCTTTATGTGGATACTGGGGGATTGAACCCAGGTCATTAGGCATTACAGGCAAACGCCTTAACCTCTGAGCCATCTCTCCAGCCCCTGCTTTTGCTTTTAGTTAGTATTTTACAAGTTGATTTTGTCTCAGCTTATTTTGTTTGTTTTTATACTGCTAAGGATCAAATTTTATTTTTTTGACAACTTCCATAATTATAAACAATATCCCATAATTCCCTTCCTCCCCCCACTTTCCCCTTTGAAACTCCATTCTCCATCATATCCCCTCCCCATCTCAATCAGTCTCTCTTTTATTTTGATGTCATGATCTTTTCCTCCTGTTATGATGGTCTTGTGTAGGTAGTGTCAGGCACTGTGAGGTCATGGATATCCAGGCCATTTTGTCAGGAGGAGCATGTTGTAAGGAGTCCTACCCTTTCTTTGGTTCTTACATTCTTTTTATTTTTTAATTTTTTTATTGACAACTTCCATAATTGTAAGCAACATACTATATTTTTAAAAAATATTTTTAATTTTTATTTATTTATTTGAGGTAGAGATAGATAATGGGTGCACCAGGGCCTCTAGCCACTGCTAATAGACTTCTGACACATGTGCATCTGGCTTTATGTGGGTCCCGGAGAATTGAACCTGGGCTTTGCAGGCAAGTGTCTTAACTGCTAAGCCATCTCTCTAGCCCACATATTTTGAAATAGTGAGCATTGTTAATTTTTAGTGGTAAATAAGTTCTAATTTTTTATTGCTCTCAGCAAGAAATCACAGGACCTGTTCCCCATGTCAGCACCAATTCAGTGTATGTGATCTTCCTTCCTCCCTCCTTTCCTCCTTCCTTCCTTCCTTCCTTTCTCCTTTTCTTTCCCTTTCCCTTTCCTTCTTTCCTCTTTTATGACAGGGTCTCATTCTACCCAGGCTGACCTATAACTCTCTCTGCATCCCAGGCTGGCCTCGAACTCATTCATGCTACTACTCCTACCTCAACCTCCTGATGCTGGGATTGTAGTCATGAACCACCATGCCCGACACTTTTATTGTGTTTGTTTTTTTGAGGTAGGGTCTCACTCTTGCCCAGGCTGAACTGGAATTCACTATGTAGTCTCAGGGTGGCCTTGAACTCACAGTGATCCTCCAACCTCTGCCTCCTGAGTGCTGGGATTAAAGGTGTGTGCCATGCCCAGCTTCCATCCCCCCCCCCACTGCATTCTGATAAGTAAAGAATTGTATCTTGTATTTTTCTTTTTTTTTTAAATTTTTTTTTTTTAATTATTTGAGAGCGACAGACACGGAGAGAAAGACAGATAGAGGGAGAGAGAGAGAATGGGCGTGCCAGGGCTTCCAGCCTCTGCAAACGAACTCCAGACGCGTACGCCCCCTTGTGCATCTGGCTAACGTGGGACCTGGGGAACCGAGCCTCGAACCGGGGTCCTTAGGCTTCACAGGCAAGCGCTTAACTGCTAAACCATCTCTCCAGCCCAAGGAATTTATTTTCTTATTCTCTCTCTCTTTTTTTTTTTTTTTTTGTTTGGTCTTTTGAGGTAGGGTCTCACTCTGGTCCAGGCTGACCTGGAATTAACTCTGTCATCTCAGAGTGGCCTTGAACTCATGGCAATCCTCCTACCTCTGCCTCCCGAGTGCTGGGATTAAAGGCGTGCGCCACCATGCCCGGCTTCTTGTATTTTTCAAGTGAATGAGACTGAAGATAAGTTTTGTGAAAGGGGGATTTCAAATGTGAGATGTACATGATCTTGTATATGTTAGGACCTCTCAGTGGCCTTACAGTCTCTACTCTTTTTCGAGATAATTAGAGCTGCTTTCTTGTAGGAGGTGGGCATGAATTCTAAGGTAGATGTTGGTGGAGACATAGTATGTGAGGGATGTTAGTAACCACGGACATAAAAAAGGTTATTGGTCTCAACCCTGAGCATACATGAAATTGAAACCATGTGCTTACCATTGCTCCTAATACAAGTGCCATTTTCAGTGTGCTTTGTATAGTAGTTAATACTTTGGGCTTAGAAAGTGGAGAGGTGTCAGGCAGTTGGATGGGTTGAGATTTTGAGATAAAGATGGATTTCTGGGAATTAAATAGGAGAGTATAATAAATGTCTATATTAGAGTATCTTTGTGTCCTCAGGGAAGACATAAAGGATGAGGTAATTTGACTGTATTAAAATTAAGACTTTCTGAGCTGGAGAGATGACTCAGCAGTTAAGGTGCTTGCTTGTAAAACCTATTGGCCTGGGTTTGATTCCCCAGTACTCATGTAAAGCTAGACGCACAAAATAGAGCATGCATCTGGAGTTCATTTGCAGCAGCAAGAGGCCTTGATGTGCCTATTTTCCTGTCTCTGTCTGTCTCTTTCTGATTGCAAATAAATAAATAAAATTAAAGACTTTCTACTCATCAAAAGGTACCCCCAATGTCTGGGGAGATGGCTTTGTGGTTAAAAAGTGCTTGCCTGCAAAGCCTGCCAACCCAGTTTTGATTTTCCAGAACCCTTGTAAAGCCAAATGAACCAAGTGGCTCATGCACCTGAAGTTCATTTGTAGTGACAAGAGACTCTAGTGCACTCATACCGTCTCTCTGCTTGCAAATAATTAAGTACATAAAATATTTTCTAAAATGTTTTATTTGGGCTGGAGAGATGGCTTAGTTGTTAAGACACTTGCCTGAAAAGCCTTAGAACTCAGGTTTGACTCTCCTGGTCCCATGTAAGCCATATGTGGAAAGTGATACAAGCCTGCAAGGTCACATATGCACACAAGGGGGCACATGCATCTGGAGTTCGATTGCAGTGGCTGGAGGTCCTAGTGCACCAATTCTCTCTCTCACTGTCTCTCTGTGTTTCTCTCTCTCTCACCTTACAAAAAAAAAGACTAGTCTGTTGGGCTTGCCTCAAAAAAAAAAAAAAAAAGAAAGAAAATATTTTATTTATTTGTTTATTTGGGAGAGAGAGAGAGAATGGGTACACTAGGGCCTCCTACTGCTGCAAATGAACTCCAAACATGTGGGCCACCTTGTCCATCTAGTTTCATGTGGGAACTGGGAAATTGAATCTGGGTCCTTTGGTTTTGCAGGCAAGCACCTTAACTGCTAAGCCATCTCTCTAATCCTTAATTTTTTTTTTTTTGTTGTTGTTTTTGGGTTTTCTGGGTGACTTCGAACTCATAGTAGTCCTCCTACCTCTGACTCCTGAATGTTAGGATTAAAGATACGAGCTACTGCGCCTGGACAAAATATTTTAAAGGTAAAATTCAAACTGGGTGTGGTGGCACACACCTTTAATCTCAGCACTCTGGAGGCAGAGGTAGGGAGGATTGCTTTGAGTTCAAGGTCAGCCTGAGAGGACATAATGAATTCCAGGTCAGCCTGGACTAGAGCAAGACCCTACTTTAAAAAGAAAATAAATTAATAAAATTCAGAAAAGGGAAAAGAAATCTAGGAAGAGATGATAATGGAAAGAAGACTAACGTCTTCAGAGGGGTGAAGAGGTGAGTTTGTTCTACAGTTTATTCCTATTCTAGCGTGTGTGTGTCTTCCTTTTCTACCTTCTTCTGCTCATCAGACTGGGATGTAGAGATTGGAGCATCCTAGATTCCCTGTGCTCAAGCCCTTTTCCCCTAAGAAGGGACTTACACCCACTTTTTTTTGTTTTTCCCAAACTCACAGAGATCCTCTTACCTCTGCCTTCCAAGTGCTGGGCTTAAAGATTGTGTCATCCCACCTGGGTACCCCAACTTTTTCAGGTCCCTTAGTGCATTGGTGATAGGAGGGCAAGTAGCATCCCTTGAGATACCAGAAATGCAGGTGTCCGTGCTGAAGCCGACCTGCTGAATCAGAAGCTGCATTTTAATTTTTGTGTGTATGTTTTTCAAGGTTGGGTCTCACTGTAGCTCAGGCTGACCTGGAATTCACTATGGAGTCTCAGGGTGGCCTTGAACTCACTGCAATCCTCCTACCTCTGCCTCCCAAGGGCTGGGATTAAAGGAGTGCGAACGCTCATAGGAATGTTCAAGCTTGAGAAGCACTGCCTTAGAGTAGCTGTTAGGAGTGAATACATTAGGTGGGATATGGCCTGAACTTAAATTGTTCACAGAAGCTTAAAATGATAGTGTCTCAGCTTCTATAAGCCACTTCTGTCCTCCATAGGGAAGTGGTGGAATACATGGTCCAGCATTTCAAGCCTCAGATCTTTGGTGACCGCAAGCCTGTGTATGATGGCAAGAAGAACATTTACACTGTCACTGCACTGCCCATTGGCAATGAACGGGTAAGACTGGGAGTCAGAATAGGCCCATGTCAGGGCTCTAGAGTGGAACAGAGCCTATTTAAGCCCACCTGGATTCTAGCGGTCCAGACACGCTTTTTGTCATTTGGGGGAGAAAGTGTATTTTGTACTGAGGGGCAGGTAAATGGTTGATTTCCCCTCTCCCCCTGAGGTAGGGTCTCCCTCTAGCCCAGGCTGACCTGGAATTCACTGTGTAGTCTCAGGGTGGCCTTGAACTCATGGTGATCCTCCTACCCCTGTCCCCCAAATGCTGGGATTACAGGTGTGTGTCACCATGCTCAACTAAATATTTATTATTTATTAATTTGAGAGAGAGAGAGAAAAAGAGGCAGATAGAGAGAATGGGCTCACCAGGGCCTCCAGCCCCTGCAGAAGAACTCCAGACACATGTGCCATCTTGTACATCTGGCTTACATGGGTCCTGGGGAATTGAACCAGGGTCCATAGACTTCACGGGCGAGTGCCTTAATCACTAAACTCTCTCTTCAGTCCCCCCGCCCTTTTGATGTATTGTGTGCCTGTCCCCTGAACAAACTGTTAGACTGAGAGAGAAAAATATTGGAGCATTGTGTGTGGCAAAGTGCTAGATTTGCTCTGGGGTCTTTCTTGTGAGCCCCTCACGACTTAGGCATAGAGAGCTGGCAAGCCTGTGGAGTGGGAGCCAGTAGGCGAGGTAAGGAGGGCTGATCTGTGGGAGAGCCATGTCATTCTTGACTCCTTTCTTTCCTGAAGGTTGACTTTGAGGTGACCATCCCTGGGGAAGGGAAAGATCGAATTTTTAAGGTGTCTATCAAGTGGCTAGCCATTGTGAGCTGGCGTATGTTGCATGAAGCTTTGGTCAGTGGACAGATCCCCGTGCCCTTGGAGTCTGTGCAAGCCTTGGATGTGGCCATGAGACACCTGGCATCAATGAGGTACTGGGTGTAGTTAGTATCTGGGCTACTTTTTGTTGGCATAACTGCTGGGGTGGGAGGAGGGAACCTATTAAGGTCCCATAGTATGCCACTGAGAAAGTTTTTGAAGCCCTACCATATGTCAGGAGAGTATGTGTAGACATTTAGATGGTTTAAAGTCCTGGCCCTCTATTCAGATATCTTTTGGCCTTGCCCCCATTTGTCCCTTCAGGGCAGAGCAAAGGTAGATACCTGTACAAGGTCAGTCATACACCTAGTCAAAGATCAGAGCTGGCATTAAAGCCCTGGTGTCCTGCCTTCCAGGCCAGGGCTCCTCCGTGCCCAGGATGCCTCACAGGGTGGGGGCCTGTGCCCGAGGGACCAGTTCTCTGCCTGTCCCTGCCAGGTACACCCCCGTGGGCCGCTCCTTCTTCTCACCGCCTGAGGGCTACTACCACCCGCTGGGGGGTGGGCGCGAGGTCTGGTTCGGCTTTCACCAGTCTGTGCGCCCTGCCATGTGGAAGATGATGCTCAACATCGATGGTGAGTGGGGAGAGCAATGGAGCTAGGGGCGCCCGGAATCCAGTGACCACGTTCCCAGCCTCATCCCTCCCAGCTCTACAACCATAATCCTAGTATAATTCCTGTAGCCCTGGCACGCCCGACCCCGCCCCATCCCAGTACCCTCTAAGGTAGAGGATATGAGTCTCAACTGCCTCTCCGTTCATTCCGAACGAATCTGAACGGAGCTATCCCTGCCTTGTCCCCACAGTCTCAGCCACTGCCTTCTACAAGGCACAGCCAGTGATTGAGTTCATGTGTGAGGTGCTAGACATCAGGAACATAGATGAACAACCCAAGCCCCTCACGGACTCCCAGCGTGTTCGCTTTACCAAGGAGATCAAGGGTAAGTACCCTTTCCAATAGGGAAACAGTGCTGTTTTCTCTGATACCAAGAGGAGTTCCCCATGTGGGAGGCCAAACCTGGGCACATGAGCAACCTCTTGCAGTCTTAACAAATAGTTTGTACATCTCAGGTCTGAAGGTGGAAGTGACCCACTGTGGACAGATGAAGAGGAAATACCGTGTGTGTAATGTCACCCGCCGCCCTGCTAGCCATCAGACGTAAGTTAGCAAGTTTGCTGAGCTATAATCTACTGGAGGAAAAAAGAGCTAAGGTTTCACATACACTCCCCCTGACACCACCCCCCTTATCCTATTGGCCCTGACAATGAGCCTTGGATTGTCTTTTTTTTTTTAAAGGTTTTTCCAGGTAGGGTCTCACTGTAGTTCAGGCTGACCTGGAATTCACTATGTAGTCTCAGGGTGGCTTCAAAATCATGGCAATCCTCCTACCTTTGCCTCCCAGGTACTGGGATTAAAGGCGTGTGCCACCACACCAGGCTGGGCTTTGTTTTTGACATAAAAACTGTGGGAATTTGACAGCCTTTCCCCAACCTTCCCAGATCCTTTGATTATCTTCATGATTTTTACCTTAAACAAAAAAACAAAAGACTTGTATTAAATTTACTTGAGAGAGAGAAAGAAAATGGGCACACTAGGGTCTCTTGCCATTGCCAACAAGCTCCAGGTGCATGTGCCACTTTGTGTATGATGGCTTTACGTGGATAGTAGGGAGTTGAACCCAGGCCAGAAGGCTTTGCAAGCATGTGCCTTTAACCAGTGAGTCATTTCCCTAGCCTGAGTTTTACCTTTTTAAAAAATATATGTTTTTTATTTTGGACAGAGAGACAGGCAGAATTGGCATGACAGGGCTCCAGCCATTGCAATCGAACTCCAGACGCTTGCGCCACCTGGTGGGCACATGTGACCGTATGCTTGCCTCACCTTTGTGCATCTCACTTACATGGGCTCTGGAGAGTAGAACATGGGTCTTTGGGCATCACAGATAAGCACCTTAACCACTAAGCCATCCCTCCAGCCCCGATATTTACCTTTTTAATCTCCTACTTTCCTCTTTGGGCCTTTATTGTAAAGCATGCATGCATGCTCCATTGATTCTTGCTATGGGTCTGTAAATATCGGGATTTCAAGGACATAGTAAAATGTTTGCAGTTTTAATACCTAGCATCACAAAATTGGGCATGGTGGTACATACCTGAAATCCCATCACTTGGCAGGTGAAGGTTTGAGGATAAGAAGTTCAGGGTTGGGCTCAGTACCTATATAATGCCAGATGCACAAAGTAGTGCATGCATCTGGAGTTTTTTTGTAGTGGCTAGAGACCCTGGCATGTCCATTCTTTCTCTCTCTCTTTCTCCTGTTTTTCTCTGCTGGCAGATAAGTAAAATGAAGTTCAAGGTCATACTCAGCTCACAGTGAGTTTGAGAGTACCTTGAAATGCATGAAACTGTCCCCTGCCCATAAAATATAGAATATTCCAATTTATTCTTCCTCCCGAAAAAAAGTCAGGCTCCTTGGGTTGTCCTTGGGAAAATTACCATTGACTCCATCCTCTTCCTTTTACTTATTTATTTATTTATATATTTTTAATTTAATTGTTTATTTTGGTTTTTCAAGAAAGGGTCTCTCTCTAGCCCAGGCTGACCTGTAATTCACTAAGTAGTCTCAGGCTGGCCTCAAAGTCCCAGAGATTTTCCTACCTCAGCCTTCTGATTGCTGAGATTAAAGGCATGCCCCACCACACCCAGCTCATTTTCATTTTTAAAAATATTTTTATTTATTTGTGAGCAGTAGAAAGAGAGAGAATGTGTGTTTATGGGTGTATCACAGCCTCTTACTGCTACAAATTTACTCCAGATACACATGCCATCTTGTACCTCTGGCTTTACATGGGCACTGGGGAATTGTGCCTGGGCCAGCAGGCTTTGCGTGCAAGTGCCTTTAACCATTGATCCAATTCCTAGCACCTCAGCCCCTTCTTTGACTCTAGGCTATGCTAGACTCTTGAGTACCTCCTTTGTTAAGGCTTTGTGCTCAACATTAGAAATACAAAAGAGTGGGGCTGGAGAGGTGGCTTAGTGGTTAAGGCACTTGCCTGTGAAGCCTAAGGACTCCAGTTTGATTCTCCAATACCCACGTAATACCCACATAGGAGGCACACGCATCTGGAGTTCACTTGCAGTGGCTGGGAGCCCTGGCGCACACATTCTCTATCTGCCCCCCCCCCCAAATAAGTAAGTGAATAAAACAATACATGGAAACAAAGAAATACAAAAGAGTTACAATATTGACTGTTGGGGAACCTGCTCCTAAAGTCTTTGGCTTTTTTTTTGGTTTTTCGAGGTAGGGTCTCACTCTAGTTCAGGCTGACCTGGAATTCGCTATGGAGTCTCAGGGTGGCCTTGAACTCACTGCGATCCTCCTACCTCTGCCTCCCGAGTGCTGGGATTAAAGGCGTGCGCCACCACTCCCGGCTAGTCTTTGGCTTTTTAAAATATTTATTTTCAAGCAGAAAGATAGAGAAATGAGACAGACAGAATGGGCACGTGCCACGGCCTCCAAAGCTGCAAAACAAACTCCAGATGCATGCGCCAGCTTGTGCATCTGGCTTTACGTGGGAGCTGGGGACTCGAACTCGATATCGTTAGGCTTTACAGGCAAGCATCTTGACCGCTAAGCCATCTCTCCAGCCCATCTTTGGCTTTTTCTGGGAGCCTTGTATTGCCTGCTTTCCCCCGAGTAGCGTTGCTCAAAGAGTAGAAGCAGAGTCTAAAGCATGCCATGGTTGTAGGTCTAGAGAAGGGGGTTGAGTGCTGAATTCTGATCCTTCCTTCCTTTCCTCCACACAGGTTTCCCTTGCAGCTGGAGAGTGGACAGACTGTGGAATGCACAGTGGCACAGTATTTCAAGCAGAAATACAACCTTCAGCTCAAGTATCCCCATTTGCCCTGCCTCCAAGTTGGCCAAGAACAAAAACATACCTATCTTCCCCTTGAGGTAAGGAAATGGTTAGGCGGGGAAATGGTCCGTACTTGAACACTAATCGGAGTCTGTTGATCTACTTATTAGTCCATCATCCTCATTTTGAGGTTTCGAAAGCTGACATTCTGAGAAGGTATATGAGTGTGGTGTTGTTTTTTTTTTTTTAATGTGAAATATAGACCTCGTTTTTACTTGCTAAATTTTTTTTTTTTCTTATCCCCAGTTTTACTCCAGTGTCATTTCAGGGCTGCTAGGCCAGAGGGCAAGTTTGTTTTATAAATAATTTTGGTTAGGGCAGAGATATCAGATATAACTCATGCTCTCCCTTTGTTTTTCTTGATGTCTGGGGATTGGGATCATGAGTGACCTGGACATGCAAGTGCACCTTATTTTCCTTTTCTTACAAGTTTTTTGAGGTAAGGTCTCACTCTAGCCCAGGCTAACCTGGAATTCACTATGTAGTCTCAGGGTGGTCTTGAATTCCGGGTGATCCTCCTACCTCCGTCTTCCAAGTGCTGGGGTTAAAGGCTTGCACCACCATACCGGATTATTTTCTAATGAAACTTCTATATTTGCCAATGGTTAATGTGTTTGTTTTAAAAAAAAGTTTTAATCTCAAGATATGTCATGCTTTTATACTTCATTAGACCTTTGAAATACTGAAGTTCAAGAAAGGATAGTAATGTGGTTGAAGTCATAGAGACAAAGGTAGAGTCTTTGGGTTGTATTTGGTATGTACTATAGGCAAAATATGCATGAAAAACTTCTGTCTGCTTCATTGTCACTCATAAAGTAGCATCAGTGTACCAATAAGGATAGACATCACTTGGGAGTTTAATTTGAAATGCAGAATTTCTACCCATGCCTATTCAGTGAGACTCTGTCCCTTAAGAAGATCTAAAGGGGATTCATACACACATCAGATTGGAGATGCATGGCCGAGACTCTTCACTTTGTTCAGGTAGTTTAGACCAAAGCCCAAGCCTTTTGTGCACTCCTAGGATTCCAGAACTAATCCCAGGAAATGAAGCTGGCAGGAGAGGTGATTCAGAAATTCAAGAACCATGACATGGTTAGTAACTGCTGAGACAGAGAAAGCAGGATACAGGCAGTTTGTTCTCTGAGGTAGAAACTGAGGGCTTTAGGGACAATTCTGGCTAAGTTGAAATGTACTGAAGTTGAAATTTGCTAAGAAGTGAACATTATTTCCGTTTAAACAGTAGTTCTTGAGGTCTGTCATGTAATAACCTACCTAGATTTTTTTTTTTTTTCAAGGTTGGGTCTCACTCTAGCCCATGCTGACCTGGAATTCATTATGTATTTTCAGGGTGGCCTCGAACTCTCAGCAATCTTCCTACCTCTGCCTCCTGAGTGCTGGGATTAAAGGCATGTGCCACCACACCCAGCTGTACCTTGATTTTTATTGTTTATTTAACAAATATTCATTAAGGTAATATATGTTATGTATACTTTTAGTGTATGAGAATCTAGAGATTAACAACACAGGTCCCTGCCCTCATGGAATTTATACGTTAGAGGAGGAAGACAGACAGTAATAAGTTGATAAACATCCATGGTGATTTTTAGGTGGTAGTAAATGCTATAAGAGTCACACAACAGGTTTAGGGGATAGCAGTAATTGTGTGAGGGGGTTATTGTTGTCAAGGGATGCCTCCCTAGTTAGGGTTTCCAACTTTGTAATAACCTAAGGGCAGAGCTTTCGAGGAAGGAGGAATAGCTACTGCACATGTTCTAAAGCACATCTTTTTTTTTAAAGATCATAATAATAACTTTAAAAAATATTTATTTATTCACTTGCAAGAGAGAGAGAAAAAGAAAGAAGAAGATACAGAGAGAGAGGCTGGAAAGAGATAATGGGTGTTCCAGGGCATGGAACTACTGCAAATGAACTCCAAATGCATGTGCTCCTTTGTACATCTCACTTACATGGGTCCTGGGGAGTTGAACCTGGATCCTTAGGCTTTGTAGGCAAGCAACCTAACTGCTAAGCCATCTATGTCTACAGCTCCTAAAGCTTTTTTTTTTTCCCCCCCGAGGTTGGGTCTCATTCTAGTCCAGGGTGGCCTGGAGTTCACTTTGTAGTCTCAGGCTGGCCTCAAACTTAACATTGATCCTCCTACCTCGCCCTCCTGAGTGGTGGCATGAAAGGTGTGCCACTATAACCAGCTTCTGATTTCTTTGGAGGCGGGGTCTCATTGTTTCTTAGTGTATTTATAGAGTTGTGCAACTGTCACAACTATCTTTCCAGAATGTTTTTTGTTTGTTTTGTTTTGTTTTTCGAGGTAGGGTCTCTCTCTAGCCCAGGCTGTCCTGGAATTCACTCTGTAGTCTCAGGGTGGCCTCAAACTCACAGCGATCCTCCTACCTCTGCCTCCTGAGTGCTGGGATTAAAGGTGTGCACCACCATGCCCAGCTAGCCACTACTCTATTTTCTGCCTCTGTGGATTTGTCTGTTTTGAACACGTTATATAAGTAGTTGTACAACACATGGCCTTTGTGACTGACTTCTTTCACCTTGCACGGATATTTTAAGGTTCATCCATGTTGTTTTGAAAGTGCATTGATGTCCTTCCCTAGCTGAGATGTATCACATTTTGTTTCTCTATCAGTTGATGAATGTTTGGGTTGTTTCCACTTTTGGCCATTATAAACGATACTGTTGTAAACATTCATTTAGTTGTTTTACTGTGAACACATGTGTTCATTTCTCTTGATATCATATATAACTCTGTTTAACATCTTAAGTTCTGCCCAACGGCTTCCTAAATTGGCTGTGTAGCAATGAATGATGATTCTGATTTCTAGTTAGGTAGGTTTCATTCTAATTATAATAGGAATCCATTGGAATATTTAAAAAATATATTTTATTTATTTACTTATTTGTAGAGATAATGAGTGTGCCAAGGCCTCCAGCCACTGAAAACGAACTCCAGATGCATGCACCCCCTTGTGCATCTGGCTTAAATGGTACTGGAGAATCGAACTGGGATCCTTTGGCTTTGCAGGCAAATGCCTTAACCTCTAAGCGATCTCTCCAGACCACATTGGAATATTTTTTTTTAAAGTATATTTATTTTCAAGGAGAAAGAGAAAGGGAGTAGAATGGGTGTGCCAGAGCCTTTTAGCCACTGCAAATACACTGCAGATGTTTGCACCACCCTGTGCCTCTGGCTTTACATGGGTACTGGGGACTTGAGCTTGGGTTCTTAGGCTTTGCAGTGTAGTGCCTTAACCACTGAGCTATCACCCCAGCCCCATTGGAAGATTTTAAGTAGAGGAACAATATATTTGGATCTCCATATCTAAAAACTTAAAAATAGCCAGGTGTTTCCAATCTCAGTCTTTGTCTTTAGTAGTGATCCAAGTCACTTTTTAAAAACTGTACTATGTGGGGGGAGGGTTGGGGGGCTAGAGAGATGGCTTAGCAGCTAAGCACTTGCCTGTGAAGCCTAAGGACCCCAGTTCAAGGCTTGGTTCCCCAGGACCCATGTTAGCCAGATGCACAAGGGGGCACATGCATCTGGAGTTCGATTGCAGTGGCTGGAAGCCCTGGTGTGCCCATTCTCTCTCACTTGGTCTCTCTGCCTCTTTCTCTCTCTGTCTGTCGCTCTCAAATAAATAAATAAAAATATTTTTTTTTTTAAGTTAAGGCACTTGCCTGCAAAGCCAAAGGACTCAGGTTTGATTCTCCAGGACCCATATAAGCCAGAGGCGCAAGGTGGTGCATGCATCTGGAGTTCGTTTACATCTGCTAGGTGACCTGGCGTGTCCATTCTGTCTCTCTCTCTCTCAAATAAATAAATTAAATAAACTGTACTAAGATAAATATAGCATAAAATTTACATTCTAGGGGCTGAAGAGAAGCTACAGTGGTTAGAAGTATTAGCTTGCAAACCCTAAAAGCATAGGTTTGATTTCCTAGTACTAACGTAAAGCCACATGCACAAAGTGATACATGCTCCTGGAGTTCCTTTGCAGTGGCAAGATTCCCTGGTGCCACTCTCTCTCTGCATGCAAATAAAAATATCTAGGGCTTAGCCGGGCTGGAGGCGCACACCTTTAATCCCAGCACTTGGGAGGCAGAGGTAGGAGGATCACCGAGAGTTTGAGGCCACCCTGAGACTACAGAGTTAATTCCAGGTCAGCCTGTACCAGAGTGAGACCCTACCTCGAAAAAAAAAAAAAAAAAAAAAAATATATATATATATATATATATATATATATATATATATATATATAATCTAGGGCTAGAGAGATGGGTTAGCAGTTAGATGCTTGCTGGCAAAGCCAAAGGACCCAGGTTCATTTCCCCAGTACCCACATAAAGCCAGATGCATCTGAAGTTCCTTTTCGGGACCTAGAGGCCCTGGCACACCCATTCTTCCTATCTACCCCCCTGAAATAAATAAATATTAAAAACAATTAAAAAATCTAAAATTCTAACCATGAAGTATGGAGTTCTCTGATAGTAAGTATGTTTACATTGTTGTACGTGCTTCCTACCATCTATCTCCAGAAAGTTTTCCTCTTCCCTAAGTGAAACTATATCTATGAAGAACCATTTTTTGTTGCTTTTGTTCTGGCAACCACAGTTGCACTATTCTTTTTCTTTCTTTCTCTCTTCTTTTTTAAAAATTTTTAATTTTTTTTTTTTTTTTTTTTTTTTTTTGAGACTGGGTTTCACTCTAGTCCAGGCTGATCTGGATTTCAAGATTTTACTATGTAGTCTCAGGGTGGCCTTGATCTCAGGGCAATCCTCCTACTTCTGCCTCCCAAATGCAGGGATTAAAGGTGTGTGCCACTATGCCTGGCTCTTATTACTATTATTATTTTAAATAATTTTTTTTTGAGAAAGAAAGAGGCAGAAAGAGAGAGAGGATGGGTACACCAGGGCCTCCATGTTAGTATGTACTATGCTTGAATTCCCTTCATTTTGAAAGGCTAAATAATAGCTCCTTTGTATGTATATACCATATTTGGTTTTATTTTCATCCACTGATGGACACTTTAGTTGGAGTTATTGTTCAAAATGCTGCTGTGCTAAGTAATGCTAAACAAAAGAGTACAAAAACTTCACAACTCCCTGTTTTTTCACTTCTTTGGACTTTATACCCAGAAGTAGGATTGCTGGTTCATATAGTAATGCTATCTTTAATTTTTTGAAGAATCACAATATCATTTTCACAGTGGGTCTACCACTTTATTATTCTCACCAGCAATGTGCAAGAGTTCAAATGTTCTCACATCCTTGCTTTTGGTTTGCTAATATTGATTCTGTAGCTAAAATAATCTATAAAATGCCATAACTTTAAAAAAATGTTTTATTTTTATTTATTTATTTGAGTCAGAGAGGCAGAGGGAGAGATTGGGTGTATCAGGGGCTATAGCCACTGCAAACGAACTTCACATGCATGCACCACCTTGTCTATCTGGCTTACATGGGTCCTTGGGTATTGAACCTGGGTCCTTTGGCTTTGCAGACATGTGCCTTAACCACTAAGCCATCTTCTCCAGCCCAAGAATGCCCTGACTTTAAGTAATAGCTTAGACAGCAGATTTAATTCTGGGTGCTTTATCATTTGTATTTACTGGATTTTTGTTTGTTGGTTTTTGTTTTTTCGAGGTAGAGTTTCACTCTAGCTCAGTTTGACCTGGAATTCACTATGGAGTCTCAGGGTTGGCCTCGAACTCACGGCAGTCCTTCTACCTCTGCCTCCTGAGTGCTAGGATTCAAGGTGTGTGCCACCATGCCCAGCTTGTATATTTTTTGTAATATGGAATTGAAAAGTGGGTGATGGTTGGAGAGATGGCTAAGCAGTTAAGGCACTTGCCTGCAAAACCAAAGGAACTGGGTTTGATTCCCCAGTACCCACGTAATCCAGATGAACAAGGTGACACATGCGTCTGGAGTTCTTTTGCAGTGGCTAGAGGCTCTGGTGTGGCCATTCTTTCCCCCCCCCCCTCTCTCTCTCTCTCTCTCTCTCTCTTTTTTTTTCCCTGAGGTAGGATCTCACTCTAGCCCAGGTTGACCTGTAATTCACTCTGTAGTCTCATGGCAATCCTTCTACCTCTGCTGCCCGGGTGCTGGGATTAAAGGCATGTGCCACCATGCTCAGCTCAGATAATTTTTTTTTTTTTTTAAATGCAGGTGATCTTCACCTGGTTTTCTTTACTGTTATTTTGCATGAGTTCTGGGAACTAGGACTAGAATCAGTGTGTATAGAAATTGGTCTTATGAGAGTAAGTTAAACAATTTGTTGCATCTAAGACTTTACAACATTATGAGACAGTGGTTAAGAGTGGTTAAGAGACCTGCCAGGGTGACATCCCTTTGAAATGCACTGCACCCCACGCCCGTCTTCTAAAAGTCAGAGGTGCACTGCACCCCACACCCATCTTCTAAAAGTCAGGGGTGCACTGCGCCCCACGCCCGTCTTCTAAAAGTCAGAGATGCACTGCACTCCACGCCCGTCTTCTAAAAGTCAGAGATGCACTGCACTCCACGCCCGTCTTCTAAAAGTCAGAGATGCACTGCACTCCACGCCCGTCTTCTAAAAGTTAGAGATGCACTGCACCCCACGCCCGTCTTCTAAAAGAAGTTAGGGGTGCACAGCACTCCATGCCCGTCTTCTAAAAGTTAGAGATGCACTGCACTCCACGCCCATCTTCTAAAAGTTAGAGACGCACTGCACTCCACGCCCGTCTTCTAAAAGTTAGAGATGCACTGCACTCCACGCCCATCTTCTAAAAGTTAGAGACGCACTGCACTCCACGCCCGTCTTCTAAAAGTTAGAGACGCATTGCACTCCACGCCCGTCTTCTAAAAGTTAGGGGTGCACTGCACTCCATGCCCGTCTTCTAAAAGTTAAAGATACACTGCACCCCATGCCCATCTTCTAAAAGTTAGAGATGCACTGCACTCCACACCCATCTTCTGAAAGTTAGAGATGCACTGCACTCCACGCCCGTCTTCTAAAAGTTAGAGACGCACTGCACCCCACGCCCCTCTTCTAAAAGTTAGAGATGCACTGCACTCCACGCCCGTCTTCTAAAAGTTAGAGATGCACTGCACACCACGCCCGTCTTCTAAAAGTTAGAGATGCACTGCACTCCACGCCCGTCTTCTAAAAGTTAGAGACGCACTGCACTCCACGCCCGTCTTCTAAAAGTTAGAGACGCACTGCACTCCACGCCCGTCTTCTAAAAGTTAGAGACGCACTGCACTCCACGCCCCTCTTCTAAAAGTTAGAGATGCACTGCACTCCACGCCCGTCTTCTAAAAGTTAGAGATGCACTGCACACCACGCCCGTCTTCTAAAAGTTAGAGATGCACTGCACTCCACGCCCGTCTTCTAAAAGTTAGAGACGCATTGCACTCCACGCCCGTCTTCTGAAAGTTAGAGACGCACTGCACTCCACGCCCCTCTTCTAAAAGTTAGAGATGCACTGCACTCCACGCCCATCTTCTTCTTTTTTTTTTTTTTTTGTTTTGTTTTGTTTTTCGAGGTAGGGTCTCACTCTGGCTCAGGCTGACCTGGAATTCACTATGTAGTCTCAGGGTGGCCTCGAACTCTCAGTGATCCTCCTACCTCTGCCTCCCGTGTGCTGGGATTAAAGGCGTGCGCCACCACGCCCGGCTCACACCCATCTTCTAAAAGTTAGAGATGCACTGCACCCCACGCCCGTCTTCTAAAAGTTAGAGATGCACTGCACTCCACGCCCGTCTTCTAAAAGTTAGAGATGCACTGCACTCCACGCCCGTCTTCTAAAAGTCAGAGATGCACTGCACCCCACGCCTGTCTTCTAAAAGTTAGAGATGCACTGCACGTCTTCTAAAAGTTACTGCCTTTCTATTCCATTATCAGCCTCTTGTTCTCTAAATCCTGACTATAGTACATGGGAAGTGGAAGTCTAATACATCACTAGATGGTTCTTTTTTCCTTTTTTTTCTGACTTTTTTTTTTTTTTTAGGTAGGGTTTTGTGCTAGCCCATGCTTACCTAGAATTCACTATGTAGTCTCAGTCTGGCCTTGAACTCATGGCGATCCTCCTAACCTCTGCCTCCCAAGTGCTGGGATTAAAGGTGTGAGCCAGCATGCCCTTTTTAGACATTCTTTTCTGTTATGTCCAGGACAGATGCACCAATCAGCAAGGTGTTCCTCATGTTAACAGAGGACTTTTCCAATAGAAATAGCGATTTCTCTATCCCAGTTACCCCATTCCTATCCCTCGTGATGGTTTCAGGATGGAGTCATTTATTTTGGCCACTGTTGGAGAGCTGCTAGTGGGATTCCAATTTGTTTATGTTGAGACTTGAAGAAGATACCCTGTTCTTGTTCTTCGGGTAAATAGTAATGTGTGCTGTAATTTACTGAGCATTGGTTGTGTTTCAGAGCTGGGCTTCTCTCTCTGAGTGCTGTTATTTAATCTCTAGATACTCCCTGAGATTCTTTGTTTTTTTGTTTTTTTGTTTTTTTTTTTGAGGTAGGGTCTCACTCTGGTCCAGGCTGACCTGGAATTAACTCTGTAGTCTCAGGATGGCCTTGAATTCATGGCGATCCTCCTACCTCTGCCTCCCGAGTGCTGGGATTAAAGGCGTGCGCCACCACGCCCGGCAAGAGATTATTATTCTTATATTTTTTCAAATATTTTATTTAATTTATTTATTTGAGAGAGAGAGAGAGGGAAAGAGAGAGAGAGAGAATGGGCATGCCAGGGCATCCAGCCATTGCAAATGAACTCCAGATGCATGCACCACTTGTACATCTGGTTTACATGGGTTCTGGGAATTAGACCTGGGTTCTTTGGCTTTGCAGGCAAGCACATTAACTGCTAAGCCATCTCTCTAGGGAGAGAGAGAGAGGGAGGGAGGGAGGAAGAGAGAGAGAGAAAAAAAGGGAGGGAGAGAGATTGGTGTCCTAGGGCTGACAACCACTGTAATCAAACTCCAAACGCGTGCGCCACCCTGTGCACATGTGCAAGCATCACCTGTGTGTCTGGCTTACAAGAGATCTGGGGAGTCAAACATGGGTCCTTAGTCTTCGTAGGCAAGCATCTTGACCACTAAGCCATCTCTCCAGCCCTATTGTTCTCATTTAGTACACAAGACTATCCCAGATTTGCTCTGGATCCCAAAAACTTTTTTTTTTTTTTTGTTTTTTGAGGTACTGTCTTACTCTATCCTGGAATTCACTTTGTAGTCTTAGGCTGGCCTCAAATGATGACAATCCTCCTACCTCTGCCTCCCTAATACTGGGATTAAAGGTGTGCACCACCATGCCTGGCTGGATCCCAAACTCTTAGTCACAAAGTGGTATTGCCTTTTGTTTTGAACATGAATATTTTCTAACATATATATCAAGTAAAATTCTCCAAAGGAGAATACATACACACATATATACATACATCTCCAAGGGATGCGCTAGTCCTTTCCCTGTGGCTGATAGACAAGTTAGACTCTACTCAAGTCATAGCAACTGTCCTTCTCATTTCCTCAGGTCTGTAACATTGTGGCTGGGCAGCGCTGCATTAAGAAGCTGACTGACAACCAGACTTCGACCATGATAAAGGCTACAGCTAGGTCGGCCCCAGACAGACAGGAGGAGATCAGTCGTCTGGTCAGTAAGACTTGCAGAGAAATGCACACTTATTCACTCAGCTTTTGGGGCCTTGGATAGCATAGGTGCGTTAATGGTCCAGCAAGACCTTCCTTCAGGAGAGCCCAAGTCAGGATTTGTTGTGTGGGATTCCATAGGACTGTTCTTGCTTTTGACCCTTTAGCTATTTCTCTTTTTTCCCTCCTGTATAACTGTCACTTCCACTTCCACTCCCTTCATCTTCTATTCCTCCCACCTCCCTTTTTAGGGCTATTTCTTGGCAGCCTCAGCTTCTCTTCAGGGCTCTCTCCTTGGGACCCAGAACGTGAACAGTATTGCCAAGCTGCTGGTCTCCTGAGATCCCCTTCTTTTGCCTGCAGATGAAGAATGCCAGCTACAACCTCGACCCCTACATTCAGGAATTCGGGATCAAGGTGAAGGACGACATGACGGAGGTGACAGGACGCGTGCTGCCGGCGCCCATCCTGCAGTACGGCGGCCGGGTGAGCAGGGTCAGGGCCACACAGCAGCTCTGGGGCCTTGGGGTGGCTGGGCTCTGCAGCCAGGGGCCGTTGCTCCCTCCCCTACATGGCTCTACCGAGGCTCACCTGGCCGCCCCCTCTGCTTGTCCTCAGAACCGGGCCATTGCTACACCCAACCAAGGTGTCTGGGACATGCGGGGGAAGCAGTTCTACAATGGGATTGAGATCAAAGTCTGGGCCATCGCCTGCTTTGCACCCCAAAAACAATGTCGAGAAGAGGTGCTCAAGTAAGGAGGGTCGACTGTGGGCGGGAAGGGTAGGAAGGACTCCTCACAACTCAGGGGTCAAGATTGCTCTGTGATCTGCTTGTTCTCTGCTGATTCTGCCTGCTTTGTCCTTTCTGGGTGTCTGTGGCCAGGAGACTGCACTAATGAGTCATATTTATATCAGAAATGATTTTAAGGACATGATTTTGCCACAGAAGGCCTGAGTGTTGTTTTTTTTTTTTTCAAAGTAGGGTCTCGCTCTAGCCTGGGCTGACCTGGAATTTACTATGTAGTCTCAGGGTGGCCTCAAAGTCATGGTGATCCTCCTACTTCTGCCTCCTCAGTGCTTGAGATTAAAGGTGTGCACCCCTACGCCTGGCTTAAGGACATGACTTTGCCATGGAAGGCCTGAGTTATTTTATTATTGTCATTAGTAATAATGATAGTGGTGATGACTATAATGTTTATGTCAGCAGTAGACATTAGTTCCTTATTTATGTTCTTTCATCTTCATAGTGAGTAGGTAGTGTTATTGCAGTTTTCAGGAGCCTGAGACTGGAAGAGGTTATATAAATTGTCCAAAGTTTTATATATCAAAAATGTATCAGAGTTAAGACCAAATCAGATCTGAGCTTCCAAATTCGTACTTCTAATGGGAAACATAAAAAGAGCTGTCCACTCAAGCAGCATTTGACTACAATATAGGTGGTACGTGCCGTATTGTTGTTCCCCTGCTCAAAACAATGCTGTTTCTTAACTGTACCTGTCTTTTATGTAGCATTCTCATACTTGTTAAAAATAAAAATAATAGCCGAAAAAAAATAGTAATAGCTGGCCGTGGTGGTGCACACTTTTAACCCCAGCACTCGGGAGGCAGAGGTAGGAAGATTGCTGTGAGTTCGAGGCCACCCTGAGACTGCAAAGTGAATTCCAGGTCAGCCTGAGCTAGAGTGAGACCCTACCTCGAAAAACAAAAACAAAAAAGAAAATAATTTAAAAAATAGATAAATAAGTAAGTGAAATTAAAATAATAAATAAAAAAGAACTGACCTCTTTTAAGCATAGAATTTGTTTAATTAGGGCCAAGTGACCTGAATTAGTTGAACATGCCTCATACCGGCTTCTGAACCCCCATCCCTCAGAAGCCCGGAGTAGATGGCAGCCAGGAGGAACATGATATTGCCAAGTAGCTTAACGCAGCACATTCGGGAAGTCATGGCTGGACTCAGTAAATGAACAAGTGAAACTCACTGACCCCCTGCAGTCTTTATTGTTTTTAAACAGTTGTATTGAAGTATGTTTAAAACCCCACAAAATTCACCCACATGAAGAATGTGAGTCAACAGTTTTCTTTTTGAGTGGTGGCTTTCTGGCCACAGCGTGGGAATCAGTTTACTGTGGGAATGAGTTAGAGTCGGTGAAGCTGCCCATTTTTGTTGTGACAAAGATAATGAGAAGGCTGGGCAGGTAAGAGTGCTTGCTGTGCAAGCATGACGATCTGAGTCTGAGCCCCAACACCCACATGAAAAACCAGGCGTGGCTACACATGTCTGTCACCCCAGCACTGTGGTGGGCAGAGACAGAGTCAACTGTGGCTCACTGTTCCTCCAGTCTGACTGAAAGCCAGGAGCTCCAGGCTCAGTGAGAAATTCAAAGAGGAAGAGTGATCAAGGGCAGCCAACATTCTCCTCAGTCATGTACGTGGGTTGCATGCATCTGCACACACACATGCGCGCACACACTCAAAATATAATGGAGATGTGTGCCCTGGAGGGTTTAGCTAGTCTTGGTATCTTCATAAGACTTCGTTCTAGCAGGTGCTGCTGTGCACATTCACCACCTCACAACTGTAGTTTCTCATCATGAAGGGGTTTTGTTTGGGGGGACCCCTTTCCTGACTTCTTTGGATTTTAGCTTAAGGGCTAGGCTGCTCCTCCACTTGGCCTGGCATTGCTGGGCTTGTCCTTAGCGATACTGGAAGGGCTTCTAGGCCTTTACCTTGATGCCAGTCACCTCGCTGGCTTCTTTCTTACACTGTCTTCTTTTCTTTTCTGGTTGTTTTGGAAATGACGTGTTGATTTGTCTATTTGAGGGTACCAGAAACTGATAAACCTAAAATCTTAGATTTAGCAGGGGTCAGTTCATCAGGTCAGTTCTCAGTGACTCCTTCAGATAGGAGATGAGAAGGTGGCTTACGCATCTGGGTGGTAGTGAGTACCCAGTTTAATGTGAGGTTCTGTACTACAGGTAGAGATTTCTGGGTTGTTACCCATGGTCATAGATGAGATTGTTTAGGAAGAATGTGCATGGTATGCAGAGGTTGAAATAGAACTCAGAGAGGGGCTGGAGAGAGGGCTCAGTGGTTAAGGCATATGCCTTCAAAGCCTATTGACCCAGATTCCATTCCCTAGTACCCACATAAAGCATAGTGGCACATGCATCTGGAGTTCATTTTCAGCAGCTGGAGGCCATGGCACACCCATTTTTTTCTCTCTCCTCTTTTTGCAAATGAATAAATAAAAATATTTCAAAGAAACAGACTGGAAAGTAAGTGGAGCAGTTTCTAAATGTAGAAAGAGCATAGGATTCAGGAGTACAGAGAAGGCCATCCTTCTCACAGAGTAGTAGAGGAAGACATGAACATTGCTATGAAGTTGGAGAAAGAAAACTGCTTGTTGAGGATAGATGAAGAAGTTCTTTCATCCCTCATACATTTTCTGCTGGCTAAAGAGGCCCCATTATGTAAGTTGTATTGCTTTAGGAATGCCCTTCCTAATTCTAGAAACCTTGACACTTTTAGTCCCTAGCACTAGATATAGTATCCCAAGTATAGTCTGATAGTTCATTGAATTAGAAACTATTGATGAAATCTGAAGCTGGTCGTGGTAGTGCACAGCACTCGGGAGGCAGAGATAGGAGGACTGCCAGGAGTTCAAGGCCAGCCTGAGACGACATAGAAAATTCCAAGTCAGCCTGGACTAGAGCAAGACCCTACTGCAGGAAGACAAAAAAAAACCAAAAAACCTGCTAACTTAAAAATTTTTTTTCATTTATTTATATTTATTTATTTGAGAGCAACAGACAGAGAGAGAAAAAGAGGCAGATAGAGAGAGAGAATGGCCGCACCAGGGGCTCCAGCCACTGCAAACAAACTCCAGGCGTGGGCATCCCCTTGTGCATCTGGCTAACGTGGGTCCTGGGGAATTGAGCCTCGCTTCTCAGGCAAGCGCTTCACCGCTAAGCCATCTCTCCAGCCCTCTGCTAACATTTCTGTTGTATACAAAGTTGTTGGGGATTGGAGATTTAGCTCAGTGAATGAGCACTTGCCTACTAAGTGCAAGGCCCTGGGTTCGGTCCTCAGGAATGGGGAAAAAAATGTTGTGTGCAACGCAGAGAAATGGAATACTGATAACAATCCATAGAAGCCGAACTTCTTATTTACATGAGGCAATGATTTGCTTGTAGCTTGTGTGTGTGTGTGTGTGTGTGTGTGTGTGTGTGTGTGTGTGTTGTTTTGTTTGTTTTTTTGAGGTAGGGTTTCACTCTAGCTCAGGGTGACCTGGAATTCACTGTGCAGTCTCAGGGTAGCCTCAAACTCACGGTGATCCTCCCACCTCTGCCTCCCAAGTGCTGGGATTAAAGGGGTGGCCACCACGCCTGAACTTTTTTTTTTTTTTTTTTTTTGCAGGGAAGGAGGCATAAGACATGGTGTCACTCTATAGTCCATGTTGGCCTGGAACTAATGGCGTGGGGGATCTTGCCTTACTGTCCCAATCTTTTGGGATCACAGATACATACCACCATTTCCAGCAGATTGTAGTTTTTTTCCCCTCTGTAGTAGATAGCTACGAGTCGCTGGGAGATGAACTTCCAAAGCAGGCATAGTTATGGAGGAAGGGATATTTATTGAAGCTTACAGATCCAGGAAAAGTTTGATAATGGCAGAAGGAGCTAGCCTGATTTCATAGGTCCAACCAAAGAGAGAAAAACCAGAAGCCAAAATCCCCAAACCACACCATACAGCACGCTTGGGAATTCAGGCTAGGTCTGGCACCTTGCATATCTTTAGACTAGAATTTCAAATCCACCACCACACCTGAGGGCTTGACCCTAAAATCTACCCAGTGACACCTCCTCCAGTCAGGTGGCTACAGATCTAAATTACAAATTTCAATACAATTCTGAATATGTTGGGGGTCATCCATTCAAACTACCACGTCCTCTAAGGTGGGTCTTATTCTAGCCCTGGCGTACCTGGAATTCAGGCTGTACCCCAGGGGAGCCTCGTCCTCACAGAAGTCTTTGTGCTCCTGCCTCCCGAGTGAGTGCTGGGGGTAAAGTTGTGCTCTACTACGGTAGGCCTCAACTACTAGCTTTTTTTGTTTTTAATCTTTTTCTTTTTTAAAATTTTTATTTATTTATTTGTGAGAGAAATAGGGAGAGAGAGAATAGGTGTGCCAGGGTCTCCAGCCACTGTAAAGGAACTCCAGACACATGTGCCACCTTGTACATCTAGCTTACGTCGGTCCTGGGGAATCAAACTGAGGTCCTTTGGCTTTTCAGGCAAACACCTTAACTGCTAAGCCATCTCTCCAGCCCCTAGCTTTTTTGTTGTTGTTTTCAATTAGGGTTTCATTCTAGCCCAGGCTGACCTGAAACTCACTCTGTAGTTCCAGGCTGGCCTTAAACTCACAGAGATCCTCTTACCTCTGCCTCCCCAGTGTTGGGATTAAAGGTGTGTGCTATCAAGCCTGGCTTCTTATAGTTTGTTTTATTCTAACATTTATAACCATAAAAATTTAATAATGTGGAGAGTGTGACGTAATGACCCATACCTCTCATCCTAGTACCCAGGAGGCAAAGGCAGAAAGATTGATGTAAATTTGCCATTAACCTGATCTATATAGAGTTTTATGTCAGGCATGTCTGTGTAGTAAAACCCTGTTTCAAATAATCAGTCCATCATAATTTAGAACTAATAAAGCTCATAACCAGGCACTCATCATTATCCAGAGTTTAATCATATTTACTTTATTCTTTTTGTTGTTGTTGTTGTTTGTTTTTTAAAGTAGGGTCTCATCTAGCCCAGACTGACCTGGAACTCATTCTTTAATCTCAAGCTGGCCTTGAACACACAGTGATCCTCCTAATTCTGCCTCCTGAGTTCTTGGGTTAGGCATGTTCAGTCCCATGCCTGGCTACTTTTAACATTCCTTTATAATCTCCATTCTAGTCCAGTTCCTTCCTTTTGATGCAGTTACTGTCATGAATTATAACTTTCCTATCCAATTTCTACATTTTATATGTGTATGCAAGTAATTTAACAATTTGCATAAATACACTGTATCGTGTTTTTACTAAGTAAAGTAAAAAAGTACTTTTTTCTCTGAACTGACATTATGTGATACATGTTATTTTCTAAAATTTACTTTTTTCTATACTTGTACATTGTTGCTTTTATTAATTTTTTGAAATGCTGGGTGAATCCAGTACATGCTAGATAAGTACTTTGCCGTTGACCCCCTTTAATTTAATACACGATTGTCACAAATCACCTGTTCCTCATTTCCTCATAAAAGTGTATTTATGTAGCTTGATTATTATTATTTTTGTTTTTCAGGTTAGGGTCTCACATCTAGCCCAGGCTGGCCTTGAACTCAAGGTGGTTCTCCTTCCTCAGGCTCCCTAGTGCTGGGGCTAAAGGAGTGTGCTACCACTCCTGGCAATTATTTTTATTTTACTGCATGTGTACCCTCTCTAGCAACGCTTTCCTTTCCCTGGGCAAAGCCCTAAAGCCAGAGGACAGAAACGTGTTCAGTCTTGGCTGTTAAACTTCAAAGTCTCAGTAGGGGAGGAAAAGCTCATGGTCACTGTGTGTCTCCTGTGTTCCATCTGTTAGAACCTCAGTTGCTTTGAACATAAAAGCCTCAAATTTAGGTGTCTACTTATTCTTTGGCTATTTAGTAACACACAGGTATCCGTAGTCCTGCTTAAACAGGCCATGTGGGAACCCTGAGATTTCCACAAACTCCTCATCTGGGCTCCCTCAGTTTCTTTAGTGTTCTCTCTAGTTAACACTTACCATGTTCAATCTTGCTTTACTCCACTATGAATATCGTGTGTGTGTGTGTGTAAATATAAATATAAATATATATACACACACATACATACATACACACAGACACACGTATATATAATTTTTATTTATTTGAGAAAAAGAGAGTGAGAATGGACATCCTATGGCATCTAGTGGCTGCAAACAAACTCCAGATGCATGCACCACCTTGTGCATCTGGCTTATATGTTGGTCCTGGGGGAATCGAACCTGGGTCCTTTGGCTTTGCAGGCAAGCACCTTTACCACTAAGCCATCTCTTCAGCCCTCAATGTAATGATTTTTAAATTAATTAATTTATTTGAGAGAGATGGAGGGGGGAAGAGAGAGAGAGAGTGGGCATACCAGGGACTCCAGCCACTGCAAACAAAGTCCAGATGCATGCGTCACCTTGTGCATCTGGCTTATGTGGGTCCTGGGGAATCGAGTCTCGGACTGGGGTCCTTAGGTTTCACAGGCAGGTACTTAACCGCTAAGCCATCTCTCCAGCCCCCAATGTGGTTTTTACACTAGCTGTGATGTGTCACTCATGTTAGAATCTCAGTGCTGAGCACCTCAGGTGGGGACGTTTAGTCAGTGGACACTCAGATGGACTCACTGCCTCCTCTCCTGGCCGTGCTTGTGCTACAGGAACTTCACAGACCAGCTGCGGAAGATTTCCAAGGATGCAGGAATGCCCATCCAGGGTCAGCCTTGCTTCTGCAAGTACGCGCAGGGGGCAGACAGCGTGGAGCCCATGTTCCGGCATCTGAAGAATACCTACTCAGGGCTGCAGCTCATTATCGTCATCCTGCCAGGGAAGACGCCCGTGTATGGTACAGTTCTCTCGGGACAGTGACGATGAGGGTCCCTTCTCTGGAGGCCTTGAAGGAGGACTCAGGGGAGCATTTCGGCTCAGGCCAGAGATGTCCATTGATGAAGTGGTTCCCTTTACCAGAGAAATAGCTGCAGGAGCCGTTGAGTCAGCTCAGATTGTGCTTATCTGTTCCCGCTCCCTCTTGGGGACATTCCCTGTGATCCTCCATGTTTAGGTCCCTTTGCCAGGCTGGTGTGACCAGATACAGAGATGGTTCAGGCCAGATTCCTGTCCTTAGGGTATATTGTTTACGAGGACAGACAGTGTGGTGGCTCTGCTACTGTTCTCTTGCCTGGTAGTCACTTGAACCTTTTGAGGGTTCGCGCCTTTGTTTTCAAACCATAGAAATGATTGTATACATCTCTTAGCCCATCTTCCCTCCTTCATCTCTCCTGCTTCGAAGGACATGCTGTTCTAACTTTACTCCATCCCCTGTATACTTTTGTTCCAATCCTGTCCTGGTACCTTTGAGACTTCATACGTCTCAATCTTCAAACACCCTCAGGCTCCCCATGTAGCACATTGCTGCATTTTCCATGTCTCTTACCTTCAGTCTTTCTGTTTTCTTCTTCAAACCTTTTGAGTAAGTTCTTTACATTCTCTGTGCTTACGTCCCCACCAACTACTTGTCCCTTAACCTCTTTCATCTGTCTTTTTTCTTTTACGTAGGGTCTCACTCTAGTCCAGGCTGACCTGGAATTCATTATGTTGTCTCAGGGTGGCCTCAAACTCGCAGTGATCCTCCTACCTCTGCCTCCCGAGTGCTGGGATTAAAGGCTTCCTCCTCTGTCATTTAAAAACAAAACAAAACAAATATTTTCTTTATTTATTTGTAAGCACAGATAGAAAAGAGACAGAGAGAATGGGTGTGCCAGGGACTTCAGCTGCTGCAAATGAACTCCGCATACATCCACCACTGTGTATCTGTCTTTATGTTGGAACTGGTGAATTGAACTCAGGTTGTCAGGCTTTACATGTAAACACCTCTTCTGTGAAGCGTCTCCATTGACTTGTCTTAGTTCTCCTCTTCCTTTGACTTATGGGTATTTTTTCCATCTCCTTTTTTTTTTTTTTTTTTGTTATTTATTTGCAAGCAGATAGAGAAAGAGGGAGGGAGAATGGGTGCACCAGAATGTCCAGCTACTGTAAATAAACTCCAGACACATGCCCACCTGGTACATCTGGCTTTACTTGGGCATTAGGGAATTGAACCCAGGTCGTCAGGTGCAAACAGGCTCCTTTAACCATTGAACTATTTATTTCGCCTCCCATCTCCTTAGATTTGCCATTACCAGGGATTTCTGTCATCTGCCTTCTCTGACTTTACCTTCTGTTAAAGTTTTCACTCATAACAGTTGCTTTGCCCTTCTGTTTTTGCTGTTTATTACTATAAAGCATAGCGCCATAATCTTAGTCTAGTTCTCACTTGTACTCTCTGTGGTTTCCATCTGTCCATTTTTTTAAGTTATTATGATTATTATTATTATTTATTTATTAGAGAAAGAGAAAGAGAATGGTTACGCCAGAGCCTCCAGCCACTGCAAATAAACTGCAAATGCATGCACCACCTTATGCATCTGGCTTATGTGGGTTCTGGGGAACTTAACCTGGGTCCTTGGGCTTCGCAGGCAAGCACCTTAACCACTAAGGCATCTCTCCAGCCTAAATTTTTTTTTTGCTTGTTTTTTGTTTTTTTGAGGTAGGGTCTCACTCTAACTTAGGCTGACCTGGAATTCAGTCTGTAGTCTCAAGATGGCCTTGAACTCATGGTGATCCTCCTACCTCTGCCTCCCGAGTGCTGGGATTAAAGGCATGTGCCACCAGGGCTGGCTCCTAAATATTTTTAAAAATTATTTATTTATTTATTAGAGAGAGAGAGAGGAGAATTGAGAAGCAGAGGCAGATAGAAAGAATGGGTGTAATCAGGGCCTCCAGTGACTTCAGACAAACTCCAGATGCATGCACCACCTTGTCGATCTGGCTTATGTGGATACTGGGGAATTGAACCTGTGTCCTTAAACTTTGCAGACAAATGCCTTAACACTAAGTCAAATCTGAAACCCCCATCTGTCCATTTTTTTATTTTATTTTTTGTTTTTTGAGGTAGGGTCTCACTCACTGGCCCAGGCTAACCTGGAATTCACTGTAGTCTCAGGGTGGCTTTGAATTCACAGTGATCCACTTACCTCTGCTTCCTAAGTGCTGGGATTAAAGGCGTCTTTTTTTTTTTTTTTTTTTTTTTTTTGGTTTTTTGAGGTAGGGTCTCACTTTAGCCCAGGCTGACCTGGAATTCATTATGGAGTCTCAGGGTAGCCTCGAACTCACAGCAATCCTCCTACCTCTGCCTCCCGAGTACTGGGATTAAAGGCATGTGCCACCACGCCTGGCAAAAGCGTCATTTTTTAAATTTAATTTTTAAAAACTTTAAAAGTATATTTTATTTATTTATTTGAGAGAGAAAGAGGTAGAAAGAGAGGAGAGAATAGGCGTGCCAGGGCCTCCAGCCACTGCAAACAAACTCCAGGCGCATGCGCCTCCTTGTGCATCTGGCTTACCTGGGTCCTGGGGAATCAAACCCAGGTCCTTTGGTTTCGGAGGAAAGCACCTTAACTGCTTAGCCATTCCTCCAGCTCTTAATTTAATTTTTTTTTATTGACAACTTCCATAATTGTAAACAATATCCCATGGTACTGCGCTCCCTCCCCCCACTTTCCCCTTTGAAACTCCACTCTCCATTACACCCCCTCCCCCTCTCAGTCAGTCTCTCTTTTATTTTGATGTCATGATCTTTTCCTCCTATTATGATGGTCTTGTGTAGGTAGTGTCAGGCACATTGAGGTCATAGATAGCCAGGCTATTTTGTATGTTGTAAGGAGTCCTACCCTTCCTTTGGCTCTTACATTCTTTCCACCACCTCTTCCTCAATGGACCCTGAGCTATGGAAGGTGTGATAGAGATATTTCAGTGCTGAGCACTCCTCTGTCACTTCTCAGCACCATGGTGCCTTCTGAGTCATCCCAAGGTCACTGTTATCTGAAAAGAGAAGGTTCTCTAACTCAAAGTGAAAGTAGCATTTTAGTATATGGGTATAAACATTAAAAGAAATGCTTACTGGACAGTTGGTGAGCATAGTATATACATTTAGCCAGTCACCAGCAGACTAAAGGCATCACTTTTTTTGTTTTTTTGTTTTGAGGTAGGGTTTCACTCTAGCTCAGGCTGACCTGGAATTCACTGTGTAGTCTCAGGGTGGCCTTGAACTCATGGTGATCCTCCTACATCTGTCTCCCAAGTGCTGGGATTAAAGGCGTGCGCCACCATGCCTGGCAAGTTGTCATTTTTAAAAAAATATCTTTATTTTTAAGCAGAGAGAGATAGATATAGAATGGTTGTGCCTGAGTCTCTAAGTCACTACAAACAACACCAGATTGATATGCCATTTTGTTTATCTGGCTTTATGTGGTAGTGGGAAATCGAGCCTGGATCCTTAGGCTTTTCAGGCCAGTGCCTTAACCACTAAACCATCTCTCCAGCCCCATCTGTACATTTTTGATCTCTCTTCTGGTCACCTATTCTGATGTTTCTTTTTAATTGCTTGGGTTTTTATCTTGGTTTTCGAGGTAGGGCCTCCCTCCAGCCCAGGCTGACCTGGAATTTCCTAGGTAGTCGCAGGGTGGTGGCACAGCAATCCTTCTACCTCTGCCTCCCAAGTGCTGGGTTTAAAGGCATGCACCACCACACCCAGCTATTCAGTCTTTCCTGAATAGGCTAACAGACTCACTTACTTATTTTTAAAATATTTTATTTATTTATATGCAAGCAGAGCAAGAGATAGAGAAAGGCAGACAGAGTGTGTGCTTCAGGGCCCCCAGCTGCTGCAAGCGATCTACAGATGCATGTGCCACTTTGTGCACCTAGCTTTATTTATGTGGGTACTGGGAAATCAAACCCAACATTAGGCTTTGCAGGCAATCGCCTTAGCTACTAAGGCATTTCTCCAGCTCCTGGTTAGCAGACATTTAAAAATGACTCTTCTTCCAAAAGCCAAAAACCCTTCATTGGTCCTTCTTCACTTCTATGGCTTCATCTGGCACCTACTAGAAAAAATCTCTAGCTCTGAACTTAGAAGTAAATTTCAGTACTGGTTGTACCAGTCAACTAACTTAGACAAATTCCCTAAGTTTTCGGGGCTTGTGAATTAATTATGTAAAAGCAACAGCTAGCAGGTTCCTGACACCCTGGTGGATGCTTTCAACGCCTATTCCAAGGCTGTGCTCTCTACTCCTCAGTTGTGGTCACGTTACCTGGAATGTCTGAATATAGTTTGCCTTGCCCCTTGATCTTACTCTTAACGTTTTCTCCATCTTGGGTCTAGGGAGCTGGCTCAGCAGATAAGCGTATTTGCCACATGAGCATAAGGGCCTGTGGGGTCCTAGACAGCCTGATTTTGATTCCCCAGCACCCACATAAAAAGTTGGACATCCACACATGCCTGCGATTCTGGTCCTATAGGGAGTTGAGGCAGAATAATCTCTGGGGCTTGCTGGTCCTTCAGTTTGATCAAAAAACAGCAGCTGTGGGTTCAGTGAGATACTCTATCTCAAAGCAACACATGGATAGGGGGGACCTGACATTTTCCCCAGCCCCTGCACCCATGCACATCTCATACACATCACATCACACATACTACATCCCCCCACATAAACATGCTCCCCAATTTTTTTAATCTGTTAAAACCCATTTTAAATTTACTTTTTTTTTTTGAGGTAGGGTCTCACTCTAGCCCAGGCTGACCTGGAATTCACTATGTAGTCTCAGGGTGGTCTCGAACTCACAGCGATCCTCCTACCTCTGCCTCCCAAGTGCTGGGACTAAAGGCGTGTGCCACCACACCTGGCGTCTTATTCTTTATTCCTGTTATTTTAGCAAAAAGATGAACTTGTCTCTTTCTAGATTCCTTTAGCTTACCATGCCGTGATCAATTACTGCCTTGATTGATTTTATTTTGAATATTGAGTAGATCTAACTGTTCTAAAACCTTTTTCCCTTGGCACTTAGTCACCTCAAGTGGCATCTTCCACTGATAATAGTACTCACTCACAACCCTTGTCTCCTGGGTTTTGAATTAATGACTGTTTGGTGGAAGATACGGTTGGTGTCTAGAACTGTCTTGAGTACGTATTCATGTTCCCGGTTTCTTCAACTGAAAGGAGAACCTAGTGTTTTAGCTTACCTTAGGAATGTCATACAGCATCCTGTTGAAGGCAGCACTCACCCAGAATTTCTACTTCCCTGGGGTCAGTAATGTTACACTTCTTTATGATGATCTTGATTTTGCGCATTTACTTGTAGCTCTTGGTATTTTATCTGGACAGCATGGCCATCTGCCTTGTAAACAGATAAGGGAAACAGTTAGGGTCTTCTGATGGATCCTTTACCTTCCCTCCTGAGAGGCTGTGGTGGTTTGAATAGATGGCCCCCAATATATTCAGTTTTTATTGTTTGTTTGCATCTGCAGCCACCTGGCTGGAGGCAGTGTCACTGGGTGGATCTTTAGGTGTGGTGGTGGGTTTCAGATTTCAATCTAAAGATAAGCAAAGTGTGCCTAGCTCGAGTTCCTGAAGTGTGCTGTGTGGCTTTTGGCTTTTTGGCTTGTGCTCCTCTCTGCTTGGGCCTGTGAAGGCAGGCCAGCTTCTTCTGCCATTATGGAACTTCCCCTGGATCGGTAAGCTTCAATAAATCCCTTCCTCCATAACTGTGCCTGGTCTGGAAGTTCGTCTCAGTGAACCTGAATCTGTTTGATACAGAGGTCAAATCAAATGATGCTGTTCCTGTGGTGTTCAAGTCAAGGTCCTGCTAGCAAGAACGCAGGAGATGGCCGTACTTGCTCAGTTCCGATTTAATGCTATTCATGTTCTAATTTTAGGGTATGTAAGTCTTTTTCTCTCTATTAAATTGATACTTTTAAAAATATATTTATTTATTTATTAGAGAGAGATATAGAGAGAAAATAGGTATGTCAGAGCCTTCTAGCCACTGCACATGAATTCCAGATGCATGCTCCACCCTGTACATCTGGCTTATGTGAGACCCAGAGAGTTGAACCTGGGTCTTTAGGCTTCACAGGCATGTGTCTTAACCGCTAAGCTATCTCTCCAGCCTCTGAAATTTTGTTGTTGTTCTTGTTGTTGCTGTTTTAGTTTTTCCAGATAGGGTCTTGCTGTAGCCCAGGCTGAACTGGAATTCACTGTGTAGTCTCAGGGTGGCCTCAAACTCATGTTACTCTTCCTATCTCTGCCTCCCAAGTGCTGGGATAAAAGGCATGTGCCTGCTACGGCCATTCCCCCCCCCCCCATCTCTCTCCCTTTCATAAATAAATAAAATATTTTTAAAAAGCAAAACAAACAATACCAGTTTCCACTTCTAGCAGTGCTTAACAGCTCTAGATGTTTTATATCCTTCAAACTTGGTATTGTCTTTTTTGTTTAACTCTCCTGTTTTTTCTTCCTTGCTTTAGAATGTGCATATGTTGTCTGAGTGTGCACGTGCCCTCGCCTGTGCAGGGTACACTCACCAACAGTGGCCTGAGCCACATGTCATTTGTCCGGCCCTGTTGCTCTTCCATCCATTCTTGTTTGCTCCAGAGTCTAGTCTCCTTTTGATCTTGGAGTTTGCCCTTTTTCATGAGCTCCTGAGATTCCCAGGAGATTGTGGGATTAAGTTTGCAGGCACATGTGGCCACATCCAGTTGTTTATGTGGGGTCTGGAAATTCAAACTCAGACCCTTTCAGGCTCTCATGCTTGTGCAGGAAACTGACTTAACCACCAATCTATCTTTCCAGCCCCATTTTAGCCATCCTTACAGACAGGGTTAATGGTATTGCATTCTGCTTTTAATTTGATTCTCTGATGACATAAAGTTGAGTATCTTTTATGTTTAACTACCAACTTTCGTAAAATTCCTACTCATATTTTATCTTTGTTTTAAAAAATGTTCGATTTTTAAAAAATATTTTATTTGAGAAAGAGGCAGATAAAGAGAATGGGTACACTGGGGCCTTCGGCTGCTGCAAACAAACTCCAGACACATGCGCCACCTTGTGCATCTGGTTTAATGTGAATACTGGGGAATTCAACCTGGGTCCTTAGGCTTCACAGGCAAACACCTTTACTGCTAAGCTATCTCTCCAGCCCCCAAGTCTTTTTTGTCGTTGTTTTTTTTGAGGTAGGGTCTCAATCTAGCCCAAGCTGACCTGGAATTCACTATGTAGTCTCTCAGGGTGACCTCAAACTCTCGGCAATCCTCCTCCTGCCTCCCAAGTGCTGGGATTAAAGGTGTGTGCCACCATGCCCAGCTAGCCCCAATTCTTTTATCTTTTTTTGAATCAACTGCTTTTTCCTTTTCCTTATTGATTTATAGGCATTCTTTCGTTCTTCTTGTTTTTTTAAAGCCCAGACTGGCCCCGACCTCAAGGAATCCTCTTTCCTCAGCCTTCCCCAAGTGCTAGGATTACAGACATAAGGCACCATATTTGTTGCCTGTGCTGGGAATGTTCCCTCTGACCTCTCCCCAGATTTCTGCTCAGTCATTACCTAAAACCATTTTCCTGACTAAGTTACTACCTCTTACTATACTGTCATAAGTCAATTTATCAATGTTGTAAGTTTTTAATATGTTATTTTATTTGTTTATTTGCAAGAGAGATAGATAACATGCTAGGGCATCTAGCCATTGCACACTTGCATACAAGATGGTGCATGCATCTGGAGTTCGATTACAGTGGCTGGAGAACCTGGCGTGCCAATTCTGTCTCTCTTTTGTATGAAAAAACAAAAAAAAGGCAAATGTTGGAGAGATGGCTTAGTGGTTAAGGCACTTTCCTATAAAGCCCAAGGACTTATGTTCAACTCCCCAGGTCCCATGTGTGCCAGATGCTCGGTGACACAAGTGCACAAGGCCACACATACACACAAGTTCAATTGCAGTGGCTGGAGGCCCTGGCACACCAATTCTTTCTTTCTCACTCTTGCATTATAAGGCCGTCTGTTGGGCATGTGTCAAAAAGAACGCAGATAGATGGAATGCAGTATGAAACTTTCATGTGTTCCTTGTCTCCATTGTGTCTCCTGGTACTGGGTAAACTGCTTGGCGTCTACTTGACATTCACAATATGTCAAATGCCCTAATCTATTTTCTTTTGCCTGTAGCTGAAGTGAAACGTGTTGGAGATACACTCTTGGGAATGGCAACGCAGTGTGTGCAGGTGAAGAACGTGGTCAAGACCTCTCCTCAGACTCTGTCCAACCTCTGCCTCAAGATCAATGTCAAACTTGGTGGCATTAACAACATCCTAGTCCCACACCAGCGGTATGAACTCTGTTGTCCATTTGCTATTGTCAAGGTGCCCTACTGGGGATTGGTGAAGAGACAGAGCCCTTTCTAGGCAGAGTGGATCAAACGCAAGAGTGGGTGCTTGATGGTACCAGTCAGAGAAGACCCAGTTCCTCACCATTTTGTTTTCTCTTCCTTGCTCAGCTCTGCTGTCTTTCAACAGCCAGTGATATTCCTGGGAGCAGATGTCACACATCCCCCAGCAGGGGATGGGAAAAAGCCGTCTATCACAGCAGTGAGTAATTTCTCTGAACTGTGAGTCTTCAGAACTGCAGATGACTTTCTCAGCCTTTCCCTTGGCCCTTTTTACTATTTTTCACCACAGCATCTCCATTGTCTGTACACCTATCTGTGTGCTGTCTTTTTGGGTTATATGCCTAGCAGTCTTATAGCTGGGTTATATTTTAGTTGTCTCAGGAACCTCCACACTGATTTCCACAATGGCTGGACCAGGTTGCATTCCCTCCAACAGTGTAGAAGGGTTCCTCTTTTTCTGCATCCTCGCCAGCATTTATGGTCATTTGTTTTCATGATGGTGGCCAATCTGACAGGAGTGAGATGGAACCTCAATGTAGTTTTAATCTCATTTCCCTCATGACTGGGGATGTAGAACAATTTTAGGTGCTTATACGCCATCTGTATTTCTTCTTTTGAGAACTCTCTATTTAGTTCCATAACCCATTTTTTAATTGGGTTGTTTGATTCCTTATTATTTAACTTTTTGAGTTCTTTGTATATCTTAGATATTAATCCTCTGTCAGATGTATAGCAGGCAAAGATTTTCTCCCGTTCTGTAGGTTGCCTCTTTGCTCTATTCACAGAGTCCTTTGTTGCACAAAAGCTTTGTAATATCATGAGGTCCCAGTGGTTGATCTGTGGTTTTATTTCCTGAGAAATTGGGGTTATATTCAGAAGTCTTTGCCAAGACCATTGTGTTGAAGGGTTTCCCCCATTTTTTCAGAGTTTCAGGTCTGATATTAAGGTCTTTGATCCATTTGGACTTAATTCTTGTGCGTGGAGAGAGATAAGTTTCTATTTTAATCCTTCTGTAGGTACATATTCAGTTTTCCCAGCACCATTTGCTGAAGAGGATGTCTTTTCTCCAATGAGTATTTTTGGCATTTTTGTAAAAGCTCAGGTAGATGTAGCTACCTGGGCTTACATCTGGGTCCTCTATTCTGTCCCATTGATCTACATGTCTGCTTTTGTGCCTGTACCATACTGTTTTTGATACTATGGCTCTGTAATAATAGGTTAAAATCAGGTATGGTGATACCACCAACCTTATTTTTGTTGCTCAGTATTGTTTTAGATATTCAAGTTTTTTGTTCTTCCAAATGAATTTTTGAATTGTTTTTTCTATTTCTGTGAAGGATGCCATTGGAAATTTTTTGTTTGTTTGTTTTTGTTTTTTTGAGGTAGGGTCTCACTTTAGCTCAGGCTGACCTGGAAATCACTCTGTAGTCTCAGGGTGGCCTCAAACTCACAACAGTCCTCCTAACCTCTGCCTCCCAAGTATTGGGATTAAAGGTATGCACCAGCACCCCCCCCCCCAGCTTCCATTGGAATTTTGATGGGGATTGCATTAAATATGTAGAATGCTTTCAGTAAAATTGTCATTTTTCACAATATTGATTCTTCCAATCCAAGAACAAGGGATGTCATTCCATTTCCTAGTATCTTGGGCAATTTTGCGCTTGAGTGTTTTAAAGTTTTCATTGTAGCGATCCTTCACTTCCTTGGTTAGGTTTATTCCAAGGAATTGTTTTTATGTAATTGTGAATGGGATTGGTTCTCTGATTTCATCTTCTGTGTGTTTGTTGTTAGCATATAGGAAGGCTACTGATTTCTGTGTGTTTATTTTGTATCCTGCAAGGAATTATTTCAATTTTCCTGTATTTGTTAAGGTTTGCTTTGTGTCCTAATATGTGGTCTATTTTAGAGAATGTTCCATTTGCTTCTGTAAAGAATGTATATTCTGCAGCATTTTGATGAAATGTCCTGTATATATCATTAGGTTCATTTCTATAACCTTATTTAATCCAGATGCCTTTCTGTTTATTTTTTGCCAGGATGACCTGTCAATTGATGAGAGTGGGGTGTTGAAGTCACCCACTACCACTGTGTTTGGTATTATCTGTGACCTTAGTTCTAATAGCATTTGTTTGATGAATTTGGGAGCCCCCATGTTAGGTGCATATATGTTTAGCATTGTAATGTCCTCCTATTGGAGAGTTTCTTTATTCAATATACAGTGACCTTCCTTGTCTTTCCTAACTAATGTTGGACTGAAGTCTACCTTGCCAGATGTTAGGATAGCGACCCCTGCTTGTTTTCTAGGCCCATTTGCTTGAAACACTGATTTTCAACCTCTCACTCTAAGATAGTGTCCATTCTTTGTAGAAAGGTGAGTTTCTTGGAGGCAACAAATTGAAGGATCCTGTTTTTTTGTTTTGTTTTGTTTTGTTTTAAAAAAAGAAGCTTTATTCATTTATTTGAGAGTGGGTGTGTGTGGGGGTAAGAGGCAGGTAGAGCAAATCGATGCCCCAGGGCCTTCTGCCACTGCAAATGAACTCCAGACACATGAACCACCTTGTGTATCTGGCTTATGTGGGCCCTGGAGAATCTACCTGGATCCTTTGTCTTTGCAGGCAAACACCTTAACCATTAAGCATCTCTTCAGCCCAGGATCCTGCTTTTTTTGTTTTGTTTTGTTTTTTTGAGGTAGGGTCTCCCTGTAGCCCAGGCTGACCTGGAATTCACTATGGAGTCTCAGGGTGGCCTCGAACTCACAGAAATCCTCCTACCTCTGCCTCCCAAGTGCTGGGATTAAAGGCGTGTGCCACCACGCCCGGCAGGATCCTGCTTTTTAACCCAGTCTGCAAGCCTGTGTCTTTTGGTTGGGACATTGGGACATTTAGGCCATTGATACTAAGAGTTGTTATTGGAAGGTGTGTATTTATTTTTGCCTTTTTTTTTTTTTTTTTGTAGTTCTTCCAGTTTTACCTTTGCTCTCTTGTATTAACTAGTATTTGAGTGTGGTTTGTTTTTTTTCCAGGTTCCTTGTATGTGTGTTTTTCTTCCTCTTCTGCATGGAGGATTCTTTCAAATATTTTCTATAAGGCTGGTTTTGTTTTCAAATATTCCTTTAGCCTGCTTTTGTTGTGGAATGATCTTACTTCCCCATGTATTTGAAGGGATAGCTTTTCAGGATAAAGTAACCTTGGTTGACAATTATCTTTCAGAACTTAGAATATGCATCATTCCAAGCCCTTCTGGCTTTTAAAGTTTGTGTTGAGTAATTTGCTATGACCCTGATGGGCTTGCCTTTGTACGTGACTTGATTTTTCTCCCAACTGTTTTCAGTATATTTTCTTTGGTTTGTGTGTTTGGTAGTTTAATTATAATATGGCAAGGAGAGATTCTTTTCAGGTTTTGTCTGTTTGGTGTTCTGAAGGCTTCTTGTATCTGCATTGGAATCTCTTTCCCAATTTGGGGGAAGTTTTCTTCTATGATTAAAAAAAAAAATTACTTATTTATTTGCAAGGAGGGGGCATGGAGAGAGAGAATCATTGTACCAGGGCCTCTTGCTGCTAGAAACAGCCTCCAGATGCATGTGCCACTTTGTGCATGTGGCTTTATGTGGATATTTAGGAATCCAACCCAGGTAGTCAGGCTTTGCAGGCAAGCGCCGTAACTGCTGAGCTATCTCTCCAGCTCTCTTCTATGTTTGTTTGTTTGTTTGTTTTTTCCATTTTTTTGAGGTAGGGTCCCACTCAAGCCCAGGCTGTCCTGGAATTCACTATGTAGTGTCAGGGTAGCCTTGAATTCTCAGCAGTCCCCCTACTTCTGCCTCCTGAGTTCTGGGTTAAAGGCATGTGCCATCACACCCAGCTCATCTATGCTTTTGTTGAGAGCATCTACTATGCCTTTGGAGTGAAGAGCACCTACTATGCCTTTGGAGTGAAATTCTTCTCCTACTATACCCTGAAGTCTTATATTTGATCTTTTCATAGTGTTCTGAATATCTTGAAATTTTCATTCATACCTTCCTACTAGTTTGTCTTTCTTTTTTTTTTTTTTTTTAATTTTTTTATTTATTTAATTGAGAGCGACAGACACAGAGAGAAAGACAGATAGAGGGAGAGAGAGAGAATGGGCGCGCCAGGGCTTCCAGCCTCTGCAAACGAACTCCAGACGCATGCGCCCCCTTGTGCATCTGGCTAACGTGGGACCTGGGGAACCGAGCCTTGAACCGGGGTCCTTAGGCTTCACAGGCAAGCGCTTAACCGCTAAGCCATCTCTCCAGCCCATAGTTTGTCTTTCTTGTTGGACACTATCAGATCTGCCAGCTGGTCTTCTAGTTTAGATAGATATTCTGTTCTCTCCTTTATCCATTCTACTGGTGAGATTTTCTAGTTTTTTTTTATTTGACTTGCTGTGTTTCTCATTGCTAGTATTTCTGACTGGCTTTTTTTTCATTTCTAGCTCCTTATTCATGTCTTGTATTGACTTCCTTATTTCATTAAGTTGGTTTCCTATGTCTTCTTTGACTCCTTTGATTTCCTCTTTGATTTCTTGGAGCATATTTATAATCATTCTTTAGAAATCTTTCTCAGGCAGTTCCTCTAAATCAGTCTCACTGGAGGTATTTCTGATGGATTTATATTTTTTGGTGGATTTATGTTGCCTTGATTTTTTGTGTTTGTTGTAGTGAATTTTACATCTTGGATTAATTTAATGCTTGGTTTTTCTAATTATCTGCAATATTATTAGATGTATCAATCACTCTGATGTTATATATCTTCAGGATAGGAACTTAAGGTACTAGGTGTGGCTCTGAAGACTGTCAGAGTAACCACAAAAGTGACCCTAGGTGTTGGGTTTGCCTGCTATGAGAATATTCTAGTAGGCTTAATGGAACAAAATGCAGGCAAATTATAAAATTTAAACTGGGCTGGAGAGATTGCTTAGCAGTTAAGGCATTTGCCTGCAAAGCCAAAGAATCCTGGTTTGATTTTCCAGGACCCACATAAGCAGATGCATAAGGGGGAACATGTGTCTGGAATTTGTTTGCAGTGGCTCGAGGCTCTGACGTGCTCATTCTTCCTCTCTCAAATAAGTAAAATATATATTTAAAAAACTAAATTAAAAATTGAAAATAAAATTTAACTAAACAATATACGCATTCAATGAAAACCAGCACAAAGTATTTATGCAAGAATAGGTATTATGGCAAACAGATCCTCTTACAAAGTCAAAGTCCCTAAGGATATGTATTGCCCCACACCCTTAATCCTGTCAACTCGGAGGCTGAGATCTCTGGTCTGTAGAGGGTTACAAGGGCAGTTTGTGACCGAGTGAGACCCTGCCCTTGCGAACAACAGAAGAGGTGACAAAGGCACTACAAATTAGCAAGCAACAAATGACAAGCCCAAAATATAGCTTATTTAAGAACAGCAAATCTGGCCATCCATCAAATTTAACACATTATTTACCCCACATGGAAGGTGCAATTAGCACTTCCGATGCAAGCCTATATACCAGGCTTATTAGGCGGGTACTGACCTGGTGTAATCCCAGTTACCTTTTGGGATGGCTTTGGTCTCACTTGTGCTGTGTGCTCACTTGAGTCCCTCTTTGCTGTGCTGTGGGCTCAGGTAGGCTGGCTGAGTCGCTGCTCTGATCGCCTGTGCTGGGTGCTGTGTAGGTGAGCTCCATTCCCTAGATCTCTGTGGATGGTGGCAGAAGTTCTCTTGCTGGTCCTTGAGATCCTCTTCTTCAGGAGTTGCTTGGCTGATCCCTGATCCTTCTCCTTTCTTGAGATTGTGAGGAGGATTAGTGAGTGGAAAATCCCCTCATATGTTTTTTCCTGTGATTCGTAGTAAGCCTGGTGCCACTTCTGGCTGCTTCTATGGACTCTTAGACACTCTGGGTCTCTCCTGCTTCTCTGCTGTGGTTGATAATTCCTTAGGCACCTTCACTTTTTAGTAGAAGAGTGTATTTTGCTGGTTTTTTGTTTTGTTTTGTTTTCTTTTCCTCCCCTAGGCTGCTTTGGCATGGTTCCTATGCCACCATCTTAACTGGACTTCCTGTGTGCTGCCTTTTTGGGAGAGAAGAATAGAGAGAGTATAGCCTGGGACCAGGAACTCTTTCTCCCCATTCATGTTATTTTCCTTTTTCACATGCTTTTCTGGGATAGCAGGGAGTGACTTAAATGTATCTTCTCTAAAATCCCTTTGAGGGGAATTTTTTAATTGTAGGACCATTCTGTCCCCTGCTTTACTCTCACTGTTAATCTACCTAGTACAGTAGGTATTTCTTCAATGCCTTTCCTGATTTCCAGGCTCCCTATCTGGTAGGAACTTCCAAACCAGGCCCTTTTCACATTTCTCTGCCAGGTATGGCTATAATTGTGCCTACCCAACACAAAATTCCAAACTTGCCTTAAAAATGAGGGTTGTTTTTTGTTTGTTTCTTTGGTTTAATTTCATTGCCCATTTCTTGAGCATGAACTTTGTGGATGATATCACTGTGTTACCCTGTGTAAAGGTTGGACACACCTGCCAGGGCTTGTCTTATTTTTGTAAGTACTGACAAGCACTCTAACATGCTTTTCTAAGTTATCCTTGTGGGCTGTGGCCATTGTCCTTTTGAAAATGATATTCCTATCATCATCTACAAAACACTATGATGATGATCCTGGTCTTGGATAGAGTAGCACATGAATGGAAAAAAGGATTAACTTTGGTCTGGAGAAGTGATCAAGAAGTGGTCAAGGCACCTGCCTGCAGAGTCTAAGGACCTGGGTTCAACTACCCAGTACCCATGTAAAGCCAGATACACAAGGTAATACATACATCTGGAGTTCATTTGCAGTGGCTAGAGGCTTTGTTGAACCCATTCTCTCAAATAATAATAAAAAATACATACATACATATATATATACATACACACACATACATATACATATATGTATATGTATGTATGTGTATATATCTATTTATCTATCTATCTATATTTATTTATTTATTTTGGTTTTTAGGTTCTTACTCCAGCCCAGGTTGACCTGGAATTCACTCTGTAGTCTCAGTGTAGCCTTGAACTCTCAGCAATCCTCTTATCTCTGCCTCCTGAGTGCTGACATTAAAGGTGTGCATCACCATGCCCTAAATTTTTTCTTTTTAAAAAGGATTGACTTGGCTTGGATAATGTCACTTTTTTTTGTTTGTGTTTTGTATTTTTTAAACTTTTTCTCAATTTTTATTAACATTTTCCATGATTATAAAAAATATCCCACGGTAATACACCCCCCCCCCATTTTCCCCTTTGAAGTTCCATTCTCCATCATATCCCCTCCCATCTCAATCAGTCTCTCATTTATTTTGATGTCATGATCTTTTCCTCCTCTTATGATGGTCTTGTGTAGGTAGTGTCAGGCACTGTGAGGTCATGGATATCCAGGCCATTTTATGTCTGGAGGAGCACATTGTAAGGAGTCCTACCCTTCCTTTGGCTCTTACATTCTTTCTGCCACCTCTTCCACATTAGACCCTGAGCCTTGCAAGGTGTGATCGAGATGTTACTGAGTACTCCAGTCACTTCTTTCCAGCACTATGATACCTCTGAGTCATCCCAAGGTCACTGCCATCTGAAAAGAGAAGACTTTCTACCCAAAGTGAGAGTAGCGTTAATGTAAGGGTATGAATATTAAGAGAAGTGCTTACTGGGAAGTTTTGTATTTTTAAAAATATTTATTTATTTTTATTTATTTGAGAGAGAGAGAATGGACATTCCAGGGCCTTTGAGCACTGTAAATGAACTCCAGGCATGTGCACCCCCTTGTGGCACCTGGCTTAGTGGGTCCTGGAGGATCGAATCTGGGTTCTTTGGCTTTGTAGGCAAGCACCTTAACCACTAAGCCATCTCCCCAGCCCTGTATTTTTTGTTGTTGTTGTTGTTTGTTTGTTTGTGTGGTTTTTGAAACAGGGTCTCATTGTGTAGCTTAGACTGTCCTTGAACTTGTTACATACCATAGGATGGCCTAAAACTCCAGGTCCTCCTACCTCAGCTTCCTGACTGCTAAGATTACAAGTGTGCGTTACCATACTTGGTTGGTCACTGTTTCATGTAGTAGGGTCAGCTCATCACGTGCCCCTCTATTAAGCCTTGTGTGGGTGCTTTATATACACTGCAAGGATACTGACAGCAGACATTCTTACCAGATATATTAAGTTCTCTGTGCATGGTAAAACAGAATAAAACCAGGGATCATTGAATCCCAGGCCCTATCTTTCTTGATAAGATGCCAGTTGTACGGTGAAGGAGGGTGCTATTCCAGAGATTGATCCTTGCTCCTTGATTGTCAGGTGGTAGGCAGTATGGATGCCCACCCCAGCCGATACTGCGCTACTGTGCGGGTACAGCGACCACGGCAGGAGATCATCGAAGACTTGTCCTATATGGTGCGTGAACTGCTCATCCAATTCTACAAGTCCACCCGCTTCAAACCTACTCGCATCATCTTTTACCGAGACGGAGTCCCCGAAGGCCAGCTTCCTCAGGTAAGGTCCACAGTAGGTAGAAAATTATTCATATTTAGGCCAGAGCACAACTTTTTCTAAGTTGTTGGCACTGGGATGTGCACCACTTGGTAGGCAACTTTGCTATTGTCAAGCTTGGGGTCAGGGATCACAATGGAGTGAAGTATCTAAGAATTTATTGTTACTTCTTATAACAGAAAACTTTCAGTGCCTGTTTGCTTGTTAGTATTGAAGAATGGTCTAGGCCAGTGGTTCTTTTTTGTTTCTTTCTTTGTTTTTGGTTTTTCGAGGTAGGGTTTTACTCTAGCTAAGGCTGACCTGGAATTCACTATGTAGTCTTAGGGTGGCCTTGAGCTCACAGCCATCCTCCTACTTCTGCATCCCAAATGCTGGGGTTAAAGGCATGCACCACCATACCTGGCTCTTTTTAAACTTATTTATTTATTTGTAAACAGAGAGCAAGAGAAAGAGACAGAAAATGACAGAAGGAATGGGCATGCCAGGGCCTCTTCTCACTGCAAATGAACTCCAGATACATGAACCACTTTGTACATCTGGCTGTATGTGGGTACTGGGGAATCAAAACCTGGTCTGTCAGGCATTGCAAGCAAGTGCCTGTAACTGTTGAGCCATCTCTCCTGCCTGAACAGTGGACCTGAAGTGCTCATACAATGGACATCATCTGGAAAGCTTATTAAAGTAATTTACAGGGCTATATCCTTAGAGTTCCTCTTTGCACGAGTCAAGGGTGCATCCCTAGAATTTGTACTTCTTATAAATTACTAGATGATGCTGATGGTCCAGAGATCGCATTTTGGGCCCCAAGTGTTTATCTTCCTCTATAATATTTCTTCTGTTCATTCCCCTGGCCAAGCATTTTATCATCACGTTGTTTAGACTAGTGCTGGGTGAAGTGAGCGGACGGACCTGTCAGCTCTAATTGTCGAGTAGCAGCTTATGAAGCCTATGCGCACAAGGTCCCGTTGCAGGTCGCCCTATTTTTCATTCAGTGAGGCCTCTGAACTCAAGTGGAGCTGTGTGTCGTTGTCTCCCCCTGCTCCCCACTGTGTGCCTAGATCCTCCACTATGAGCTGCTTGCCATTCGTGACGCCTGCATCAAGCTGGAAAAGGACTATCAACCTGGGATCACTTACATTGTGGTGCAGAAACGCCATCACACCCGCCTTTTCTGTGCTGACAAGAACGAGCGAGTGAGTGAGGGATTGTTGAGGCAACAAATACCCGCATCCTGTCTCCTTTACCTTTATAGAGAAGAAGCTTTGATATTAAATCTGGGAATTCTGTGATTTTCCTCTGTGTCCTCCTTGGCTCCTTTATTCTCCCTGGTTCTTGTGGTCTATCCTTACCTCTTCCTTCCTTTAGTGCCTCCTTCTCCCATCTTCCCTTATACTTCCTCTCCTCCTCCTAGCTCCCTGGCCTAGACCCCATATATAGACCAGCTCCCAGAGAAGGGAAAGGGAACTACCATTTATTGAACTTCTCTGTGCCAGTCACTGTTCAAGGCGGCTTCCTCACAGCAACCCTGTGAGGTAGGTACTATTCTTACCTTCGTTTAACCTCAGAAAGGTTAAATGACTTGTTAAGCTCAGCTTGGAAAACCAGGACTTGAACACAAGTCTGGTTGGCTTTTGAAACCTATTTTGAGGCCTCGTTCCCTCTGGGGAATAGTAGCTTCTATATCCGTTCTTGGAGTTCTGGGAGAGTCAAAGAAGAATTCAGCCAAGGCCCTAGTCAGGGCCAAGCAGGTCTTGGGATCTTGGTTGTTTTTGTTTCTATACAGATTGGGAAGAGTGGTAACATCCCAGCTGGGACCACTGTGGACACCAACATCACCCACCCATTTGAGTTCGACTTCTATCTGTGCAGTCACGCAGGCATACAGGTAGCTAGACTATTACCTGGGGTTTCCATTGGGTCAAAAATTAGTTGGTTATTCCCATTGCATCTCAGGTATGCCAGTTGTCATAGAATAGTATTCACCTCAGAACTACTGTCTTAAAATCCCTGGGCCAATTTGTGGGTTGCCTGTACAAAGATGACTTTGGTTATCTGGGGTCTGCCTGCTCATAGAGGATCATCTAGCCTAGCTGTGTTCTGTTTTGTTTGTTTGTTTGAAGCAGGGTCTCTGTAGTTCAGGCTGACCTGGAATTCACTATGTAGTCTTAAGCTGGCCTCAAACTCACAGCAATTCTCCTACCTCTGCCTCCCAAGTGCTGGAATTAATGCAGAGTGCCATGCCTGGCCTAGCTGTGTTCTTTTTTTTCTAAAAATTTTTAAATATGTTATTTGAGAGAGAGAGAGAGGCAGATAGAGAGAATGGGCACACCAGGGGCTGCAGCCACTGAAAACAACTGCACATGCATGCGACACCTTGTACATCTGGCTTATGTGGGTACTGAAGGATCAAACCTGGATCCTTAGGCTTTGCAGGCCCTGTATTCTTTTTTTGTTTATTTTTATTTATTTATTTATTTTATTTGCAAGCAAAGAGTGTCCGACAGACAGAGAGAGATTGGGTGTACTAGGACCTCTAGCCACTGTAAACTAACTTCAGACATGTGTGCCATTTTGTGCATCTGGCTTGACGTGGGTTCTGGAGAATCCAACTCAGGTAGTTAGGCTTTGCAGACAAACTCCTTAACTAGTGAGACATCCCTCTAGCCCCTAGTTATATTCTTTTGTTGTTGTTGTTGTTTGTTTGTTTGTTTGTTTGTTGAGGTAGGGTTTCACTCTAGTCCAGGCTGACCCAGAATTCACTAAGTAGTTTCAGGGTGGCCTCGAACTCATGGTGATTCTCCTACCTCTGCCTCCCGATTGCTGGCATTAAAGGCATGCACCGTCACTTCTGGCCTTTTTTTTTTAAGGCATGTAATGCCAGGCCTGGCTGAGTTTTTTTTTTAACGTTTTATTTATTTATTTATTATATTATTTATAAACAAACTCCAGATACATGTGTCACCTTGTGCATCTGGCTTTATGTAGGTGGGGAATTGAACCTGTGTCCTTTCGCTTTGCAGGCAAGCACCCTAACCACTAAGCCATCTCTCCAGCCCCTCTAGCTGTGTTCTTAATAGTGACCCTCTCCTTTATCAGCAGCTATTTCTTATGCCCAACCTGGAGCCCCTTACTTTCTGTTCTACCTAGGGCACCAGCCGGCCATCCCATTACTACGTTCTGTGGGATGATAACCGTTTCACTGCGGACGAGCTCCAGATCTTGACATACCAGCTGTGCCACACTTACGTACGATGCACACGTTCTGTCTCTATCCCAGCACCTGCCTACTATGCCCGCTTGGTGGCTTTCCGAGCACGATACCACCTGGTTGACAAGGAACATGACAGGTGAGGCCTGGGGTCAGGCTGCTGCCTTTTTGCCTCATCCAGTTGTACTGTCCAGACCCTTTCAACTGTCCTTGAGTAGAAGAAATTGGATGCTGTCCAATTTCGTGACTTTGGACCATCTGGCCAAACCAGGGTTGGGTTTTTTTTTCTGAATTTGGTATTGGCATCCGCATTGCAGGGACGGATGAGGGGATTTGTAGCAGCTCAGTTCACCAGGAAGGCCTCTGTTCACTTCTTCCTTTACAGTGGAGAGGGGAGCCACATATCCGGGCAGAGCAATGGGCGGGACCCTCAGGCCCTGGCCAAAGCTGTGCAGGTTCACCAGGACACTCTGCGCACCATGTACTTCGCTTGAAGGCAGAACGCTGTGACCTCACTGGATAGAAGAAAGCTTTCCAAGCCCCCCACCCTGGAGCTGTGCCGCCCAAATCCACAGGAAGCAAGGAAGAGGGAGGCGGGGAAGGGAGCAGTGGAGGAGGCCTTGTTTCTTTCTACCGACGGGGTGTAAGGGTGGGGAACAGGGCCAGCAAGACAGACCACCAGCCAGAAATCTCTTACACCAACCTCATGTCCTCCGACCCTCACCCATCTTGTCATATCTGGCCCTGGCCCCTCTGGACTAAGAGGGGCAGCACTGGTGCCCACCATACACACAGGTGTCTCATGTGACTCACAGTGCTAAAGACTCATGCTTGACAGCTTGGTCAGGTCAGCTCTGCAGCCCTGCGGACAAAAGCTGGTAGGTTTGGGTTTCATCCTTTAGGTGGGAAAGTGAGGGGCTTGAGAAAGTGGGTGGGAAGAGGGAAGGAAATTTTAGGAGCCTTAATCAGAAAAGGTCTAGATTTGTTTAAGAAAAATGAAACCCAACCCAGATCAATATTTTAGGATACTAGATGTTTTCATGGGTTCAGAATCCAGTTTGTAGGAAGATTTTTAATGCTAATGGTTTTGGTTGCTCCTCCCCCAGCCGCCACCCTCCCCTGCTACCCTTATTCCTCCCTCTCCACCTTTGCTCCCCCACTTTCACCTTATGCCTCTTCCCTGACAGACATCCAGCCCCCTAGTAACACTTGAGGCACTATGGCACTTAGCTCTGAAGTGACACGACCCTGTCTTCCTTCCGCCTGCTGGTGGGTAACCAGTGCCTTCCCTGTAATGGTTATGCTGCAGAACCGCAACCTTTTGTACCTTTCTTTGTGGGGTGGGGTGGGGGTGGGAGAGGAGGTAGGGAGGGAAGACGTATCCCAAATCCAACAAGCCTCCAGCCAGAATGCCAGCTATTTTTCCTTTGAAGGAATTGACTTCCATACTCATTGAGCTTTTAAAAAGATCCTAACCTCAAGATGGTTCAAATCCATTGACATTTGCACTTTCAGCCGTGACAAGTCTCGGAGCTGCTGAGATGACTGGCCCTTGGCCTTCCCGCTTTAGCTCCCCCTTTGCCCTGTTCCTACACCTCCTATCCTGCCAGGTCTTGGACTTAACTTTCATACCATTTCTCACTCTTGGCTTCTTTTTCCCCCTGATGGCCTAGTCTCTTATGTTTCAATATTTCTTAACTGGGGTGTCTTATAACAGAAGATCTTTAGGACTAAAGAAAAAAAAAGAAAAGAAAACTAAATGTTATTTTTATACCATAACTTGAGTCTATTGCCAAATCTGGTCCTCCCTCCCACGCCAGATGAGTTTACATCCCAGAAACATGGAGCCATCAGAAGGAACTGTGTACCTGAATTGTTCTCTGGCCTGGCGCTCTAGGGGCTGGTTGTCTCCTCAAGGTGGGACTCAGTCTCTGCCCTTCCTCTGTGCAGATGATACCTTTTTCTTGCTACAGCCTCCCTCTACTGCACTGCCCTGCACTCTCCCCTGCAAGTGCATCTTCCCCTTTTCTGGACTGGACTGTCCTTCGACCTTTTGACCTGCCCCAGATTCTAGCATGTCCCGTGGACAGGCTGGGAAATTTCGCTGCTCCCCTATTGCTTCTGTTTACACAAATGAATTTTTCCTGGCTTCCCACTAGGGCATGTGAGTGGGTGGCATGGGCTCTTTTTATTATTATTATTAATTATTATTATTATTATTATTGATCGAGATATGGGGGTCCTCTGTCTTACATGACTAGAAAAGATGGGGTTCTAGCTTTGTCCCTGCTGGCCTTGAAGCAAGACCCCTCCCCCTTTCCTTGACTTTTTTTTTTTTTCCTGAACTACTGCTTGGGATGGGGAGTTTCAACTTCAGTGTGCAAATTCCTCTTTGGGGAGCCTGGGCTTTGATTTGCCCTAGTTTGGTGATGAAGATGAGACTTTAGATCTAGCCCAGGCTTGGAGGCCAGCTGGAGGAAGAAAGGTCTGAATCTCGGCCTGTGGAGTTAAAGCTACCCTTTATTCTCCCCAGGGGCCCTTGTACGACACTCGGCCTAGATTTCCTATGCAAAACAACCTATCCCGGGTGCAGTACAGGCTGCCTACATCGTCCAGTAACTTCACAAGACTAGCACAACATTCATCATGGAGAAAGTAACAGGACTCTGGAGTCACTCCTCCTGTACTATTTTTTTTTTTTTCTTTTTTTTTCTGCTGGCTACAGTAGGGAGTGCCCCATGGGCACAGACCCAGCTGAAGAACAGAATGGAGGCCCTGGGAGGAGGCAGCTCACTGAGGAGCCTACATTCCTTACACAAGTGCCTAAAGAGAGTGACGCCAACACTCCATCCCTGTCCATCGCCTTCATAGACAGTCTGCTTCATGTTCTGTCACCCTTTGGGGAGGGAGCTCTCCCAGGACAGTGGGCTCTGCATGTTCTCAACTTGGGTACATTTGGGGGCTTGGATTAGGGCACTATTCCTGGAGGGTCCAGTCATTCACCAGCATTTGCAAATGCCCATAGGGAGCAGGTAGTTGTCACAACTCCTAGCAACAAGTTTTGTGTTTTCTTTCTTTTCTTTTCCTTCCTTCCTTCTTTCTTTCCTTTCTTTTCTTCCTCTCTTTCTTTCTTTCTTTCTTTCTTTCTTTCTTTCTTTCTTTCTTTCTTTCTTTCTTTCTTTCTTTCTTTCTTTCTTTCTTCTTTTTTCTCTGTGTGTCATTCTCCCCAGTGGGTTTCAATACAGAACTTAAAAGGCATCTTAGTCCTTTGGCATCGTAGTGCCATTCAAGGAATAAAAGCAAGAGATGGCCAGGCATGGTGGTGCACATCTCTGATCCCAGCCCCTGGGAGTTTGAGGCAAGAGAATCACACATTCAAGGTCAGCTTGGGCTATATATTGAATTCTAGGCCTGAGCTATGTAGTAAGACCTTATCTCAGGAAAAACAAAACAGAGAAAAGAAAAGGCAAGAGAAACAGCTTGGATGATGATAAAATAACTTCTTGCCGTGATCTCTCTCTTTCTCTCTCTTTTTCCAATTCTTTGAAAAATACTCCTGACTATGTGGGTTCTTGTTTGAATTGAGAAGTGATACTGACAGTAAGCTTGAGCTTGCTTGGATGTGGGTAAAGTGGTGCTTCATACCATGATGTTCCAAGGAAGCACTGGGGGGATTCCAACCCCATCTGCCAAGGTTTCCTGCTCCCCTCACTGTTTTGCCTTCCTTTTCCCTGGCTTCCTTTTCCTTTTTCTATTCACTCAGCTTGCTTGCTGGCCTGCCTGCCTCCTGCCTGCGTGATGATGAATTCTCTGCATGGCTGCAATGATCCTTATTGTTAATTGGCAAGGTCAGGCTTAGCTCTGACTGCAGAAGACCCAGAACCTTGTTCCTTATGCCCAGTGGTGCTAAGACCAGGGTTCACTGTTCTCAAGCATAGCTAGGGCAGGGCAGCAAGCCTGTCTAACTGGCAGTAAGTCGGAGATTTCTGGCAGCTTTCACACCTACTCATTCCTTGGAGCTGTTTTCTCTCATAGATTTTTTTTTTTTTTTTCCTTAGCTTTGCTTCCTTTGCTCTCTCCCTGCAGCCTCTCTTTGCTGAGGATATCCTGAGGGTAAACTACTCAGGTGTTGACAGCTAGAGGGTTAGAGAATAAGTATAGAGAAAGAAGAGAATAAGAAAATGGAGAGGGTTGGGTAAAAGGTGGGTGAGGAGAACCCCACTCTTTGTTTATCCAGTCAAGCATGACCCATTGCTTCAGGTGCTAAAGCTGCCCTCTTGGGATAAGCCTGGAGCTGTTGTTGCTGGGAATTTATGCTTAGACTTGGGCTGAAGACAAAGGTACCTAAAAGTATAAACCCACTCTAAAAAACCTTCCAGTTCTCACCTGCTAGCTAACCGCTCTTCTGTAACTTCCTCTTTGGCTCAGCAACCTCCCCCCACTTTTTTTTGAATAGTTTTCTTTTTCCAACCAGAATTATGTGAATAATGCCAGGTCCCATGATGGGCACCATTTTCTTAGCTGGCCCATGGGATGTCCGCAAGACTGACAGGACAGTGTTGTAGACCTTGCTTCATACCTAACAAATGGATGGATGGATGTTCCTTCCCTTTCAGGGTATGAAAAGTCATCTCAAACTAGCCAAAAGGCAGTTTTGGAAACTGCTGGGGAAAGATATTTTTATTTATTTAGTGGGCTTAGGCCAATCTAGTATGGTAGCTAAGATGCCTTCCTTGGGCAGGGATCATGGCAGGGACTTGAAGGGCACTCTTTCCTACTTAGCCTTTTAAGCAGACTGAGAAAGAGGGATTTTTCTGGTTTTCTCTTTCTTACTTACTAGGACTTGGCTTCTCCCTGGGCCGGGAGAGAGGCTGGGTTGGTGCTTTCCCCTACTCTGTTCCTACTGACCTAGAACCTCTGGCTGCTGCTCAGTAGCCCAGGAAGGGAATGGAAAGAATGGGCTCCAAACAGAACAGAATGATGCAGGCCAGGCAGATTTCCTTCTTAACAAGGGAAATGGGAAACTCTCCAAGAATTGTACAAGTGAAGACCGTGTGTCTGAATGCACCGAGTCCTCTGGTGCAGTAGCAATAAGGAAAAATGAAACGGTTTTCCTGCGCACACAGTCCAGCCTGATTGGTGTGTGATGTCGCATTTAGCAGCCATGTGGTGGGCATGTGTGACTACTCCGGGTTTCACTTTATTTTCTAAACTTTTTAATCCCTCTCAAGTCCAGCATGGATGGGGAAATGTCCGTGAAGCCCCACAGCTGTGTACTTGTTTGCATTTGTTTCCCTTTGAGACTTGTGTTTGTGTCCTGCTATGAGCTGTACCTCGTCCAGTCCATTGTGAAGTTATCCCAGCAGCTGTAATGTACAGTTCCTTCTGAAGCAAGCAACAGCAGCAGCACAATTCTGTGTTTTATAAAGACAACAGTGGCTTTTATTTCTAAAGTGCGGCCTCTTTTTTTTTTTTTTTTTTTCTTCTTCCTACCAGAAAAATAACCCGTTGGGATTAATTACATCTCTGATAGGTTTTAGGACGGAATAATGGAATGTTGTGCAACCAGACTTCACAGGGTCTCTGTACTCCACACATGTGCAAACCACTGTGCCCGCAGCATTGTGGGAGAAGGTAGACACAAATTTAAAATGAGGAAAACATGGTATTTAAACTTCAAATTCCATGGAGACTATCACACGCTACCTAGTGCCCTGGCACAGGAGGACGGTAACGCGTGACTGGCACGAGGCCATAGTGAGGACGATGGGAAAGGCGGGATGAATCTGAGAGGCTGGAGCTAGAAGAATTAACGGAATGCCATGGCTGATGGAAGAGGAGGTGGATTTGAGGCTTTGACTTTTGTTCCTACACGTGCTTATATTGGGACATTCTTACCAAGATGGGTGGTGAGGTGAAGGAGACTGGAGAAGGCAGAAAGTGCGCTTGGCTATCACTGGTAACGAGCCTTGGGCTGGGGAGTGGGCGCCTTCCATAAAGTATTTGCTCTGCGAGCCTGAGGACCCGAGTTCACATCCCCAGCACATAGGGAAACACTGAGCATAGTGGCGTAATGCGCCACTCAGCTCTCGAGAGACAGAGCTGTGACCCCCAGGCTTGCTGGCCAGCTTGCCTAGCTGAATTGGTGACCTCTGGGTTCAGTGAGAGACTCTTGTCTCAAAAAATAAGGTGGAGGGTGATTGGATAAACATCTGGTGTCAGCCTCTGGCCTCCACACACTTGGATGTACGTGCACGCACACACACGTGCATGTGAACGTGCATGTACACTCACGTACAGCACACACATACCATACTTAGCCTTGTGTGGACTGAGGCTTTGTTTCTTTTTTGAGATCCCTTTTTACACATCCCCAATGGACATCAAAACTCAAATCATCCTGCTGGAGTTATAGGCATATACCACTATGCCTGGCCTAGACTTGAATTTTTTTTTTTTTAAATATTTATTTGAGAGAGAAAGAGGCTGACAGATTTAGCATGCCAGGGCCTTCAACCACTGCAAATGAACTCTAGATGCATGCACCACTTTGTGCATCTGACTTACATGGGTACTGGGGAATCGAACCTGGGACCTTAGGCTTTGTAGGCAAGTGCCTTAACCTCTAAGTCATCTCTCCAGGCCTAGGCTTGGGTTTTGATGTTCGTGTGGGGAACAAGGTTAAGATTTCCAGTAAACACTTAGAGTTCAGGCGAAACTGCAATGAATACTGGAGTCAGCGCTCATATTATAGGCATGAACAAGATAGCTTAAGAATAGTTGAGAGAGAGAGTGTGTGGTCTTAGAAACTCAAGGGAGGGGGAACAGAACTTAAAGTGAAAGCTAGATAGCTGGTTTTAAGTTTAGCAGTTTAATAAAGTGGGAGAGAAACCAAGGGAGTGGAAGACAGTACAAGAAAGAGCATGAGCTACAGGAGTGTTCTTTCCCTGAATATCTTACATTTACTACTTATCTTTCCAGGGATTTTACAGTAATATAACAATATAATGTAGATATTAGTCTTCAGTAGTTCTTGAAAATGAGCATTAGAGGCAGCCTGGTGAGGTGGCACACACCTTTAATCCCAGCACTCTGGAGGCAGAGGTAGGAGGATCTCCATGAGTTCAAGGCCATCCTGAGTCTACAGAGTGAATTCCATGTCAGCCTGGGTTAGAGTGAGACCCTACCTCAAAAAAACAACAAAAAGAGCATTGAAGGGCTGGAAAGATAGCTTAACAGTTAAAGTGTTTGCCTGCAAAACAAAAGGACCCAGGTTCAACTCCCCAGGACCTAGGTAAACCAGATAGATGCTCAAGGTGGCGCATATGTCTTGAGTTCCTTTGCAGTGGCTGGAGGCCCTGGTGCGCCAGTTACCTCTCTCCTCCCCACCCTCCCATCTCTTTCTGCCTATTTTTCTCTCCATTCTCTCTCCTGTCTCTTATCAATCAATCATTAAATAAATAAATAAAAATAAATCTCCCAAATAATTTTTTTTCGAGCATTGGGAAAAGTAAATAAGGCTAAGAGTAGGACTTCAAGTTGCTCACAAGCCACCATCCTACCACCTCGAAACCCCTCCTTTCCTTAGGAGATTATAAAAGAGAAATAGGGGCTGGGGAGATGGTTTAGGGGTGTAAGGTACTGCTTGCAAAGCCTGTATGCTTGGCCTCAATTCCCCAGTACCTACTTGAAGCCAGATGCACAATGTGGTGCATGCATCTGTAAGTTTGTTGCAGAGGCAGGAGGCCCTGGCCCAACCGTTCTCTGCCCTTTCTCCATCTCTACTTGCAAACAGATAAAAATGTTTAAAAAAAATGCCCCCCCAAAAAATAAAAAAATAAAACCCAATTTTGTTCCATAGCCAGTTTCATAGTTGATATGCTAGTATGCCATATAGTACTTACCTTGCATTTATTTTTATTACTTTCCCAGAGCCTATGAATCCCTAGGAACAGAAATTCCATTCCACTCATTTTTTTCATCTTAGGATCATGGCATATGCCAAAGGATTTTACATTTGAGAATGAGTAAAATGAGCTACATATCTTTGATTCAAGAGGGCGGCCAGGCGTGGTGGCTCACCTTTAATCCTACCACTTGGGAGGCAGAGGTAGGAGGATCACCACGAGTTCAAGGCCACTCTAAGACTACACAGTGAATTCTAGGATAACCTGGGCTAGAGCGAGACCCTACCTCAAAAAACCAAAAATGAAAGAATGTGAGGGGGAATGAGGAAGTGCACAGGGAGGGCTCAGCATTCCTAAAGCTTCAGCTAAGCCTCAACTTTGCATTACCGAATCATGGGAAAAAGTCATCTTTTATCATCCAAGCGATCACCTTTGCCCACTCAGACCCCCAGCTGCAGGGGTTTCTGAAGCCCACGGTACAGTTCTCAGGCATCAGGAGTAGTGTCATCCCCGTTGAGTGTTCTGGCTGAGATCCCACGGAGAAATCCTTACTGGCAGAGTCCTCTGGGAAAGAGCCAACTAACTAGACCCATGATCCTTTTCACCAAAAGTTAGAGAAGTTGGTGAATTGAAATGAAAATTTCCAAATTGAAATAGGATACATTTATTTATAAGTACCATGTACTAGCTGACTACTACTGGAACTTCATGAAGTATGACAAGTTTATGACCTTGAATGAGGCGAAAAAAAAAATTAGCAAGCTGGAGAGATGGCTTAGCAATTTAGGCATTTGCCAGCGAAGCCAAAGGACCCAGGTTCGATTCCCCAGGACCCAAGTAAGCCAGGCGCACAAGGAACACGTGTCTGGAGTTCGTTTGCAGTGGCTATAGGCCCTGGCACACCCATTCTCTGTCTTCTCTTTTGCTCTCTGCTTGCAAATAAGTAAATAAAAATAAAAATTATTTTAAAAAATAGCAAAGGGAGTGGGACAAAGATCCCTAGGGTAACATTTGTCTGTAAGCTTGTTTTTTATTTTTTTTATTTTTATTTTTTTTGGTTTTACGAGGTAGGGTCTCACTCTGGTCCAGGCTGACCTGGAATTAACTCTGTCATCTCAGGGTGGCCTCGAACTCACGGTGATCCTCCTACCTCTGCCTCCCGAGTGCTGGGATTAAAGACGTGCGCCACCACGCCCAGCGCTGTAAGCTTGTTTTTGGAAAGGAGTGACTTTGCAAGATTTCAGGTTCTGCCTGTTAGTTGCTTCTCCAAGAAACTGGCCTGGACTGTCTGGTCCTGGAGCCCTAGGTTTTGAGTGAAGGATTAGGCACCCCTGGATAGCCCTTTTTAGCATTGGTTGAGGAGATTTCTCTTTACCCTGTTAGTTAGCAAAATTATGTCTAGCAAGAACCTTGGGGATAGAGTGAGGCTGGTTACCTCTTAGCTCAGACACCCTAATCTCAAGGCACCTGGGCTTAGCTGCAAGAAGAGTACTTAGAAGTTCTGAGCCTGTGCCATCCCTGGGTTGCTATCTGTGTTGCTTGAATGGAAAATAATGTTGAGTTGGAAAGTTAACTTTTATGTTTCTGGTTTTCCAGACGTTTATTCCTCTGGCTCTAGGCTGAGGAAAGCTGGCAGGGTGTATACAAGACATAAGCGAAACAGTCCTTCAAAGCAACTGTGTCAAGAAGACACTGGAAAAGTGGGGCTGCTGGTGAATGACGCTCATTTGGAACTTCTTTTACGTTTTTCTTTTTAAAATAGGGTCTCACTCTAGCTCCGGCTGACCTGGAGTTCACAATGTAGTCTCAGGGTGGCCTCGAACTCTCCGCCATCCTCCTACCTCTGCCTCCTGAGTGCTGGGATTAAAGGTGTGCACCACCACGCCCTGTTTGGAACTTCTTTTATGAGCCACAATTTCTTCTCCTAGGACGTGATTGTATAACTTTTTATAGGGCTTCATGGCTTTACTGGGTAGGGACCTGCTGTCATGTTGTTCTTGACTACAGCCACCTCCCCACCAGCCTGGCAATGTCTTTTGGGGGCAATGTTATAATAAAGGGCCTTTCTAAGGAGCTTTTGACCACTCTTCTTCTGCCAAAAGCAGATAGGAAAGTAGACGTTCCCAGTGAAGTTTTTGGAAAAGGCCATGGTGTCAATGGGAGTAATGTACAAAAGGAAAGGCTGAGGTACTTGAAGCATTAGCTAAGTGTTTTATACATTATCTGTTTTTTTTTTTCCTTTTGTATTTATTAGAGACAAAGGGAGAGAGAGAGAGAGAAAGAATGGGCATGCCAGGACCTCCAGCCGCTGCAAACGAACTCCAGACGCATGTGCCACATGTGCATCTGGCTTACGTGGGACCTGGAGAATCGAACCTGAGTCCTTAGGGTTCATGGGCAAGTGCCTTGACCACTAAGCCCTCTCTCCAGCCCCATTATCTGTTTTTTAGCTACATCTTCCTAGTAATGCTTATCAGTTATCTTCAATTGCATATTACAAAATTCCAACTGAGTGGCTAAGATAAGGGGAATCTCATTTCATATGATAAGAAAGTCTGATTCAGTCCAAGGTAGGGTAAGTGGCTAAAAAATGGCAACATCAAGAACCGGACTGCAGGGCCTTGAATCCTAGCACTTGGGAGGCAGATGTAGGAGGATCTCTGTGAGTTCGAGTCCACCCTGAGACTACATAGTAAATTCCAGGTGCGAGACCCTACCTTGAACACCCCACCTCAAAAAAATAAAATAAAAGAACCAGACTGCAGTGTTCTTGGTCTTCTCTTTTAGTATGTGTCCTCATGCTAGTTGATCTAATGGTCCCAAGCTGGCTACTGTAACTCCTGGAAGGAAACTGTGGCAAAACAGGTTTGACTAGAAGATGGAATAATTTCCTGAGAGTTCCACTCTAAACAAGAAAATATTTCCATGGGGGTTCTAGAAATTCTGTCCTCATGTTTCATTGCTAGAATGGTTTCTTTTCTCATTGGCAGAGCAAGTAAGATTATCACTTATGAGTTTCTTAAATAGAATCATGAGCTACGTTGAATCATGGACTAAAAAGGGCGAGGTATGTCTACTAGCAAGAAAAGCAGAAGGACTGGAAAGATGGGTCAGTAGTTAAAGGTGCTTGCTTGTAAAGCCTGATGCCCTGATTTCGATTTCCCAGTAGTTATATAAAGCCAGATGCATAAAGTGGCACAAACATCTGGAGTTTATTTGCAGTGACAGGAGGCCCTTGTATGTCCACACTTTCTCAGTTTCTCTCTCATAAATAATGAAAATATTTTTTAAGTCAGCAGGGAGAAGCTGGATGTGGTGGCACATACCTTTAATCCCAGCAGAGATAGGAGGTTCAACATGAGTTCCAGGCCACCCTGAGACTACATAGTGAATTCCAGGTCAGCCTGGGCTAGAGTGAGACCCTTCTTTGACTCCCCCCCAAATAAAAAAGTCAAAGCCAGAAAAAAAAAAAAAAAAAAAAGCAGGGAAGAGCTATTATGTCATCAAGCAGTGTCTCCTCTATATATGTAATCCAGCTTTAGAGAAAGTGAATCTTTTTTTTAATCAAATATTCTTTAATTTCACAGATGACAATATGAAACAAGCACAATGGTTTTGCAGTACAGTTTCAAGGTGTATACAAATTAGAATACAGAGTTTAACACTTGTGTAACTGACATTTTGAACTTGAGATTTCCATATAAAACTTATAATTTCAAATATTAGTCTGTTAACTCTCATAATATAAAAAGGATGAGAAGCAGATTTTCACTGAACAAACTACATAAAATATTAAAAATAATCATTAAAACTCAACATTAGAATTTATAAAGATTAGCTATAAAAATGTAATGGCAAGTCACTCTTCTTATAAAGGTACCATTCACTACATTACAAAATAGTCTCTAACGTAAAACTCCCTCAACTAACTGCTCTATCTCAGAACCTGACAGCCCTTACATGAGGTTGATTGTAAAATTCTCTTGGAAAGCTTTGGTATGCATTGAGAAAGTGAATCTTTTTTTTTTAAATTTTTTATTTATTTATTTGAGAGCGACAGACTCAGAGAGAAAGACAGATAGAGGGAGAGAGAGAGAATGGGCGCGCCAGGGCTTCCAGCCTCTGCAAATGAACTCCAGATGTGTGCGCCCCCTTGTGCATCTGGCTAACGTGGGACCTGGGGAACCGAGCCTCGAACCGGGGTCCTTAGGCTTCACAGGCAAGCGCTTAACCGTAAACCATCTCTCCAGCCCGAGAAAGTGAATCTTAAGAATGACTTTTCCAAGAGCAGAGTGAGTGGCAGTGGACCTTCAGTCTTGACTCATGTTCCAAAGGCCCACTTTATTTACTTATTTGTTTGTTTGTTTGTTTATTTATTTTTATTTATTTATTTTAAAGCGACAGACAGTGAAAGAGGTAGAGAGAGAGAGAATAGGCATGCCAGGGTTTCCAGCCACTGCAGACGAATTCCAGATGCGTGCGTCCCCTTGTGCATCTGGCTAACGTGGGTCCTGGGGAGTGGAGCCTCGCACCGGGGTCCTTAGGCTTCACAGGCAAGCGCTTAACCACTAAGCCATCTCTCCAGCCCTATTTTTTATTTTTGGTTTTTCGAGGTAGGGTCTCATCCTAGCCCAGGCTGACCTATAATTCACTATGGAGTCTCAGGAGGTCCTCAAACTTACAGTGATCCTCCTACCTCTGCTTCCTGAGTGCTGGGATTAAAGGTGTGCACCACCACGCCTGGCTCCACCTCTTTAATATTGTATTTGCTGCAGTGCCAAGTCATTTCCTTCCACCCCATAGAAACTGCTGGCGAATGCTATCCAGTGGTGATATCTCTGACACACGAAATAAGGAGTGTAGAATAAGTGTCTAAGTGCTGTAGAATAATAATGGCACCTAGGAAATAGTGGAGCACTCTCAACCACTGAGTCTGACTTACTAGTCTTGGAGACTTACCAGCTGTTAAAGTAGGCAGTTGAGAAACTTGTCTTTCCTGAGTGAGTATTGGGTATCTCATTGTACCTGTTTCTAATGACCAATGCACTTATTTGGTATCTTAATATCAGATCTTTACTCATTTTAAAATTGGGTTGTCTGATTTTTTTTTTTTTTTTTTGAGGTAGGGTTTCACTCTAGCCAAGGCTGACCTGGAGTTCACTATGTAGTCTCAGTGTGGCCTTGAACTCAGGGCAATCCTCCTACCTCCCAAGTGCTGGGATCAAAGGTGTGCACCACCACACCTGGCTGTCTTACTGATTTTTTTATTTTTATTTTTTGTTTTTCAAGGTATGGTCTCACTCTAGTCCAGGCTGACCTGGAATTCACTAGGTAGTCTCAGGCTGGTCTTGAACTCACAGTGATCCTAGTACCTGAGCCTCCAAAGTGCTGGAATTGACTAAAGGTGTGCACCTTTTAAATTTAAATTTTTTGGGCTGGAGAGATGGCTTAGCGGTTAAGCGCTTGCCTGTGAAGCCTAAGGACCCCGGTTCGAGGCTCGGTTCCCGGCTCGGTTCCCGAGGTCCCACGTTAGCCAGATGCACAGGGGGGTGCACGCATCTGGAGTTCGTTTGCAGAGGCTGGAAGCCCTGGCGCGCCCATTCTCTCTCTCTCCCTCTATCTGTCTTTCCCTCTGTGTCTGTAGCTCTCAAATAAATAAATAAATAATTTAAAAAAAAGTTATAAAAAAAATAAAAAATAAAAAAATTTAAATTTTTTTTCTTAACATTTGAGAGAAAGAGGGGGAGAGAGAGAGAGAGAGAGAGAGAGAGGCTGAGCATGCCAGAGCCTTCAGCCTCTGCAAATGAACTCCAGATGCATGCACTATCTTGTGCATCTGGCTTACATGCGTCCTGGGGAGTTGAACCTTGTCCTTTGGCTTTTCAGGCAAGCACCTTAACTGCTAAGCCATCTCTTCAGCCCTCTCTTACTGAATTTTAAAGGTTGTTTATAAATTCTAGAAACAACTTCTCTGTTAGATATATGTTTTGCAAATATTCTTGCCAATCTGTGCTTTGCCTTTTTGTTTTGAAGAGCAATAGTTTTCAATTTTCTTTTTCTTTAAATCCACATGTGCCAACTTCTGCATCTGGCTTATGTGGGTCCTGGGGAATCAAACCTGGGTCCTTAGGCTTCATAGGCAAGCACCTTAATTGCTATCTCTCCAGCCCATTTTAAAAATTATTTTAGAGCCGGGCTTGGTGGTACATGCCTTTAATCCCAGCACTCAGGAGACAGAGGCAAGAGGATTGCTGTAAGTTCGAGGCCATGCTGAAACTACATAGTGACTTCCAGGTCAGCCTGAGCTAGAGTGAAATCCTACCTCAAAAAGCTCCCCCCCCACACAATTTTTTAAATATTTTATATTTCTATTTATGTATTTGAGAAAGAAAGAGAGAGAGAATGGCCTCCAGCCACTGCAAACAAACTGCAGACGCATGCACCACCTTGTGCATTTGGCTTACGTGGGTCCTGAGGAATTGAACCAAGGTCCTTTGGCTTTGCAGGCAAGTACCTTAACCGCTATCTCTCCAGCCCACTTTTAAAAAATATTTAGCCAGGCATGGTGGTGCACACCTTTAATCCCAGCACTCAGGAGGTAGAGGTAGGAGGATTGCTGTGAGTTTAAGGCCACCCTGAGACTTCATAGTGAATTCCAGGTTAGCCTGGGTTAGAGAGAGGCCCTACCTCAAAAAACAAAAACAAACAAAAATCATTTGAGAGAAAGACACAGGGAGAGAATGAAAAAATATGTATTAGAGACAGGGAGAGAGATGCAGACATACAGAAAATGGGTGCACCAAGACCTCTAGCCAGTGCAAATGAACTCCAGATGTATGCACTGTCTGGTGCATATGGCTTTACTTGGGTACTGAATCTGGGTCCTTAGGCTTTGGAGGCAAATACCTTAACCACTATGCTCTCTCTTCAGCCCCAATTTTCCTTTTTTTTTTTTTTTTAAAAAAAATACAGCATTTTATTTATTATTTATTTAGGTTTTTTGAGGTATGGTCTCACTCTAGCCCAGACTGACCTGGAATTCACTATGTAGTCTTAGGGTGGCCTCAAACTAATAGTGATCCTCCTACCTCTGCTTCCCAAGTGCTGGGATCATAGGCATGTGCCACCACACCTGGCTCTTTTAAAATATTTATTTGCAAGCAGAGAGAATGGGCACACTAGGGCCTCCAGCTGCTGCCAACAACCTTTAGATACATGCGCCACTTTGTGCATATGGCTTCACGTGGGCAGTGGGGAATCTGTTGTTAGGTTTTGCATGCAAGCGCCTTAACCACTGAACCATCTTTCTAGCTCTTTTTGATTCTTCAGATGAGGAAACTAAAGCCCAAATAATCAAGTGACTTATCCAAAGTCCTGCTGCCTGAGGGACGGTTGCATGCTGAAAATAGGATTTGTTCTCACTTTTAAAAATGTGCTTTGAGGGTTGGAGAGATGGCTCAATAGTTAAGACACTTGCCTGTGAAGCCTAAAGACCCATTCCACTCTCCAGATCCCACATAAGCCAGACGCATAAAGGTGAGGCAAGCGCAAGGTTGCATGTGCCCACTGGGTGACACAAGAGTCTGGGGTTCGGTTGCAGTCGCTGAGGCCCTGGGGCACCAATTCTCTCTCTCTAAAGTAAAAATTTAAAAATAGTGCTTTGAAGCCGGGCCTGGTGGCGCACGCCTTTAATCCCAGCACTCGGGAGGCAGAGGTTGGAGAATGGCTGTGGGTTCAGGGCCAGCCTGAGACTACACACGGTGCGTTCCAGGTCAACTTGGGCTAGAATGAGAGACACTACGTAGGAGGGGGTAAAAAAAAAAGTTAAGGCAACGCAGGGACTTTCTATGAACTGCGGTATCAATGGACTGCTGGGAGGCCACCCCAGAAACGGTGTGGCCCAAGGGGCCGCGCGGTTGGCCTGGACAGGTGAGCGGGCGCGGGCCGGAGCAGCACCAGCGCTCGGCAGGTAGACGGCTCCTCCGGCCGCGACGTGGCCTCGGGCCAGCGGTACCCGGCGCGGAGGTGGAGAAGGAGGCCGGGCCACCCGGGGCCGTGACGGGGCGGGCCCGCCCGCTGAGAGGAGGCCGGCCGAGCTTCGGCGCGCCGGGGCCCGACTCCCGCCCGGGCCGCTCGCGCCCGCACCGCCGCTCCCGCACGGGACGGCCGGACGCGCGGGGCGGCGGAACTGACGCCGGCGTGTTTCCGGGGGCGGCCGGGCGAGCGAGCGGTGGTGAGGGAGCGGGCCGAGCGTCAGCGGCGGCGACGACGCAAGTTCCGGACGGGGCGCCCGTCTCCTCGCCTCACGCCGGTCTCTGGAGCGGCGGGTCGGCTGGTCGGGGAGCGCGCGAGCCGCCGCCGCCGCCGCCGACGACGACGCGGGGCCGGCCGCCATCACCCCCCCGCGCCTCCGCCTCGGACAGGGTCCGCGCGAGCGGCCGCCCTTCTCGCCCCAAGCACTCCCCCCAGCTCCATGAATGGAAATCGGCTCCGCAGGTGAGCGAGGAGGCGGGATGGCCGCCCGCCCGCGTAGGTGGGTCTTCGGCCGGCCGCGGACCCCCCCAGTCCTCCCGGCCGCGCCCCGCCCCGAGCATCGCTCGCCGCTTCCGCGAAGCCCAGGTGCTCGGAGCGCGCGAGCGTCGTGGAGTCGCTGGGCTTCCGGCCGCCCGCAGCTCCCCGGGGACCCGACCGCCGAGTTGACGAAGCTGCCAGAAGGATGTAACTTGGGGCTTATCTAGGCGACGTTGCCTCTCACCCCATTATTATTATTATTATTATATTATTTTTTTTTTCCTACAGCATTTCCCGTCCCCTGTATCCCCACCCGAATACAGAAGGCTCTGCCCTCGCTCTTATGATTATTCCACTTGGAGATGTCACGGCATGCTTGTCCTTAATCGTGTCTGTCTGTCATGGAGGCTAGGCGATCTCCCTCACTTGCCTTTTAAAAGTAGTTGTGATCACCGACGAAGATTAACTTTGCCATTGGTGTCGGGGCGACGTCAAGTGACAGACAGACATGGCTTTGCATCTCCCTGGGCCCTCAGTGTTTTGTGATAGCATGGTATGTCGCTTTTTGGGGAGCTTGGAAAAATGTCATATCAGCCTAAGGTCACTGCTCATATAAGGAGTTGGGCTGGAGGGGATGCCTTAGCGGTTAAGGCGCTTGCCGGCGAAGCCAAAGGATCCAGGTTCGAGAGTCCCCTAAGCTAAATGCACAAGGTGGTGTATGCATCTGGACTGCGTTTGCAGTGGCTGGAGAACCTGGCATCTCCGTTCTCTCAGGCTCTCACAAATAAATAAATAAAATTAAAAAAGAAAATAAATGTGATGACAGTGTTTCCCATCCCCTGTGTGCCCGACACCAGCAATTGTTACAAACCTGGAAATTTAAAGTTCAGGAAAACTGCTTTTGCTTTCTCTCTTGGGGAGATCCCATGGCAGTCTTGAGGAAGACAGTGCAACATAGACAGTATTTGGCCTTTAAAAAAAAGATTCAGTGGTTCTAGAGTAGTTGATTGAGAAATGTAAGATAGGTGCTACATAATGGTTTACCAAGTGATCATAATCCATGTTAAATTTGAATGTTCTTGTCATCCAGATGATCACTAATTTCAGACTTTGGGGGATTGTCTTGTTAGTATACTACGAATCCCTGAATTTCATATCTCCTGTTGTTAATTTGACGAGTTCCTTAAACATAAGAAAAACATACAGATAGAAAACAGCAGCACAGGAATGTTTTGAATAGGTTAAAGAGAATAATTGTAAGGGGCTGGAGAGATGGCTCAACTTACAAAGCCCAATGGCCTGGATTCAGTTCTCCAGTACCCACATAAAGCTAGATGCCCAGCATGGTGCATGAATCTTTCCAGCACTCAGAGGCAGAGGTAGGAGAATCACTGTTACCTGAGTTAGGCCTGGTGCTACAGAGAGTTTCAGGTCAGCCTGGGCTAGAGTGAGCCCCTACCTGGGAAAATCAACAACAAAAGTATAATTGTCAGAGCGGGGCATGGTGCACATGCCTTTAATCCCAGCTCTTGGGAGGCAGAGGTAGGAGGATTGCCGTGAACCCGAGGCCATCCTGAGACTAAATAGTGAATTCCAGGTCAGCCTGAGCTAGAGTGAGACCCTACCTCAACCCCCCCCCCAAAAGAGTATAATTGTCAAATGAAATAAGCATGAAATGTAGGATGTGGGCTGGGGGAGTTTGTCACAAATTTTATTATATAGATTTCACTCAATTTCTACCATTTTTCTTTCCATGCTCCATTTTTTCCCCATCTCTTAAAAAGTTTATGTAGATTGTAAAATTTTAAATTCTCCCTTATTACTGATGTTTATCTTAAAGACTGTCTTGCTTTTGTTTTTAAATTTTCTACCATACTTATTTGTTCTTACTTCTCAGGAAATGTAATGGCTCCCGGCTGTAAGTGATTTGTACGTAACTGCCTTGTCAAGCCTGGAAAGCTAAACATGAATGCTAAAATTTTGGATTTTTTTTTTTGCTTTTGAGGTAGGGTCTCTCTAGCCCAAGCTGACCTGGAATTCACTATGCAGTCTCAGGCTGCCCTCAAACTCACGGAAATCCTCCTAACTCGGTTTCCTAAATGCTGGGATTAAAGTCGTTCACCAGCCACCACACCTGGCAGGAGCATTGTTTAAAAGTTTTAAGTATTTATTCTTTTTCTTCTTTGAGTTTTTCATATGAAACTGTGCCCTAATCTATTAGCAACATCCTAGAAAGTATTTGTGACATTAAACACCTAGCCAAGTATGACTCAGTTAATAAGCTTTATATTCTCTTTTTAAGTGTTCTTTTGCTAACATATTGACCATTGGGCTGTCTTCATATTGCAGGCAGTATAGTTAAGATTTAGGGCTGGAGAAATAACTCAGTGGTTAAAAGCACTTGCTTGCAAAGCCCGGCATCCCTGGTTCAATCCCCAATACTCACATAAAGCCAGAGGCACAGGTGGCACGTGTAGCTGGTTTGTTTGCAGTGCACTAGGCCCTTGTGCACCCATTGTCATTCTCTCTCTCTCTTCTTGCAAATCAATAATTGAAAATATTTAAAAGAAAAGCACAGTTCATTTTCTAATGCAGTTTCTGTGTGATTGACTGCTGTCTAAATACTAGAAATGTTCTAATGAGACCTAAAAATTGTTACCATCAAAAACCAATTTTTTGGGCTGGAGAAATCAGTGGTTATGGTGCTTGCTTGGGAAACCTAAGACCCAGGTTTGAATTCTTCAGGTCCCATGTAAGCCAGATGCACATGGTGGTGCCTGCATCTGGAATTTGTTTGCAGTGGCTACAGGCCCTGGCATGCCCATTCTCTCTCTCTCTCCCTCTCTAATAAATAAAAAATAAATGAAAAAAAAAACAATTTTTTTATTCTTCATGAGACATATGTGATCATAAATATGAAGTTTAAAGCATAATTGAGAAAACTGAACAACTAAGTCTTAAATCCAGAATGTGACAGCTACACATTTTGCTTACAAAATTTTCAGTTGAGGGCTGGAGGGATGGCTTAGTGGTTAAGGCATTTGCCTGCAAAGCCAAAGGACCCAGGTTCAACTCCCCAAGACCCATGTCAGCCATATGCACAAGTGGGCACACATATCTGGAGTTTGTTTGCAGTGGCTGGAGGCCCTGGCATGCCTGTTCTCTCTTTCTCCCTCATTCTCTGGCAAATAAATATTTTTTTTAAAATTTCAGTCGAGAGCCTGATGTGGTGGCACACGCCTTTAATCCCAGCACTCAAGAGGTAGTGGTAGGATTGATATGAGTTCAAGGCCACCCTGAGAATACAGAGTGAATTCCAGGTCAACCTGGGCTAGAGTGAGACCATGCCTCAAAAAACCCCCCCAAATTTTTTTCAGTTGAGTGCTAGGTGTGGTAGTTTATTCCTATAATCCCAACACTTGGGAAGCTGAGAGGTAGGAGAATTGCAGTGAGTAAGAGTTCAGGAAACAAATTTAACTGCTGAGCCATCTTTCCAGCCCTTAGAATTTTTGTTTGTTGATATTTTGAGGTAGGGTCTCGCTCTAGCCCAGGCTGACTTGGAATTCACTATGTACTCTCAGGATGGCCTTGAATTCATGCCGATCCTTCTACCTCTGCCTCCCAAGTGCTGGGATTAAAGGCGTGCGCCACTGCGTCTCGTTCCTTATAATTTTTAAATTTGCCCTGTACAAGCTACTACAGTAGTACCACCTGAACTTTCACTTTACAAAAAGATTGACATAATTAGTATTTTTTTCCCCAAGGTTGGGTCTCTCTCTAGCCCATGCTGACCTGGATTCATTATGAGTCTCAGGGTGGCCTTGAACTCATGACAGTCCTCCTACCTCTGAGTGGGGAGGTTAAAGGTATGTGCCGCCATGCCCCACTTATATTTAATTTTTTAAAATATATTTTACTTACTTATTTGAGAGAGAGAAAGAGGCACGGGAGGAAGGAGAGGATTGGTGTGCCAGGGCCTCCAAGCCACTGCAAATGAACTCCAGATGCATGTGCCCCCTTGTGCATCTGGCTTACGTGGGTACTGGACAATTGAATCAGGATTCTTTGGCTTTGCAGGCAAATGCCTTAACCACTAAGCCATCTTGCCAGCCTGTATTTAGTTTTTAAAAAATGTTTTGTTTTATTTATTTGTTTGAGGGCAGGGGAGAGCAGATATATATATATAAAGAGAGAATAGGTGGGTGAGGTCCTTTAGCTGCTGCAAACAACTGCAGGCACACTGCCATCTTGTGCATCTGGCTTACCTGGGTCCTGGGGAATTGAACCTTGGTCCTTTGGCTTTGGAGGCAAGCGCCTTAACTGCTAAGACATCCCTGCAGCCCCCTATTTAGTTTTTTTTTTTAATAATTAATTTATTTATTTGTGAGAGATTGAGAGAGAGAGAATGGGTACGCTAGAGCCTCTAGCCACTGCAAATGAGCTGCAGGTGCATGTGCCTCCTTGTGCATCTGGCTTACATAGGCACTGGAGAATCACACCTGGGTCCTTAGGCTTTGCAGGTAAGCACCTTAACTACTAAGACATCTTTCCATCCCTTTTAAGAAATATTTATAGTTTTTAAATATAATAATTTAGCAACTGTGTCTGTGATCTCTTAAAAATAAACCTCTGCTGCAACTCTATTTTTTGTGGTCTAATAACAACTACAAGTATAGGTTATGTTTTGTTTACAAATAAAACAAGAATGAGAGGAGTAGGGGAAGCACCAGAGGAAATGTTCATTTAAATGCCATTTCTTTTTTTTTCTTTTAATTTTTTTAAAATTTATTTATTTGAGAGAGACAGACACACAGAGAGAAAGACAGATAGAGGGAGAGAGACAGAATGGGCGCGCCAGGGCTTCCAGCCTCTGCAAACGAACTCCAGACGTGTGCGCCCCCTTGTGCATCTGGCTAACATGGGACCTGGGGAAGCGAGCCTCGAACCGGGGTCCTTAGGCTTCACAGGCAAGTGCTTAACCGCTAAGCCATCTCTCCAGCCCTTAAATGCCATTTCTAACCTACCTTTTTTTTTTTCAAAACCACTGAGCCATCTCCCCATACCTCTTATTTGTTTACTTTACTTATTTATTTATTTGAGAGAGAATGGGCACGTCTGAGCCTTTAGCCACTGCAGACAAACTCCAGATGCATGGGCTACCTTGTGCATTTAGCTTACGTGGGTACTAGAGAATCAAACCTGGGTCATTAGGCTTCAAAGGCAAGCACCTTAACTGCTAAGCCATCTCTCCAGCAGCGCCCCCCCCACCTTTTTTTTTTTTTGAGTTAAGGTTTCTTTGTAGCCTTGGCTGACCTGGAACTCATTCTGTGGCTCCAGACTGGCCTGGACTCACAGCAATTTTCCTACCTCTGCCTCCCAATTGCTGGGGATTAAATGCATGTATCACTATGCCTGCCCCTCTTTTTTTTTTGTTTTTGTTTTTTGAGGTAGGGTTTCACTCTAGTCCAGGCTGACCTGGAATTCACTGTATAGTCTCAGGGTAGTCTCGAACTCACTGTAATCCTCCTACCTCTGCCTCTCAAGTGCTGGGATTAAAGGTGTGTGCCACCACACCTGGCTGGCCCCTCTATTTTTTAATGCATAGTGCTCTATAGTTTTAAGTTAAGTCCAACTATTATTCAGGAAGGAATTATACATAGCTATAAATTTTCTCTAATATATGGAAAGGCAGGAGTAGGAGTTGATTTGCCAACATTAGAAAGTAAAGTTTATGGAGGCTGGATATACACCTTTAGTTCCAACACTTAGGAGGCCGAGGTAGGAGGATGGCCATGAGTTTGAGGCCATACTGGGGCTACAGAGTGAGTTCCAGGTTCAGCTTGGGTTACAGTAAAACCCTACCTCAGAAAACAACAACAACAAAAAAGTTTATGGAAAGAAAACACTTATTTTTATCATAAATTGCTGATATGCAAATTGATTTGTTCTGTTGGGCAATTGTTTTATATCATTTGGTCAAACTTTTATTTCTCTTTGGATATCTTTAATACCTCTGCATTTTTTTCTTAAGATTTAATTTATTTATTTATGAGGCCAGAGCGAGGGGTAGGAGGAAGAGAGAGTGAAAATATAAGCGCATTGGGGGAATTCTAAGTACATGAGCCACTTTATGACTGTGCATCTCATTTTACGTGGATACTGGGGAATCAGACCCAAGCCATCAGATCTTGCAAACATGCACCTTTAACCAAATGAGTCATCTCACCAGTCCTGCATTTCTTTTTTTCCCTGCATTTCTTTAATAATAAAAATTATTTTAAAGTCACTTAGATAGCCAGGTGTGGTGCTACACACCTTTAATACCAGCACTCGGAGGGAGAGGTGGGAGAATCACTGTGAGTTTAAGGCCAGTCGAGGACTACAGAGTGAGTTCCATCCAGGTCAGCCTGCGCTAGAGTGAGACCTTACCTTGGTAAAACAAAACAAAACAAAAAACAAAAGTCATTTAGGTTCAAATTTTAAAGGAGCAAAAGTTGCATGCATATGAAACTAGAACTAAATCATGTATGTAATTCAGAGTCAGTCATAGTGACCTAATCTCAGCACTCTGGAAGATTGAGGGAGGAGAGTCATGAATTTGAGGCTAGCAGGCCAGACTATCTCAAAATACAGTGAAGGATTTGAATGAGGAGAATGAAAGCTGTGGATTCAAAATACTATAATATATAATACCATCAAGATTCTCAGTTTAGTATTTAAAACAAACAGTTTATCACTTTGTGAAGTGTTTATTGCTATATAAAATTTCTTGTTTTGTTTGAAGGAAAAAATGTCAAAAGTGCTCTTGCATGTGGTGGGTATAAGTTTTCAGCGTACTGAAGATTTTTTACTGGGTTGTTACTGAAGTTTTAGTTTGTGCTGCACTGGATGCCATTATAACTTTTTTAAAAAGCTTTTGTTTTACAGGACATGGTAGTGTACACCTTTAATCACAGCATTCAGGAGGCAGAGGTAGAAGGATCACTGAGTTCAAGGCCAGCCTGAGACTGCATAGTGAATTCCAGGTTAGCCTGAGCTAGAGTGAGACCTTACCTCAAAAAACAAAAATAAATAAATAAATAGAACTTTTATTACAGCTTACAAAATTGCGGACAATAAACCATGATAATTTCCTCCCTACCCCCATTTTCCCTTCACAAATCCACACTCCATCATGTCTCCTCCCCCTCTCAATTAATCTCTCTTTAATTTTGATGTCATCATCTTTTCCTCCTATTACAAAGTCTTATGTAGGTGGTACCAGGCACTGTGGGGTCATGGATATCCAGGGCATTTTGTGTTTGGAAGATTTCAGTTTTATTTATTTACTTATTTGAGAGAGACAGAGAGAGAGAGAATGAATGGGCAAGCCAGGGCCTCCAGTCACTGCAAATGAACTCCAGACACATGTGCCTCCTTGTGCATCTGGCTTTATGTGGGCACTGGGGAATCCAACAACCTAGGTCCTCAGGCTTTGCAGGCAAGCGCTTTAACCATTAAGGCATCTCTCTAGCCCTTATTCTTTTTTCTTTTTTGAGGTAGGGTCTCACCTCTAGCTCAGGCTGACCTGGAATTTACTGTGTAGTCTCAGGGTGACCTCAGACTCACAGTGATCCTCTTATCTCTGCCTCCTGTTAAGATTTGCTTTGTGTCCTAATATATGGCCTATTTTAGAGAATGTTCCACATGCTGCTGAAAAGATTGTGTATTCTGCAGAATGTAGGTGGAGTTTTCTGTAGATATCTGTAAGTCCATTTGTTCCATGATGTCATTTAATCCAAATGCTTCTCTGTCTGTTTATTTATTTAATTTTTTGCTGGGGTGACCTGTCAATTAATGAGAATAGGAAATTGAACTCACTTATTCATTACAATTGTGCTTAGAGTTATCTGTGACCCTAAGTCTAGTAGTGTTTATCTAATGAAATTGGGAGCACCCACGTTAGGTGCATATATGTTTAGAATTGTAACTTCTTCCTGTTGAATTGTTTCTTTAATCAATATAAAGTGAGGTTTTTTGTTTTTGTTTTTGTTTTTGTTTTTCAAGTTGGGGTCTCACTGTAGCCCAGGCTGACCTGGAATTTACTATGTAGTCTCAGGGTGGCCTCAAACTCATGGTGATCCTCTTACCTTGTCTCCAAGTGCTGTCATTAAAGATGTGTGCCATCATACCTGGCTTAAAGTGACTGTCTTTCCTAACTGATGTTGGTTTGAAGTCTATCCTGTCAGATACTAGGATAGTAACACTTGCTTGTTTCTTAGGCCCGTTTGCTTTAAATTCCATTTTCAATCCTCTCACCCTACAATCGTCTGTCTTATATGAAGAGGTGAGTTTCTTGGAGACAACAAACAGAAGTATCCTGCCTTTTAATTCAGTTTGCAAGCTTGTGTCTTTTGGTAAGGGCATTGAGGCCATTGATATTAAGAGTTATTATTGAAAGGTGTGTATTTTTTCTTGTCATTCTTCTTGCTTTATAGTGCTTCCTGTTTTTCCTTACTATTATTTGAATATGTTTTTTTCCCCCCTCTTTTCTCATGTGTCTGCTTTTCTTTCTCTTCAGTGTGAAGGATCCCTTCAAGTATTTTCTGTAGAGCTGGCTCAGTGGTCATATATTCCTTTAGACTGTTTTTGTTGTGGAAAGTCTTCATTTCTCTTTCAATTATGATGGGTAGCTTTGCTAGATATAGTAATCTTGGTTGAGAGGTGTTATCTTTCAGAATTTGGAATACATCATTCCTAGCCCTTATGGTTTTTATAGATTGTGTTGAGTAACCTGCTGTTATCTTGATGGGCTTGCCTTTATATGTGACTTGATGTTTCTCTCTAACTGTTTTCAATATATTTTCTTTGACTTAGATACTTATTAGTTTAATTATAATATGATGAGGAGAGGTTCTTTCCTAGCTTTGTCTGTTGGGTATTCTGAAGGCTTCCTGTATCTATATTGGCATCTCTTTCCCTATTTAGGGGAAATTTTCTTCTATGATTTTGTTGAAAATTCCTACTCTGCCTTTAGAGTAAAATTCCTCTCCACTGGATTCTTGTGTTTGATCTCTTCATTGTGTCACGAATGTCTTGAATTTCCCATGTACACCTTCCTATTAGTTTGACTTTTATCTTTGCTGGCTCTTCTTGATCTGCCAACACATCTTCTAGTTTAGATAATTCTGTCCTTTCCTTGATCTTTTCTATTGGTGAGGCTTTCTGCAGAGCTTTTTATTTGATTTAGTGTGTTTTTCATTTCTAGTATTTCTGATTGCTTTTTCTTTAGTATTTCTGTTTTCTTATTCATGTCTTGTATTGACCTCTTCATTTCATTAAGTTGGTTTACTGTGTTCTCTTGGGATTCCTTCAGAAGTTTTCTTCTTTGATTCCTGTGATGACTTCTTTGATTCCTTTGAACATGTCATTCTTTTGAATTCTTTGTCAGACATTTCATCTAAATTTGTCATTTCTGAGAGATTGATAATTTTTGTGAAATTATATTGTCTTAATTTTTTGTGTTTCTTGTATTACACTGTAGAGATGTTTGCATCTTGAGTTAATTTGATATTTGGGTTTTGTAATTATCTGATGTATTCTTAGGCCTGTAAATCTGATGTTAATATACCTTAGGATAGGAGCCTAAGGTGCAGGTGTGGATCTTATATTACTCCCAGAGTAACAGCAGAAGTGATCCTGGGTGATGAGTTTGCTTGCTATGCAAGTGTTTTAGTAGGCTGGGTAGAGCAAAATATAGACAAATTCTAAAATTCAACTGAATAATATACACCTATTATAACTTTTTTATTCTCAAGTACTTATTATTTGTGACTGGTAGTTTGACATAAAAATATATGAGAAAAGGAGCATCTTTCTTTGGTTCCCTAAGGTAGAGTCTTACTAGTCCAGGCTGACCTGGAATTCCCTGTGTAGTCTCAGGTTAGCCTAAAACTCATAATGATCCTCCTACTTCTGCCTCCCGAGTGCTGCGATTAAAGGTGTGCACCACCATGCCCATCTAGGAACATTCTTTTTTGTAAATATTTTTATTCATTTATTTTCAAGGAAAGAGACAGGGAGAGAAAGAAAGAAATAGAGAGAGGGAGATAATGGGCACGCCAGGGCTTCTAGCTGCTACAAACAAACTCCAGACACATTCGCCACTTTGTGCATCTGGCTTTACATCTGGGGAATTGAACCGGAGTTGTTAGGCTTTGCAGGTAAGCACCTTAACCACTGAACCATTCCTCCAGCCCCAAGGAACCTCTTTTAATTTTCCCTGATGATGATGATTTTGATTTTTCAAGGTAGGGTCTTACTCTAGCCCAGGCTGACACGGAATTCACTCTGTATTCTCAGGGTTGCCTCCAGCTCATGGAGATCCTCCTACCTCCTACCTCTTCGTCCCTAGTGCTGGGATTAAAGGCATGTGCTACCATGCCTGGCTCTCCTTGATTTCTTTTAAATTTTTAAATTTAGTTTACTGGAGAGAGAGAAACAAAGAGGCATACAGATAGAGATTGAGTGTGCCAGGGCTTTCAGCCACTTCAAATGGACTCCAGATGCATGTGCTATTTTGGGCTTATGTGGGTCCTGGGGAATTGAACCTGGGTCCTTTGGCTTTGCAGGTAAGCACCTTAACTGCTAAGCCATCTCTCCAGCTCTAATTTCTTTGATTTTATTAGTTAATATTAATTATGCAAAATAGTAGGTTTTATTGTAACATTTCCTATATGTATACAATTTGCTTTGTTCACAACCATCCTTTTTTTTTTTAAACAAACACTAAATAGCAAGTAAAAATAGAACATGCATATATAACCTTCAGGTGTAATTTGGTGAGCATAAAGAAAATATTTTTAAAATATCCATGATTCTGTCATCTAATAAAACCATTCTTACATTTTAAAACTATGTGATATAACTATTCTCCCCCCCTCTCTATTTATATATATATATATATGTATGTGTGTGTATATATATATATACACATACATATGTATATATATATATATATATATATTCATTAATTTATTTATTTGAGAGTGACAGACAGACACAAAGAGAAAGAGGCAGAGAGAGGGGGAGAATGGGCGCACCAGGGCTTCCAGCCACTGCAGACGAACTCCAGACACATGTGCCCCTTTGTGCATCTGGCTAACGTGGGTCCTGGGGAATCGAGCCTCAAACCGGGGTCATTAGGTTTCACAGGTAAGTGTTTAACCGCTAAGCCACCTCTCCAGCCCAATTCTTTATATTTTTACACCAAATTTTAAACTAAAATAAAACTTAAATGAAGTTGTTTTGGAAAGCAGCTAAAACGAGATATCTAGATACTATTTATTTCTCTTGGAGAAAATTTATCTAATAGATTTATAATTTAGAATTAATTTATGTTTGTTTCTACTTTTCATTGGGAACATTGTATTTGTTTAGTTCTTTCTATAGCCTGGCCTCATTCTGTAAAGAAAGAAGCCTGGGGCCCTGTACAGGGATTATTTCCTGGAAGAGTTCTCTGTTGTATATTGAAAGCTTGCTCAGAGAAGAATTCTTGCCAAATTGCCTTTTAGATACTGAATTGTAGTTGGATGCTATTTTGCTTTATTATGTTGACATCTAGTTTTATTTTGGTTCCTGTATTTTTAAAATACCTGAGGGGCTGAGGAAGTGGCTTAGTGAGTGAAAAGCACTTGGTGTACAGGTGTGATAACCTGAGTTCAGACCTCAGAACCCACATAAATGCTGGATGCAGTGAAAAGTGTGTCACCTCAGCCCTCCTGTGTTGGTGGGTCAGTTAGCTTAGTGTACACAGTGATGAATAAGAGAGACCCTGTCAGGCTGGAACAATGGCTTAGCAGTTAAGGCACATGCCTGCAAAGCCTAGGGAACCCAGGTTTGATTCTCCAGGTCTCACGTAAGCCAGTTGCACATGGTGGCACATGCGTCTGGCATTCATTTGCAGTGGCTAGAGGCCCTGGCATGCCCATTCTCTCTCCCCCACCCCAATAATAAAAAATAAAAGTAAAATCTTTAAAGAGAGAGAGGGAGACCCTGTCTTAAAATAAGGTGAAAGGGAGAACCAACACCTAAGGTTGTCCTCTTAACCTCCATACATGCACTGTGGCATATGTTCACCCACAGTGAAACACAGCCTGTGCATGCATACACGCGCGCGCGCACACACACACACACACACACACACACACACACACACACACTAAAAAAGAATACTTAAGAATCTACCTGAGGGCTGGAGAGAGAGAGCTCAGCTGTTAAGGCACTTGCCTACAAACCTGTGCTGGTTGGATTCATGTGTCCCCCATGAACTTAGGCGTTCTGAATGCTAGGTTCCCAGCTGATGGAGATTTGGGAATTAATGCCTCCTGGAGGCAATGTATTGTTGGGGGCAGGCTTATGGGTATTATAGCCAGTGTCCCCTTGCCAGTGCTTGGCATACTCTCTTGTTCCTATTGTCCACCTGATGTTGGCCAGGGGGTGATGTCCACCCTGTGCTCATGCCGTTGTTTTCCCTGCATCGTGGAGCTTCCCGACCAGTCTGTAAGCCAAAATAAACCTCCTTTTTCTTACAAGCTGCTGTTGCTTGGGTGATTCTACCAGCAATATGAACCTGACTGCAACAAAAGCCTAACCTGGGTTTGACTCTTCAGTACCCATATAAGGCAGATGCACAAAGTGGTGCCTGCATCTGAATTTCATTTGCAGTGGCTGGAGGCCCTGGCACACCCATTCTCTCTATCCATTCTCTCTATCTCTTGTCTTTCTCTATGTCTGTTTCTCTCTGATTGCAAATAAATAAATTTAAAAACTTAAAACAGTTTACCTGAAAAACAAACCCAAGTCAGTATTTTTGTTAATCTAGCACAAAATTTTCTTATAGTATTTAAAATCAGGTTCTTAAAAAAGTAATTTATTAAAAAATTATTTATTTATTTTGGGGTGGGGGTAGGCTCATTCTAACCCAGACTGACCTGGAATTCACTTTCTCAGACTGGCCTCAAACTAACAGCAGTCCGTCTACCTCTGCCTACCAATTGCTGGGATTGAAGGTTTGTGCCACCACACCCTGTAGAGAGAGAATGGGCTCTCCAATTCCTCCAGCCGCTTCGAATGAACTACAGATGCATGTGTCACTTTGTGCATCTGGCTCTATATGGGTACTGGGGAATTGAGCTCGAGTCATTAGGCTTTGAAAACAAGTGCCTTAACCACTGAGTTATCTTTCCAGTCCTAAGATTTTATTTCAATGTATAAGAGAAAAAAAGGTTAAAGTGATATTTATGTTCTCGGAAAGATAAAAATAAAAAGATGATTTACTTTCAACCAGTATTTTTTGCAGACCTGTTTAGTTTCAGGATGTTGGAGTGAACAGCATTTACCAGACATTTTTACTTTCTAATTTTTTCTAATTCAGTTGTCTAGGATACTCAATAGACATTCATTCTTGGCTCATTAACAAAACAGATGTGAAAAAGAATATCGTGTGTTTCTTTAACTATAATGGTTATGCTGTTAGAATACATGAACAGCCTTTCTGCATTTGGAGTTTCTGTGCTTTTCTGCCATTGTCTGCATTAATATTAATGACTTTCTTTGGCTAGCCAGTACTTAAAAAAAAAAGAGAGAGTGTTGACATTCACTCAAGTAATGTTTTCTCTTATATCATAAATGTGGACTTGTGATTTAGTCATAATACAAAATTGTGCATACTTGTCTGGAGTATCAGGTTAATAAAATAATCTGGAAGAATTCTTTTTAAGGTTTTATTTATTTATTTTTATTTATATGAGAGTGACAGAGAATGCATATATCAGGGCCTCTAGCCACTGCAAATGAACTCCAGATGCATGTACCACCTTGTGCATCTGGCTTACGTGGGTACTGGGGAATTGAGCCTCGAACTGGGGTCCTTAGGCTTCACAGGCAAGCACATAACTGCTAAGCCATCTCTCCAGGCCCTTTTTTTACATATATTTTTTTATGTGAGCCTTTTATACATTTCCTAAATGTCAAGTTCTTGGGAAATCAAAAGGTATCTATAGAATGTATACATGAAGTATTCTTACTTTTTTCATATGTTGAGGAAGAAACTCTAAAAGAATATGTTTGCAATTATAGATATATAGTTAATTATTTATTTATTTTTGGGAGAGAGAGGCAGATAGAAAAAGAATGGGTGCATCAGGGTCTCCAGCCACTGCAAACAAACTCCAGACACATGTGCCATCTTGTGCATCTGGCTTATATGGGTCCTAGGGAAGCAAACCTGGGTCCTTAGGCTTCACAGGCAAGTACCTTAACTGCTAAACCATCTCTTCAGCCCGAGATGTATATTTTTCTTCAGTTTTTTTTAGTTTTTCAAGGTAAAGTCTCACTCTAGCCCAGGCTGACCTGGAATGCATTATGTAAACTCAGGGGGGCCTTGAATTCTTGGCAATCCTCCTACCTCTGCCTCCTGAGTGCTGGGACTAAAGGTGTGTGCCACCACTGCCCAGCCCTTTACTATTTATTATTTTTTTTATTTGTTTATTTTTGAGAGACAGTAAGAGACTGGGTGTGCATCAGGGCCTCTAGCCACTGCAAATGAACTCCAGATGCATGTGCCACCTTGTGCATCTGGCTTATGTAGGTACTGGGGAATCAAACCTCAGTGCTTAGGCTTCACAGGCAAGTGTCTTAGGCTAAGCCACTCCTCCAGCCCTTTTTTTTGTTTTTTGGGTTTGTTTTTTGGGTTTGTTTTTTGAATATTTTCTTTTTCTGTTTATTACTTATTTGAGAGTGACAGAGAAAGAAAGAGGCAGATAGAGAGAGAGAGAAAGAAAGAATGGGTGCACCAGGGCCTTCAGCTACTGCAAACGAACTCTAGATGCATGTGCCCCTTGTGCATCTGGCTAGCGTGGGTCCTGGGGAATTGAGCCTTGAACTGGAGTCCTTAGGTCTCACAGGCAAGCACTTAACCACTAAGCCATCTCTCCAGCCTTTTTTTTTAGGTAGAGTCTCACTCTAGCTAGACTGACTGGAATTCACTTTGTAGTCTCAGGATGGTTTTGAACTCACTGTATTTTTCCTACCTCTGCCTCCAGAGTGCTGGGATTAAAGTCATGTGACATCATGCCCAGCTCTCAAGATGTATTTTAAAATCATTCATTGCAAGGATAGAAAAAGAAAGAGAGGGACAGAGAGAGAAAGAGCAAGAGAGAATGAATGGGCATGCCAGGGCCTCTTGCCACTGCAGTGAATTCCTGATGCATGCAATACTTTGTGCATTGGGTTTTACATGGGTACTGGGGAATTGAACCCCAGGCCAACAGGCTTTGCAAGAAAATGCCTTTAATTGCTCTAGCTTGATGTATGTGTGTACATGCATGTTCATGTATGTGAGTGCAGGCATGCTCATGCCACCACACACAAGGGGAGGCCCGAAGACAACTTTGAGGTTGTTCCTTGCCTTCTACCTCACTTGGGTCGGGATCTCTTATTGTCCACTTCTTCATTCACCAGGCTGATGAGTCGGTGAACTTCTACCTCTGCCTACCAATTGCTGGGATTGAAGGTATGTGCCACCATACCTTGGAAGGTGTAATAGAGATATTTCAGTGCTGAGCACTCCTCTGTCACTTCTGCTCAGCACCATCGTGCCTTCTGATTCATTCCAAAGTCACTGCCATCTGAAAAGAGAAGCTTCTCTAACCAAAAGTGAGAGTAGCATTAATATGTGGGTATGAACATTAAGAGAAGTACTTACTGTGCAGTTTGGTGAACACAGTATATACATTTAGACAGACACCAGCAGATGTTACACCCTTAGGACTCATGACTACCCCTGTTGTAGGTTTTCAGTATCACAGATATATTCCCTCCCATGGAGTGGACCTCTAGTCAAATTAGAGGGCAAATGGTTTCCCTCATAACAGATGTGCCACTATTGCACCTGTTGGCTCATTTGACCTGGCTGGCCAAATATAAGGCTTGCAGTGTCCACTGTTGGGTATCTTCACTGGTGATTTCTCTCTCTCCCATTGAACTGCATGCAGCATGGCTTTTTCCAGCTTTCTGTCAGCTGGTCTACATGGAGGAGGTTATCAGCTCAGTTCCAGCAGGATTTCTCAGTGACCTTGCAGCCTAAGTATGTGGAGTCTTCAGCAATAGGGTCTTATCATCTATTCCTGGTGGGAAACCAAAGGCTTCGGCAATGGCCTGTAATGTTTTGGGGCATCAGGGACCTCTCTGGCTAATAACTCACTGGAAGGTATTCCATCCCTGGCACTGAAAATTTTCTAGTAACAATCTATGGCTCCTGTGTGTTCCATTGTCCAAAAAAGTAGGTTTCCATCTGACTTATTTGTATCCTGTTAGATTTTGGTTAGCCCTCCCCACCTTTTCCTTTACTCAATCTCTTCCCCTGACCTCACTTAGGCCTTTTCACCCCCATTCATCTGTTGTTCTACTTACATATATACAATGCCATCCTATTAAGTACCCCCCCCTTCTATTTCCTTTATATCTCCTTTCTAGTTTACTGGCCTATGCTACTGAGTTTTCTTCCTGCTCATACAGAAGTCCAGTCATTTGTAGCTGGGATCCACATATGAGCAAGAACATGTGACATTAAGGGCTGGAGAGATGGCTCATCTGTTAAGGTGTTTGCCTGCAAAGCCTAACGAGCAGGATTTGATTCCCTAGGACCCATGTAAAGCCAGATGCATAAACTATGCATCTGGAGTTCATTTGCAGTGGCTAGAGGCTCTGGAGCGCCCATTCATTCTCTCTTCCTGCTTGTAACTTAAAAATACATATATTAGGGCTGGAGAGATGGCTTAGTGGTTAAGCACTTGCCTGTGAAGCCTAAGGACCCTGGTTCGAGGCTCCATTCCCCAGGACCCATGTTAGCCAGATGCAGAAGGGGGCGCATGCATCTGGAGTTTTTTGCAGTGGCTGGAGGCCCTGGTGCACCCATTCTCTTCCTCCCTCTCTCTCTCTTTATCTACCTACCTTTCTCTGCCACTTTCAAATAAATAAATAAAAATTAAAAAGAAATATAAATATATTTAAAAAAATTAAGGGCCGGGCGTGGTGGTGCATGCCTTTAATCCCAGCACTTGGGAGGCAGAGGAAGGAGGATTGCTGAGAGTTCGAGGCCACCCTGAACTAGAGTGAATTCCAGGTCAGCCTGAGCTAGAGTGAGACCCCAACTCAAAAAAACAAAAAAATTAAGGGCTGGAGAGTTGGCTTAGTGGTTAAGGTGCTTGCCTGCAAAGCCACAGGACCCAGGTTTGATTCTCCAGGACCCATGTTAAGCTAGATGCAAAAGGTGACACATGCGTCTGGAGTTGGTTTGCAGTGGCAGGAGGCCCTGGCATGCCCATTCTTTCTCTCTCTCTCAAAATAAATAAAAATAAAAATAATAAAAATAATTTTAAGCCAGGTGTGGTGGCAGACATCTTTAATCCCACCATTAAGGAGGCTGAGGTAGGAGGATCACCATGAATTTGAGGCCAGCCTGGGACTACATAGTGAATTCCAGGTCAGCCTAGGCTAGAGTGAGACCCTACTAAAACAAAACAAACAAAAAAAAATTGCAGAGAGAGAGAAAGAAATGGAGCAAGCATGAGTGTACCAAGGCTTCTTGCCAAGCTCCAGATGCATTCATGCACTACTTTGTGCATCTGACTTTTCACATGAGTACTGGAGGATTGAACCTGGGCTAGCAGGCTTTGCAAGCAAATGTGTTGAACTATTGAGCTCTCTACCCAGCCACTGTGTTTTATGCTTTTGTAACTGGCTAATTCCCTTAGCTTTATGTCCTCAGGTTGATCTATGTTGTAGCATGTGCCAGAATTTCTTCCCTTTTAAGGTTGAATACTTTCCCATTGTGTGTATCTATGACATTTTATCTATTCATCCATTCATAGAAGCGTAAGCTGCTTTCACCTCTTGGCTATTGTAAGTAAGGTTCCACTGAGCATGATTGTATTGTTATTATTTGTTATTTTATTTATTTATTGTTTGTTTGTTTTTCGAGGTAGGGTTTCACTTTAGCTCAGGCTGATCTGGAATTTACTATGTAGTTTCAGAGTGACCTTGAACTTACAGTGATCTTCCTACCTCTGCCTCCTGAGTGCTGGGATTAAAGGCGTGAGCCACCACACCTAGCTCATGACTGTATTATTATCTTTGTTCTTTTCCTTTTTAATTCCTATATATACATATATAATACACATTCAGAAGTAGAATTACTAGATCATGCAATCCCAACATGGAATTGGAAGGCTGTGTCCCTTGAACATCTGATCCTTTTGCTGGTGCTTCCTGCATGCTGGGATTTCAGACATACACCACTCCAACCAGCTTTGCAGATTACTTTTGTTGTTGTTGTTTTTGTTTGTATTTTTTTTTAATTTTTATTAGCATTTTCCATGATTAAAAAAAAAATCCGGGCTGGAGAGATGGCTTAGCGGTTAAGCGCTTGCCTGTGAAGCCTAAGGACCCCGGTTCGAGGCTCGGTTCCCCAGGTCCCACGTTAGCCAGATGCACAAGGGGGCGCAAGCGTCTGGAGTTCGTTTGCAGGGGCTGGAAGCCCTGGCGCGCCCATTCTTTCTCTCCCTCTATCTGTCTTTCTCTCTGTGTCTGTCGCTCTCAAGTAAATGAATAAAACAAAAAAATTTAAAAAAAATCCCATGGTAATTTCCTCCCTCCCGCCCCCACATTTTGGTTTGTATTTTGAGGTAGGGTCTTTCTATAGCCCAGGCTGACTTGGAACTCACTATGTAGTCCCAGGCTGGCCTTAGACTCATAGCGATCCTTCTACCTCTGTCTCCTGAGTTCTAGGATTAAAGGCGTTTGCCACCATGCTCAGCTTGCATTAACTTATTTAGTTATTTTTTTATATTTTATTAGAGAGAGAGAATAGCTGCACCAGGGCCTCTAGCCAATGCAAACGAATTCCAGATGCATTCACTACCATGTGCATCTGGCTTACATGGGTTCTGAGGAATGGAACCTGGCTCCTTAGGTTTTGCAGGCAAATGCCTTAACCTTTAAGCCATCTCTCCACCCTGTATATAACTTTAAAAAAAGATAGTTTTAGAGCCAGGCATGGTGGTGCACGCCTTTAATCCCAGCACTTGGGAGGCGAAGGTAGAATAGCTGTGAGTTTGCGGCCACCTTGAGACTACGTAAAGAAGTCCAGGTAGTCTGGACTAGAGCAAGACTTTCCTAACAAAAACAAAAACAAAAAAAATTATTTGCAAGCAGGGAAGAGAGAATGAGAGAGCAAGAATGAGAGAGAGAGAGGGAATGGATGGCACCAGGACCTTTCACCAACTGCAAGCAAACTGCAGATGCATGTACTTTTGGGTTTACATGGGTATTGAGGAAATGAACCCAGGCTGTCAGGCCTTGCAAGTATGCTCCTTCAACTGCTAAGCCATCTCTCCAGCCCTGCATATTACTTAAATTTTTTAAAAATAAATTATTTATTTATTTGTGTATGCATGTAAGTATGCATTTGTGTGTGGGGGGCACATGGACTGTGGCATGTATGTGGAGGTCAAAGGACAACCTTGGAGTGTCTGTATTTTCCTTCTACCTTCTTTTTCTTTATTTTCATTTTTAATTTTTTTTAAATTATTTATTTATTTATTTGAGAGCGACAGACACACAGAGAAAGACAGATAAAGGGAGAGAGAGAGAGAGAATGGGCGCGCCAGGGCCTCCAGCCTCTGCAAACGAACTCCAGACGCGTGCGCCCCCTTGTGCATCTGGCTAACGTGGGACCTGGGGAAGCGAGCCTCGAACCGGGGTCCTTAGGCTTCACAGGCAAGCGCTTAACCACTAAGCCATCTCTCCAGCCCCTTTATTTTCATTTTTAGAGAAAGAGAGAATTGGTGCACTAGGGCCTCAGTCACTGCACTCGAATTCCAGATGCTTGTGCCACCTAGTAGGCATGTACGACCTTATGCTTGCCTCACCTTTGTTCGTCTGGCTTACGTGGGATCTAGAGAGTAGAACATAGATCCTTAGGCCTTGCAGGCAAGCGCCTTAACCAGAAAGCCATATCTCTTCAGCCCTAAAAAAATATTTCTTTTCATTTATTGAAAGAGAGAGAGAGAGAACGGCAGATAGGAAAATGGGCCTATCAGGACCTCCATTCACTGCAAACAAACTCCAGATGCGTGCACTACCTGTACATCCAGCTTTACGTGGGTGCTGAGGTATCAAACCTGGGTCCTTTGGCTTCTCAGGCAAGTCCCTTAACCCCTAAGCCATCTTACCAGCCCTGCATAGTACTTGTTAAAAAAAAATATTTTTAGGGCTGAAGAGATGGCTTAGCACTTAAGATGTTTTCCTGTGAAGCCAAAGCACCCAGGTTTGATTTCCCAGGACCCCCGTAAACAAGATACATAAGGGGCATATGTGACTGGAGTTTGTTTGCAGTAGCTACAGGCCCTGAAATGCCCATTATCTCTGTCTTTCTTCTATCTCTCTTGCTCTCTGCTTGCAAATAAGTAAATCATTTATTTATTTATTTATTTATTATTGTTGTTTTTGAGGTGGGGTTTCACTCTAGCCCAGGCTGACCTGGAATTCACTATGTAGTCTCAGGGTGGCCTTGAGTTCACAGTGATCCTCCTATCTCTGCCTCCCAAATGCTGGGATTAAAGGTGTGTGCCACCATGCTCAGCTTTAAATAAATAAAATTAAAAAATATTTTAAAAATGTTTTAGGGCTGGAGAGATAGCTTAGCAGTTAAGACACTTGCTTGCAAAGCCTAAGAAGCCAGGTTTGATTCCCTATTACCCAAGTGAGCCAGATGCACAAGGTGGCACATGTGTCTGGAGTTCATTTGCAGTGGCTGGAGGCCCTGGCACACCCATTTTCTCTCTCTCTCTCTTTCTCTCTATATATGTCTCCAAATAAATAAGTAAATAAATAAATTATATATTTTTATTTACTAATTCATGAGAGTGTCCGAGAGAGCACACCAGGGCCTCATTGCTACAAACTCTAGAAACACACACCACTTTGTGCATCTGGTTTTACATGGATGCTAGGGAATTGAACCTGGCCTGGTAGGCTTTGCAAGCAAGCACCTTTACCTGCTGAGTTATCTTTTCAGCCCATTGCAGATTACTTTTTTTTTTTCAAGGTAGGGTCTCACTGTAGCCCAGGCTGACCCGGCCGTCCTCCTACCTCTGGTAAGAGCTGAGATTAAAGACGTGTGCCATGACAGCTGGTTGAAAATGTGTGTGTTTGTGTGTATGTGTATAATTTATTTTTGCTTTTTAAAAAAAATATTTGCTTTGCTGTTGGCCTTATATACTTCTTGGGTGTGACATGCTTACCCAGGGGCTCCTGGGTTTGTGTCTTTGTTCTCCTTCTTCCTTCTCTGAATCCCTTCTAGGGCAGATTTGTTTTCTTATGTTCTTGTTTGTTACAAAAAGAAGAAAATGTGGTGAAGGCAGAGAAGTACTAGTGATAATGTCCTCTTTGAGCACTAGGCTTTAACCATTGCCATACTTCTTAGAGTTGTAACATACGTTAGTTGACAAGATTATATATGTAACAACATGACTCTCTTATTCTCCCTGGCAGGACCAGTTGGGGCCCAGCCCCTACTCATGGTGCCCAGAAGACCTGGCTATGGCACCATGGGGAAACCCATTAAACTGTTGGCTAACTGTTTTCAAGTTGAAATCCCAAAGATTGATGTCTACCTCTATGAGGTAGATATTAAACCAGACAAGTGCCCTAGGAGAGTAAACAGGTAAGTTGAGTCCTTACCTCCTATAGCAATCATTTGCTGTGTGTGTTTGTTTTAGCTGTTGTTTATGTCTCTCTTGTACATTTAAATAGCAATGGTAATATCTTAAGAGTTTGACCAGGAATATGTGGTAATTTGTTTTGAAATTGATTGTATTTCAGAGGTGCGATGGTAAGATCTGCAAACACCCTTCAGATTCCCATTAGAAAGAGCTTCACATTTCCTCATGGAAATAGAAAAGGTCCAAGTCCATTTTAAATGTTGTTGAAAACTTGCCTCACATTCTGAGTATATCTTTTAAAATATTTTATTATTTATTTATTTAAGAGAGAAAGAGAATGGGCACTCCAGGGCCTCTAGCCACTGCAAACAACTCCAGATGCATGTGCTGCCTTGAGCATTTGGCTTACGTAGGTACTGGGGAATTGATCCTAGGTCTTTAGGTTTCACAGGCAAGTGCCTTAACTGTTAAGCCATCTCTTCAGCCCCTTCCTGTGCAGATTTTTTGTGTTGTTTGTTTTCTTTTTCTTCTCCACCCCACCTTATCATTTTCATAATGTTCTCTTTAACATAACCGTGGTGGTGATAGCAGTGGTGGGTAGAGATGGCGATTGTCATGGCTTCATGCTTTCTGTTAACTTGTCCTCACTTCCTTGCTCTATGAGTAAGTAAGTGTATGTGACATATGAGAATTATCAGTCAGCTTTCAATAAACTACTATGCCCTCTGCCAAATGCTATTTATACTCCTATTTGTGAATTGGGTAATACAGGGAATATAAAAGGAATTAATGATATGTATACTATGTATATTCTAATTTTAAAAAATATTTTGTTTACTTACTTATTTGTAAGCAGAGAGAGACAAAGAGAAGAGAAACAAAGAGAGAGAGAGAGAGAGAGAGAGAGAGAGAGAATGGGTGTGCCAGGGTGTCTAGCCACTGCAGACAAACTCCAGATGCATGCGCCCCCTTGTGCATCTGACTTTATCTGGGTACTGGGGAATTGAACTCAGTTTGTTAGGCTTTGTAGGCAAGTCCCTTAACTGCTAAGCCATCTCTCCAGCTCCATTCTAATTTTTTAAAAAATACTTTATTTATTTGCAGAGAGAGAGACAGAAAATGGGTACACCAGGACCTCTTGCTACTGCAAATGAGCCCCAGATACATGCACTGCTTTGTGTATCTCGCTTTACGTGGATGCTGGGGAATTGAATCCCAGCTGGCAGGCTTTGCAAGCAAGTGCCTTTTATCATTGAGCCATATCCTCAGCAACTGTATATTCTCATATAAAGGTTTTTATTTTTCCTCTTGTGCTAGGCAAGTACTATACCACTGAGCTATATTCTCATGTTTAAAACAAAAATTACCACAGAGCCAGGCTTGCTTGATGCCTCTAATCCCAATATTTAAGAGTCAAAGGCAGGAGGATTACCATGAGTTTGGGGTCCACCTGGGCTACATAGTGAGTTCCAGGCCAGCCTGGACCACAAGGTAAGACCCTGTCTCAATAAAGGGGGGGAGGTGATGACTAGATTTGTAGCTGAGCTGTAGGGTGCTTACATAGCATGTGTGCAACCTTAGGTTCAATTTCCAGTACCACAAAATAAGTATAAATAAATGAGCTTTTCAAGATAGGGTATTGTTCTAGCCCAGGCTGACTTGGAATTCACCATGTCGTCTAAGGATAGCCTCAAACTCATAGTGATCATCCTACCTCTGCTTCCTGAGTACAGGGATTAAAGGGGTGTACCACCATGCCCAGCTAGAAACTTACCATTTATTTTATTTATTTATTTATGTTTTGGTTTTTCGAGGTAGGGTCTCACTCTGGCCCAGGCTGACCTGGAATTAACTATGTAGTCTCAGGGTGGCCTCGAACTCACAGCAATCCTACTATCTCTGCATCCTGAGTGCTGGGATTAAAGGTGTGCAGCACCATGCATGGTCTATAAACTTATTTTTTTTAAATGTTTTATTTTTATTTATTTATTTGAGAGAGAGAGAAAGAGATAGAGAGAAGGAGGGAATAGGTATGCCATGGCCTCCAGCCATGGCAAACAAACTCCAGATGCATGTGCCACCTATTGCATCTGGCTTACATGGTTCCTGGGGAATTGAACCTGGGTCTTTAGGCTTTGCAGGCAAGTTCCTTAGCCACTAAGCCATTTCTCCAGCCCTAAATTTTTTTTTTTGATTGTTTGCATTTTTGAGGTAGGGTCTCACTCTAGTCCAGGCTTACCTAGAATTCACTATATAGTCTCAGGGTGGCCTTGAACTCACAGTGATCCTCCTACCTCTGCCTCCTAAGTACTAGGATTAAAGGCATGCACCACCACACCTGGCCTTTCCTAAACGTATTTTTTAATTAAAGTAATATATTTAGAAAACAAAACAATATTTAATTTAGCCCTTTGGTTTTATTAGCACAAACTTTTCTTATTCAAAAATATTAATAATTGCCTTCATTGAAGATAAAAATGATTTGTACCATCCAGAAATTTGCAAGTTAAAATATAAGTGAATAAAAATTAAAAATTGAAAGGAATTAGTAACTTAGTAGTGACAAGACACATAAGAAATATGAAAGTCAGTGTTGGAGGGATGGCACAGTGGTTAAGGTGCTTCCCTGAAGAGATATGAAAGTCTGAGCTGTATATATTTGGACTTGTCATTCTAGTTATTAGTATTTCTGTTATATCTGAAAGTTACTTAGCACTAAAAGATTTTATAATGATGTTAAAACATCTGTAATATGTGATTAACATGTAATTCAAAGTTCTTTCCAGGGCCGAAAAAACTGTAGAGTATAATTATTGGAAGTAACAACCTTGTCAGCTAATTCAATAGCCTTTTATAAATGTATCTAGGAGGCTAAAAGGATTTACTCTTGAACACATTTATACTGGGTGTGGTCACGCACGCCTTTCATCCCATCACCAGGGAGGCAGAGGTAGGAGGATCACCATGAATTGAAGGCCACCCTGACACTACATAATGAATTCCAGGTCAGCCTGGGCTACAGTGAGACCTTCCCTCAAGGGGGAAGAAAAAAAGAACACACTTAGTCTAGCATCAAAGTTACAACCAGAAATTCTGAAAATAAAGATTTATTTATTTGTTAGAGACAAATAGAGAGGGAGAAAGAAAGAGAGAATGGGCATGCCAGGGCCCCAGCCACTGCAAACAAACTCCAGATGCATGGTGCTACCATGTGCATCTGGCTTATGTGAGACCTGGAGAATCAAACCTGGGTCCTTAGGCTTCGCAGGCAAGCACCTTTACTGCTAAGCCATCTCTCCAGCCCTAAAAAATATTTCTAAAAAGTGCTAGGATTAAAGGTTTGTGCCACCGTGTCTGGCTCTGGGAGTTACTTTTTGCATGAGAAATCTGATTACCATTCCACTGCTCCTCATCTTAAACATTTCATCAATGTACCATTGCATACAGAATAATATTCCTTCTTTTTTTTTTTGAAGCAGGGTTTTGCTCTAGCCCAGGCTGACCTGGAATTCACTATGTAATCTCAGGGTGGTCTTGAACTCACAGTGATCCTCCTACATCTGCTTCCCAAGTGCTGGGATTAAAGGCCTGCACCACCACACCTGGCTTACATTCCTTTTTTGATGAATGTTGCTGTCAGGTTCGCATTGCTGGCAGAAAACACCTGACTAAGAGCAGCTTATGGGAGGAAAAGGTTTATTTTGGCTTACACGCTCAAGGGGAAAATGATAGCACAGAATAAACATTCACACTGCAAAAGATGGCACTGGGCATAGCAAAGAAATAGCCATCCAATACAAGATTTAAAGCAAACAGGGAAAACACCAAACTCTGTGGCTCCAAGTCTAATAATTCAGTGACAAGTCTCCAAGTCTGATAATTCTGACCAATGATGAGCCTCTGTAGTTCCAATTCTGTCCCACTGGCCAGGCTACTAAACAGTCCTGGAAAACTTCATCCAGTGCCTGCAACTTTCCTTGGCAGCCTCATAGTCCTGGTCTCTTCGTTGGGTCTCCACTGGAACCCATGGTTCATCCTCATGGTTCCATCGGGTCTCCACCCAGGTAATCCAAAAAGCCTGCTTCACACTGCCCATGGTCATTTCCAAAGAACAAAACTGTTGCAAATTCAGTGACCCTCTCTTTCCTGCATTTGTTATACTCCATAATACCAGGTAGGCTGACAATTTGTTAATCCAGGGTGGTGGTGGGGGAGGGGGTAAAGCTGACTTTGATGATCAGAATACTCCTTCAGCATTCAGGCCCCTTCAAAAGAGTGCATTCTTCCTGTTGTCCCTATGCAGATCAGCTGGCCCAATCTCCATGGTTGTAATCTCTTAAACAGTTGCAGCTGAATGGGCAGGAATTTTAGCCTAATGTTAATATTTTTTTCCTGTGACCCCTCTGCTCATACCAGTCCATTTCTATGCAATGCAACCCTGCACAAGTTCTCAGGACAAGGGCATAACAACAAGCCTCTCATACGAGCTGCTTCTAGTCCAGCCCAGGCAAAGCATTTTTCCCCTCTTAAGCAAAACCTCATAGTCCATAGTTCTTACTGTATTCAGGTCTTTCAACTCTGACCAGAATGGTCCATCATTTAGAGCACTGTAAGGTGTCTCTTAGGCCAAGATTTCAAATCCTTGCATATTTCTTCCTCAAATCAGTTCCAAATGACCAAAGCTACATAGTCAGTTTTCCAGTAGCAGTGACCCTACTTCTCAGTACCAATTTTACTGTTGCAGTCAGCTTCCCATTGCTGGCAGGAAATGCCCAACCAAAGCAGCTTATGGGAGGGAGGATAGGGTTTACTTTGGCATACACACTCAACGGGAAGCTGTAGGGTGTCAGGGAAAAAGGATGCTATGAGCAGAGGGTGGACATCACCTCTTGGCCAACATCAGATGGACAATAGCAGCAGGAGAGTTTGCCAAACACTGACAAGGGGAAGCTATAATACTCTAAGCCCACCCCAACAATATATCACTTACAGGAGGATCCAATTTCCCAGTTGTTACCAGCTGGGGACCTAGCATTTGGAACACATAAGTTTATGGGGGACACCTGAATCAGACCACCACAATGTGGCTTCAATGAATATCTTCTTTTTTTTTTTTTTTTTTTTGAAGTAGGGTCTCAGTCGAGCCTAGGCTGACCTTGAATTCATTCTGTATTCTCAGAGTGGCCTTGAACTCATGGAAATCCTCCTACATCTGCCTTCTAAGTGCTGGGATTAAAGGCATGTGCCACAGCACCCAGCTTCAATATCTTTTTTTATATTCTGCCACCTGTCCTGAGATGTCCTGACTGTCCTTGCCTATCTGAAAAACACCCATTTTTTTTCTTTTCTTTTTTCTTTTTTTTTTTTTTTTGTTGTTTTTTGAGGTAGGCTCTCTCTCTCCAGCCTGACCTGGAATTCACTATTGTAGTCTCTTGGTGGCCTCAATCCACTTATGTGTGCCAGGATTAAAGGCATGTACCGCAACATCTAGCTATGAGTTTTTCTAGGTTAGGTTTTTTGAGGTAGGACCCACTCTGAATGGCAGCATCCCCACAGAACACCCATTTTAAAAATTTTTTTTTTTTTCTTATTTATTTGAGAGTGACAGACAGAGAGAGAAACAGGCAGAGAAAAAGAGAGAATGGGCACGCCAGGACTTCCAGCCACTGCAAATGAACTCCAGACGTGTGAGCCCCCTTGTGCATCTGGCTAATGTGGGTCCTGGGGAATCAAGCCTCAAACTGGGGTCCTTAGGCTTCACAGGCAACCACTTAACCACTAAGCCATCTCTCCAGCCCTTGTCTTTTGTTTTTTGAGGTAGTGTCCCTCTGTAGCCAAAGTTGACCTGGAATTCACTGTGTAATCTCAGGCTGGCCTTGAACTCACAGTAATCCTCCTACCACCAGCCTTAGTTACAATTCTTTTTCCCTCCTTCTGTGAATTAGGCTGTCTTTTATTGTGATGTCATCATCTTTTCCTCCTGTTATGAGGGTCTTGTGTAGATAGTACCAGGCACTGCAAGGTCATGGATATCCAGGCCATTATGTGTCTGGAAGACTGCATTGTATGGAGTCCTACCTTTCCTTTGTCTCTTACATTCCTTTTGCCACCTTTTCTGCAATGGACCCTGAGCTTTGGAAGATGTGATAGAGATGTTTCAGTGCTGAACAGTCCTCTGTTACTTCTTCTCAGTACTGTGGTGCCTTTTGGGTCATCCCAGAGGTCACCACCATCTGAAAAGAGAAACTTTTCTAACCAAAAGTGGGTATGGACATTAAGAGAAGTGCTTACAGGGCAGTTTGGTAAGTATAATATATGCATTTAGCCAAACACCAGCAGGCATAATACCCCAGAACTCATGACCTCTTCCATCATAGGCTTTTTATTTTATAACAGATAAAATAAAAATAAATGTATTTATTTGAGACAGAGAAAGGGGGGGAGAGAGATTGAGAGAGAGAGAGAGAGAATAGGCATGCCAGGGCCTCCAGCCACTGTAGATAAACTACAGATGCATGTGCCCCTTTGTACATCTGGCTTACAAGGGTCCTGGGGAATTGAACTGGGGTCCTTTGGCTTTGCAGGCAAATGCCTTAACTGCTAAGCCATCTCTCCAACCCTGTCATAGACTTTTGACTAGGTTTTTAGTACCAGGCATGTATTTCCTCCCATGGAGTACCCCTCCAGTCCAATTAGAGAGTGGTTGGTTTCCTCCATAGCAGACATGCCACTAGTGCACCCGCTGGGTAATTTGACGTGGCTGGCCAAACTTAAGGCTTGTAGTGTCCACTGTTGTCTATCTCCATTCATGACTTCTCTGTCCCACAGGGCTGCATGCAGTGTAGCTTTTTCCAGCTTTCTACCAGCTGGTCTACAGGGAGAAGGTTGTCAGATCAGCTCCAGCAGGATTTCTCAGTGACTTTGCAGCCCAAGCATGTGGAGTCTTCAGCAGTAGGGTCTTACCTAGATGCAATTCTTTTAAAATATTTTCATTTGAGCCAGACATGGTGGTGCACGCCTTTAATCCCTGCACTCAGGAGGCAGAGATAGGAGGGGTCACCATGCGTTCAAGGGCACCTGAGACTACATAGTGAATTCTAGGTCAGCCTGGGGTAGAGTGAGACCCTACCTCAAAATTCCCCCTCCCAAAAGATGTTCTTTTTCATTTGGGGACTGGAGAGATGGCTAAATAGTTAAGCACGTGCCTGCAAAGCCTAACAACCTGGGTTTGATTCCCCAGTACCCATGTAAAGTCAGATACACGAAGTGGTGCATGCATCTGGAGTTTGTTCGCATCAGCTAGAGGCTCTGGTATTTGCATTATCTTGTGCCCCTCTCTCCTTGTACATTTTTTATTATTACTTATTATTATTATTGGTTTTTGGAGGTAGGGTCTTCCTTTAGCTCAGGCAGGCTGACCTGGAATTCACTATGTAGTCTTAGGGTGGCCTTCAACCTCAGCCTCAAGAGTGTGAGATTAAAGGCATGTGCCACCATACCCAACTCCATAAAAATATTTTTATGCTGGGCATGGTGGCATACACCTTCAATCTCAGCACTTGGGATGCAGAGGTAGATGGGTTGCTGTGAGTTCAAGCCACCCTGAGACTACATAGTGAATTCTAGGTGAGCCTGGCATAGAGGGAGACCCCAAGCTGACCTGGAATTCACTGTCACAGGGTTGTCTTGAACTCAGGACGGTCCCCCTACCTCTGCCTCCTGAGTGCTGGGATTAAAGACATGCATCACCACACTTGGCTCTTTAGTTTTTTTTTTTCAGAAATTAGAACTTTATTATAAACATTCCCAGATTAGAAACTGAATTTGTGTGAAGATGCTGAAACTTTTGGAACTGTATGTAAGATAAGCTTATTATAATGTATTTCACTCTCCAATACTGCAAGTTAGATCTAACAAAGAAAGTCTAAATTGCTTCATAGAAAACCAGTGAGCATAAAAATACCTTACACAAAACTAAAACAAACCCAACCAAAACATAGATTCTGCAAAGTGTTAATCCTCCAATTTAAAATAAATGGTCTCCCAAGGGAAAATAATTCCATCACAGCAATTTAACAAAAAGCAGCACCACTCTCATAAAGGGAAATTATATGTAAGAAAGATGTAATGATGCTTTTAGAAAATGTAATTTTCATATTGGAAAACAAGCAAACTAAATACTTTGTGCTCACTGTCAGAAATTAAAGTACCTCTTGACATAGGATAAGTGGCATGATTATCATGAAACCAAGCTCCTCAAATATTTTTCAATTTAATCCCAGGAGAACCAATTGAAGAATTTCAAAATCCAAGGATCGACTGGTCCCAGAGCATTTCTTCCTCCGTCCTTTCTTCGCCCTGTTCCTTCTTCTCCTTTCTGCGCTTGCGGTCCTCTCTCTCAGAGGCTTCATCTTGGCTTTTTCTCTCTTTTCAAGTCTTAAGCTTTCCTGTACTGACTGGTTCAGTTTCTGTTTCTCCCTCCGGTTTCTTTCTTTGGATGCTCTTTTGTTTGTTTAAATCCACTTCCTCAGAGCTTCTTTTTCTCTCATGCTTGGGCCGCTCTTTCTCAGTTCTTTCTCTGCCTTCCTCTTCCTTTTTGGATGCATATGTTTAAGACTGGCATGAGAGTCGCTGGTGCTATAACCTGAGCAGAGGTGTTTGTGAACTCCAAACTCTAGGCTGTATGAGCCACAGTTGTATTCTTGCTAACTAAAGTTTAGGGGCACTGTTTTTTTCTGAGAAATAATCCCTGCTAAACTGACAGTAACCCAGAGAGTCTAGTGACAGCTTGCTGTCGTGAGCTAGGAACCAGTTTTCTACGGTTTGTGAAATACTGCAGGATCTTGGATAGAGCTGGATGGTTCCAGATGAAAATCCTGAGTCAAACATTCTATACCTGGGTCTGGAATCAGCCTCTTCTCTGTACCTACCATTTCTTAAATAGTCCTCTCTCATCTTTCTGAAAGAAGTATCTGGCTCTAGGCCTCTGGCTTTCTGTGCTTTAATGTAATTTTCAGGTTCATATTGAAAAGAGTCACAGGACTTGTTTGAATGCTTCATTAGGGTGACAAAAAGGGATTTTCTTTATCAGACTGACAGCTTGGTAGAGAAATTTGATCATATTCACCCACTAGTTGCTTCAGTTTTTCAGCTGGAACTTTCCCCAAAGGAAGACTGTACCATGAGGTAGGCATCTACTTTTGTCCAGTATCCTCCTTCACCTTCTCTGAGCAGGGGTGGGCATCTACAACTACTGCCCCCTCCCCGCCAACGCCGCCGGCCGGGGAAGAGGCTGCGGGGGAGGTGGCGGAGGGGCAGGAGCACCGCTGCCCCTGCCGCTCTTTAATTTTTAAAAAATAAAGTATTTTGGATGGAAAGATGGTCTAGCAGTTAAGGAGCTACCTGCAAAGCCAAAGAACCCAGGTTTGATTCCCCAAGACCTACATAAGCCAGATATACACAGAGCTACATGTATTTGGAGTTTGTTTGCAGTGGTTGGAGGCCCTGGCATACTCGTCCTTTCTCTCCCTCTCATAGAAAAAAAGAACAAACAAACAAACCAAAGAAAGAAAGATATATTTTCATTTGGAATTTGGTTGACTCCATGAATGTGCTACCCATAGCTGTGGGAAGGATAACTCTACTTTGTTACTATTATTATCTTGATTTAACATTATAATCTCTAAAGGCTCATTTATTTTCAACAGACTTGGTTTTGTCTTTGGTTTTCCTAATGTTGTCACATGGCTACTCTAAAACTGTTGGTGACCTTTTGAAATTGGTAGTTGAATCTCTCTCTATACACACACACACATTTATGGATATGTTTTGGGTTGTTCGGAGTAGGGCCTCGCTCTAGGCCAGGCTGACCTGGAATTCACTTGATAGTCACAGGGTGGCCTGGAGCTCAGGTGACCCTCCTCGCTTAGCCCTCCACATGCTGGGACTACAGGTGCACACTGTGTTTGGCTCCACTATCTATATTTGTTTATTTGTTGCTGAAAAAAAATTCTTTTTATTTTACAAGAAGTTGATCAATGCAATTCTGTGGAACCATCTGTTAGAGAATTTTTTCTTTTTCAAAAGTAAATGAAAAACCCTTTGAATTATATATCAATTTAAGTTTTGAAACAAGTTATACGATATCCTTTGCCCTATTTAAATGTTACATTCAGAAACTGAAACCAAAAATGGATAGTACAGAAATAAAAATGAAACCTTAAAAAATTGCTTTTCAGCCTCCAGTAGTTCACGTTTTTTTTATCTTATTTTATTTTATTTTCTGAGAGAGAGAGACAGAGAATGGGTACGCCAGGGCCTTTCAGCTGCTGTGGACACGCTGCAGGCACATGCTCTCCCTTGTGGTCATGCATGGCATTTCATGCTTGTATTACATGTATGTCTATACATGGGGATCTGGAGGACTCCAACAGGAGTTCTTAGGTTTTGCAGGCAAAGGCCTTTACCGCTAAGCCATCTCTCCAGCCCCAGCCTCCTCTATTTCAAAGGTGATTATCATTAAGCCCAGATGAAAAGTTGTGAGCCATAAGCCATGTTTAATAAAGAAATGTTTAGATTATTAGCAAAGTAACATCTTAAAATATACCTTGACCTTGTTGAAATTTTACTATGAACAAGTATATCAAATAGTTTTCTATTACAACTATGATATTCAAATATGTATGTGACCAAACATAAATATTTGGGATATTCAGAGCTGGGCATGGTGACACACACCTTTAATCCCAACACTCAGGAGGCAGAGGTATGAGGATCACTGTGAGTTCAAGGCCACCCTGAGACTACATAGTGAATTCCAGGTCAGCCTGGGCTAGAGTGAGACCCTACCTCAAAAAAAAAAAAAAAAAAAAATTCACATGTAAACTGAAGGGACACTTAGAAAACTGCAGAACTTGAGTATAAGAACCTAAATAGATAAACCTGAAAAATCTTTTTCTTTCTTTCTCTCTCTCTTTTTTTTTTTCCTTTTTAAGGTAGGATTTCACTCTATCCCAGGCTGACTTGGAATTTCTGTGTAGTCTCAGGGTAGCCTTGAACTCACAGTGATCCTCCTACCTCTGCCTCCTGAGTGCTTGGATTAAAGGCGTGCGCCACAATGCCTGGCTCAACTTTTTTAAATTATCAGTTATAACATTCTGATTTTCAAGACCTGTATAAACTCTACTATGCTGTTTTCTGTAGTAATACTTTTATAAAAATAACATAGCAAGCTAGTTATAAATAATAGAATAAACACAAAAATTATTCATTTTCTAAATTAGTGAGAAATAAATTATATCTTGATATAGCAACTAAAATTCCATCAATATTAACTAACATTTCTATGGTAGACACCTCCCACACACACAAAAAAATTAACAGTACAGAATAGGGCATGGGCTACAGTTAATCACATTTGGTTTTCTTTTTTTTAAATTTTTTTAAAATTTTTTTTTTTGTTGTTCATTTTTATTTAAGAGTGACAGACAGAGAGAGAAAGAGGCAATGAGAGAGAAAGAATGGGCGCGCCAGGGCCTCTAGCCACTGAAAATGAACTCCAGATGCGTGCGCCCCCTTGTGCATCTGGCTAACGTGGGTCCTGGGGAATCGAGCCTCGAACCGGGGTCCTTAGGCTTCACAGGCAAGTGCTTAACCACTAAGCCATCTCTCCAGCCCTTGGTTTTCTTAAAAACACAACTTTGGGCTGGAGAGATGGCTTAGCGGTTAAGCACTTGCCTGTGAAGCCTAAGGACCCCAGTTCGAGGCTCGATTCCCCAGGACCCATGTTAGCCAGATGCACAAGGGGGCACACACGTCTGGAGTTCATTTGCAGTGGCTGAAAGACCTGGTATGCCCATTCTCTCTCTCTCTCTCTCTGTCACTCTCAAATAAATAAAAATGAACAAAAAAAAAATTAAAAACCCACAACTTTATTCACTATAAATTATTAAAGGCAGTTTTCTTCCTATATAACACACAGAGACTTTAAAGTTTTAAAGTATCAACAACCGCCGGCATGGTGGCACATACCTTTTAATCCCAGCACTTGGGAAGCAGAGGTAGGAGGATCGCCAAGAGTTCTAGGCCACCCTGAGACTACAGAGTGAATTTCAGGTCAGCCTGAGTTAGCGTGAGACCCTACCTCAGATCATTGTACTATTACCATGGTTGCTATTCTGCTGTGACTAATACAATCCCAACTAATTATATGTGAATATAATGTAATCGTGTTGATTGAATTTTAGAAGAAAAATAGATCTATATTGCTATCACTTTGGCTTTTAAAATGGAAATCTCAGGTTATGTGTGCATTGTGCATGAAGAGTCTGCGAAGAGGCTTGAGGCTGTCCCAGTTTAAATCTGCAGATCCCTTATAAAACAGCTGGGCGGAGCCAAGGGTGCCTGAAACCCTAGTCCTACAGAGTAGCAGAGACCAGTGAATCAGCAGAGCCTGGCAAGCTCCAGAATCAGTAAATAGAGACCCCAGCTCAAAAACAAGACCAGATGCCAGGTGTGGTGGTGCGTGCCTTTAACCCTACTACTAGGGAAGCAGAGGTAGGAGGATTACTATGAGTTGGAGGCCACCCAGGGACTACATAGTGAATCCAGACCAGCTTGGGTTAGAGTGAGACCCTGCCTTGGAAAACACAACAACAGAACAAAAGCAGACCAGGCAGAAGAGCAAGGGAGCAGCTCACCCCATGCTCTGTTTGAGCCATTATAGGCGAACATATGAGGCTCTTGCAAGGGTACATATATGCATCACACATCACATTACACACATGTACACATACACCAGAAACAAGAATGTAGACTGTACTTTCAGGGATCATTTCTATAGTTCATTACTAGAGAAGTTTCTCTGATTGTATAAAGAAGCAAGAATATACTTTAGGGCTGGGAAGTGTCTCACCAGGTGAGATTACTTGCTGCGCAGCACTGTACCACACAAAGACCTGAATTCAGTCCTGAGCATCCACCGTAGAAAGCTGGGCCTGGCCTCACGTGCCTGTAACCCACGTGCTGAGAGAGGCGTACACAGGAGAATCCCTGAGGCTTGTTGACCAATCAGTTTGACTCTAAAACCAACAGATCCAGGTCCTTTGGGGCTTCATGTCATGGAATATGCTGAACAATAGAGGATGCCTAACATTTCTCTTTGGGCTTCATACACATTCACACACATAATTAAATGTTAAAAATTAAAAAAAAAACATATTGAGTATTGTTTGCACAAGGTTTGCTGGTGCACACCTCACATCCTAGCATTGGGAGACTGAGGCAAGATGATCATTTTTTCAAAGCTAATCTGGTCTTCCTAGCAAGTTTAAAACCAGTCTGGTTTATACAATGAGATTCATCTCTGAAATCCATAAATAAATAAAATGTTGGCATAGCATTATAGTTGGATTTGCTGAGATGTACAAGGTGGCACATGCATCTGGCATTTGTTTGCAATGGCTAGAGGCCCTGGCACAGCCATACTATCTTTTTCTCTTAAAAAAAATTTAAATTTTTTTGTTTATTTTTATTTACTTATTTGAGAGCGACAGAGAGAGAGAGAGAAAGAGGCAGACCGAGAGAGCAGAATGGGCGCACCAGGGCTTCCAGTCACTGCAAACAAACTCCAGACGCATGCGCCCCCTTGTGCATCTGGCTAACGTGGGGAATCGAGCCTTGAACCAGGGTCCTCAGGCTTCACAGGCAAGCGCTTAACTGCTAGCCATCTCTCTAGGCCCCCATTTTTTTGTTGTTCTTATTTATTTGAGAATGACAGACAGAGAGAGGAAGAGGCAGATAGACAGAGAGAATGGGAGCGCCAGGGCTTCCAGCCACTGCAAACGAACTCCAGTTTGCTGAGAAGGTCTTGCTTTTTTATAACATGATGATGTAAAATTCACATATCATCTATATAATTCACCAACTTAAAGTGTACAACTCATTTTTTTTTTTGCATACTCACAAAGATCTGTAGCCATGACCTCAATCTATTGTTAGAACCTATCTTCCCCAGGACAAAACTGCCCATTAGTATTATTATTGCCTACTCCCCCTCATAGTCCCTGATAGCTAACCTGCTTCTGTCTTTAGATTTACCTCCCCTGGACACCTAATATAAAAGGAACCATGTAATATCTAGCCTTTTATGACTGTCTGCTTTCTCATTTGTGTTTTCAAGGTTCATTCATGTTGTAGCATGGTCAGTGCTGCACATTTTTTTTAAAAATTGGGGGGCTGGAGAGATGGCTTAGCGGTTAAGCACTTGCCTGTGAAGCCTAAGGCCCCTGGTTCAAGGATTGATTCCCCAGGACCCACGTTAGCCAGATGCATAAGGGGGCGCATGTGTCTGGAGTTTGTTTGCAGTGACTGGAAGCCCTGGTGCGCCCATTCTGCTCTCTCTGTCTGCCTCTTTCTCTCTCTCTCTCTGTCGCTCTCAAATAAGTAAATAAAAATAAACAAAAAAATTTAAATTTTTTTTAAGAGAAAAAGATAGAATGGCTGTGCCAGGGCCTCTAGCCATTGCAAACAAATGCCAGATGCATGTGCCACCTTGTGCATCTCATTTTACATGGGTCCTGGGGAATTGAACTTGAGTCCTTTGGCTTTGCAGGCAAGTTGCTTAACTGCTAAGCCATCTCTACAGCCCCATTAAAAAAATATATTTTATTTATTTGTTTATTTATTTATTTGAGAGAGAGAACGGGGGGGGGGGAGAGAGTGGGCATGCCAGGGCCTCCAGCCCCTGCAAACAAACTCCAGATGCCTGTGCCCCCTTGTGCATCTGGCTTACATAGGTCCTGGAGAATTGAACTGGGATCCTTTGGCTTTGCAGGCAAATGCCATAACCGCTAAGCCATCTCTCCAGCCCCAGCCCCAGCCCCATTTTTTAAATTGTTTAGTAATGCTCCAATTATATTGATATCATAAGTTTATCCTTTCATCAGTTAATATTTTGTTCTTTTTCCATTTTTGGCTAGTATGAATAAAAATGTTGTTAATATACATGTATGGGATTTTGTGTGGACATGTTTTCATTTCTCAAAATTTCCACACTCTTTCCCAAAACTGTTTTACTAACAGCTTACAAAGATTCTGATTTCTCCACATCCTTGTGAATTTATTATTTGTCTTTGTTAAATTGTCACCATCCTACTGAGTGTGGTGTAGTCCTCCTTGCCACTTTGATTTGCGTTTGCCTAATGACTGATGATGGGTATGTTTTCTTTCATCTTTTGTTGTGTTTGTGAACTTTGTGATACTCCTGCCTCAGCCTTCTAAATGGGGATATGTGCCACAGCTATGTGCCGCCACATCTGGCAGTCTTATAAATCTTTTCATAGACTTACTGGTCATTTCTGTACTTTCTTTGGAGAAATGTCTCTTAGGCCTCTTGCCCATTATAAAATTGGGTCATTTGTATTTTCAATACTAAGTTGTTTGCCAAAAGCAGGGCTTGGTTGTTTACATCTATAATCCCAGATCTTGGGAGGCTGAGGTCAGAGGATTACTGTGAGTTCAAGGACAGCCTGGGCTACAGAGTGAGTTCCAGGTCAATCTGTTGAGACCCAGCCTCAAAATACCCCAAATACCAAAAAAAAAAAAATTCTTTATCAGGGTGGGGAGATGACTCGTTGTGTAAGAGGGCTTACCATACAGGCATGAGGACCTGAGTTGGATCCCCAGCACCCATGTCAAAAAGCCAAGCATGGTTACTTACACATGCCTCTAATACCAATACTGTGTGTATGTTCTCTTACTGTAATATATTTAGACTGCATAAGCAACCCCTTTCCAGAGGCATCTTGTTATCTCTTTGGCATATCCTTCTAGATTTTCCTTTTTTTAAAAAATTTTTATTAACATTTTCCACGATTATAAAATATATCCCATGGTAATTCCCTCCCTCTCCACCCCCACACTTTCTTGTTTTGTTTTTCGAGGTAGGGTCTTGCTCTAGCCTAGGCTTACCTCGAATTCACTATGTAGTCTCAGAGTGACCTCACAGCAATCCTCCTACCTCTGCATCCAAAATGCCAGCATTAAAGGCGCCTCCACGCCATTTTTTTTTAAAGAGTGATACAAAGTGATAGAATTGGCATGACAATGTCTCAGCCACTGCAGCTGAACTCTAGACACTTGCTCCACCTAGTGGGCATATGTGACCTTGTGCTTGCCTTTGATCTCTTATTTTTTATTTTATTTTTATTCTTGAGAGAGAAACAGACAGAGAAAGAGAGAATGGGCATGCCAAGGCCTTTCAGCTGTTGTGAACAAACTCCAGACATGTGTACCCCTTGTGCCCATATGTGATATTGCATGCACTATGCCTCTGGCTATGTGGGATCTGGAGATTGGAACATATGTTCTTAGGCTTTGCAGACAAATGTCTTAACCAGTAAGCCATCTCTCCAGCCTTGATCTGTATTTTTTTTTATTAAGGTAAAGGTCTTGAATATGTTGACATATGGATCAGAATGTTTGCTGGGTGAAAATGGAAGTTTCTTTTCTTTGGGTGATTCTGGGGATTGAACCTAGATTCTTTTGTTTTAAAATATTTATTTATTATTTATTTGCAAGCAGAGAGAGATAGAAGAGAGAAGATCGACAGAATGGGTGTGGCAAGGTCTTCATCCACTGCAGCATGTGCCACCTTGTGCATCTGGCTTTATATGGGTCTTGGGGAATTGAACTCAGATCATTAGGCTCTGCAGGCAAATGCTTTAACTATTGAGCCATCTCTCCAGCCCTGAACCTACATTCTTATGCTTGTTAGCCAAGTGCTATACCACTGAGCTATATCTTTAGCCAGACATTTTTGTTATTGTTGTTGTTATTGTTGTTTTATTGAGGTAGGGTCTCACTGTAGCCCAGGCTAATCCGGAATTCACTATGTAGTCTCAGGGTGTTCTTGTGCTCTTGGTAATCTAACTACCTCTGCTTCCCTAAAGCTGTGTTTAAAAGCATGTACCACCATGCTCGCCTTTTAGCCAGACTTTTTTTTTTTTTTTTAGCCAGACATTTTATAGTACACTTATTGATTAGGTATTGTTTTTAAAAGTTGTGATTATAAGCCAGGCATGGTGGTGCACACCTTTAATCCCAGCCCTTGGGAAGCAGAGGTAGGAGAATCGCTGTGAGTTCGAGGCTACCCTGAAACTCCATAGTGAATTCCAGGTCAGCCTGAGCTAGAGTGAGACCCTACCTTGAAAAAAAAAATTGGGAGTATAAGGAATCAAATATAAGATAACTTACACAATAGTCAAAGAGTTCTAACAGAAATACATACTAAGTGCTATTTTATTAGTAAACACTTTTTATTTGCAAGCAGAAAGAGAAAGAGAACATATATGGGCATGCCAGGGCCTCCAGCTGCTGCAAATGAACTCCAGGTGCATGAATCACTTTGTGTATCTGGCTTCATGTGGGTCCTGGGGATTTGCACTCTGGTCATTAGGCTTTGCAGGCAAGTGTCTTAAGCACTCTCCAGCTCTAGGTGCTATTTTAGCACAGGAGAAGGAAATATAGTCAGGGAGTACTTAGTGAAGATGAGAGGGATTTTGAGTCAGATTCTAAGGAGAATACTTTTCTGGTCAGCTGTGTCCTGGATGACTACCAGGCTTATTCTTCTCTGTCATAGGGAAATAATGTCATGCTTTGCCAGCAATCAGTCTTTTTACTGTGCTAAGCCATGTGAACAAAAACTTCATTACATATGAGTGGCTTTTAGACATTTTTTTTTTATGTGAGAGAGCGAGAATGAAAGAGTGTGAGAGAGATGGGCTCATCAGGGCCTAGGCACTACAATCTAACTCCAGACACGTGTGCCCCCCTTGTGCACATGTGCCACCTTGTGACTTGCATCACTGCATCTGGCTTAGGTGGGACCTGGAGAATTGAACATGAGTCCTTAGGCTCTGCAAGCAAATGCCTTAACCACCAAGCAATCTCTCCAGCCCTAGCTTTTAAACTTTTGATAGCTTTCAACTGTCAGAAATTATTTAATTTTTTTTTTTTGTTAGCTTATTTTTTTTTCAAGGTAGGGTCTCACTCTAGCCCAGGCTAACTTGGATCTCACTCTGTAGTCCCAGGTTGGCCTCAAATTCACAGTGATCCTCCTTCCTCTGCCTCTTGAGTGCTGGGATTAAAGGCATACACCTCCACTCCAGGCTTATTTAAGTTAATATTTTTGTATTTCACCCTGGAAAGAAGTATATGAATATTTTTTTTCCCTTCCTCAGGGAAGTAGTTGACTCAATGGTTCAACATTTTAAAGTAACAATATTTGGAGACCGAAGACCAGTTTATGATGGAAAAAGAAGTCTTTACACGGCCAATCCACTTCCTGTGGCAACTGCTGGGGTAAGATATGCATTCCTTTATTGCAAAGCTTTTGCATTTCTTTTTCTTTTTCTTTTGCTATATCTTCTTTTTAAATGATCTTACTACTATTTTAAATTTTTTACTTATTTATTAGCAAGAGAATGCATAGGCGCACCTGGGTTTCTAGCCATCACAAATGAACTCTACACACATACAGCAGCCACCATGTGCATCTGGGTTATATGGGTGCTGGGGAATCGATCCTGGGTCCTTAGGCTTTGCAGGCAACCACCTTGACCACTTTCTAGCTCTTTTTTTTTTTTTTTTTTAAGAAACCAAGGGTGATTGCCCTTAAATGTTTTCATTTATTTATTTCCAAGGAGAGAGAATGGGCATGTCAGGTCTTCTTGCCACTGCAAATGAATTCCAGGTGCAGGCACCACTTTGTGCATCTGGCTTTACATGGGTACTGGGAATCAGACCCAGGCCATCAGGCTTTGCAAACAAATCCCTTTAATTGCTAAGCCATCTCCCTAACCCCTTATTAACATTTTTTAATCTATACAAGTAATTTATCTAAGTGTAAATATATGTATCATTAATCTTTCTAAACTGCTAATATTGACATAATTTCAGATTTATAGAAAAGTGGTGAGAATAATACAGAATACTCATATACCCTTTATTCAGATTCAACAATGTCTTTGAGGTTTGCCACAGTAGTTTTATCATTTTGTTTGTTTTCCTTTTGTTGTTTTTTGATGTAGGGTTTCATTCTAGCTCAAGCTGACCTGGAATTCACTATGTAGTCTCAGAGTGGCCTCTTGGCGATCCTCCTGGGATTAAAGGCGTGCGCCACCACACCCAGCCCTTATCAGTTTTTTTCTTACTCTTTTGCTCTCTATAGTTGTAGGTATAGCACTATAAAGAGACATACAAACTTAAATTACATTGTTTAGTCTTTTAATGTTTAATACTTATTGTGTACTATTTCCTTTGATTTTTTTGTGGTTTTTTTGGTAGGCTCTCTCTCTAGCCCAGGCTGACCTGGAATTCACTATGTAGTTTCAGGCTGGCCTCGAACTCCCAGTGATCCTCCTACTCCAGTCTCCCAAGTCCTTTGATTAAAGGTGTGTGCCACCATATCTGGTATTTGTGTACTCTTTCTTCCTTTCTTTCCTTTTTTTTTTTAGGGTCTTACTCTGGCCTATGACAGCCTGAAATTAATTTTGTAGTCTCAGGGTGGCCTCAAAATCTGGCAGTCCTCCTACCTCTGTCTCCCAAGTGCTGGGATTGTGTGCCACCACGCCTGGCTGAAGATTCAGGAGTTTTTGTTTGTTTGTTTGGTTTTGTTTTTATATTTTTTTAAAAAATTATTTATTTATTTGTACTGGAGAGATGGCTTAGTGGTTAAGCGCTTGCCTGTGAAGCCTAAGGACCCCGGTTTGAGGCTCAGTTCCCCAGGTCCTACGTTAGCCAGATGCAAAAGGGGGTGCACGCGTCTGGAGTTTGCAGAGGCTGGAAGCCCTGGTGCGCCCATTCTCTCTCTCCCTCTGTCTGTCTTTCTCTCTGTGACAGAGAAAGAGGGGGAGAAAGAATGGGCACACCAGGGCCTCTAGCCACTGTAAACAAACTCCAGATGCCTGCACCTCCTTTGACATCTGGCATATGTGAGTCCTGGGGAATTGAACCTGGGTCCTTTGGCTTTGCAGGCAAATGCCTTAACCTCTAAGCCATCCCTCCAGTCCTGTGTACTGTTTCTTAAGAATAAGGCTTAAGGGCTAAGGAGATGACTCAGCACTTAAGGCGCTTGCCTGCAATGCCAATGGCCCAGTAACGATTGCCCAGTACTCACATAAAAGCCAGATGCACAAAGAGTAGTACATACATCTTGAGCTTGTTTGCAATAGCTAGAGGCCCTGGCACATCCATTCATCTCCTGGTGCCCTCCTCCTCCTCTCTCTCTCTCTCTCTCTCTCTCTCTCTGTCCTTGAAATAAATAAATAAAATATTAAAAAAGAATAAGGATTAAAACCATAGTATAAACACCACCTTCATTAAATTTAATGTCAATACAGTACTTTTGTGTAATTAGCAATTGATAGTCCAATTTTGTCAAATGTTTTAATGGTCTTTAGCACCCCTCTCCCCACTCTGGTGTAAAATCTAGTCCAGGGTCAAGATAAATAGACACCATATCTCTTTAGTCTTTATTATGGAGCAGTTTGCCAAGCTGTTGCTCCTACCTCACCCCCCCTTCTTGACTATTCCTCCTTTTTTAAGTTTAGAGGATATTTTATTCAATCATGGATAGAACTTAAGGAAGGAAGGAAGGCAATGCTTCTGTACAGCAGGAAGGGGTTTCCAGAAATGGAAAAGCCCAGACTGAGGCTTTTTCTAGGTTCTGGATAGGGGCAGAACTCACAGCCCTGATGCCAGGTTTCTGCACAGGGATTCAGTTTTAATCCTTAGGAAAGGGAACTATTCTATAAAAGAGGAACTCCTTTCTAGGGAGGGAACTCCTTTAGACAGAAAGAGGTAAGGAGAAGCCATACCCTTTCTCATGTTTCTGACCTTTAGCTAAGTGGAGACTACAGAAGCAGGCTTAGGGATATTGCTCACTTTTACTTTCAGGGGTCCTGTTACCCCTAAACTGCCTCATTTCCTCCTTCTGAAGAAGTAACCCTAACTACTGTTAGGAAGTTGGGGCACTGATTGCTCTGGCTTCTTCAAGCTGAGTAGGGTTGTCCATTGTGGCAGTTGGGGTCTATCTAAAGGACTCCAAATGTGTGGGAAGGTAGTCCTGGATAAAGACATTGGAGAGGAAGAATAAGAGCAAGAAGAGTCAGGGAAAAGTGGGCACTGAGTGAAGTGAGGCTCTTTAGGGGTTCCATTCTTACAGACTCTCAGGCCTTGGAGGGCATTTGAGGGGACCCAGGCAGATGGAGTTAGCAGGTCATAGGACCATCTGAGTGCAGACTGACTTTAAATGAGAGAAGGTAAGGTTAAAACAACAGCTGAGCACACAGTATCCAAAAATTAACAGAATTACCATTACCAGTAATGACAGTCATAATTATCTTTCACCATTAAGAGCCAAAATGTCCATTTCTAAAGCTGTTCACCAAATGGCATGGTGGTTTCTGATACGGTCTGAATCAGTTCTTGTGGATATTGTCATGCATATGAGACATTAGTAGAATTATTAAGAATACATTCAGAGCAGCCAGGCATGGTAGCACACACCTTTTATCCCAGGACTTGGGAGGCAGAGGTAAGAGGATCGCTGTAAGTTCAAGGCCAGCCTGAGACTACATAGTGAATTCCAGGTCAGCCTGGGGTAGAGTTATACCCTACCTCAAAAAAAAAAAAAAAAGAAAAAGAAAAAAGAAAAAAAGAAGAAGAAGAAGAAGAAGAAGAAGAAGAATGCATTTAACCTTGATAATGGCATGAGGATTGCTCTGAGTCACTGTGAGCACACCTAAAGTTACATGGCTCTGTATACAGTTGTCTCTGTCATCATTTGGCCTCAGAATTAAGGAGGGAATTTCTCTGGGTTGTTTTGCCCAAAGATTTTAAAGAATATTTTATTCTCTGGTTATATATACTCTTCTGCTGGGTGTTTAAGACCAAGTGGTTAGCCAAAATTTAATTATATGTGTATGTATGTTTTCAAGGTCTGCAGCTCTTTAGCAAAGACCTTTAGGGATCTGAAAGAGCTCCTTTAGCATTTATGCCCTCTGCTGGCATAAGTCAGGACCATGCTGATAATGTGGCTTCTCTTGGAAACATTTGAGGATCTGTTCCTTTTGTTTTGACTCTTTACATACTATTCATTGGTTAGAGTCCAATCTCTGGGTTTCTGTATCTTCTCTGACCAAGATGACAGATGACGTACTTGATCTGTAGGACTCTTTTGAAGTGTCCTATCCTCTCCTGGGGCCTGCTTAATGGGATGCTGGGACCAAAATATTGGCTGTCCTTTTAGCCCCAAAGTCCTCATTAATTTTGGCTGCTATCTTTGGTTATTGAACACCCAGGAAGAAAGTGAATACAGGGCATATCTTAACACCATTTGTCTATTTAAAGGATGGTTACACTTAAGTTGTCTGATAATGTAGTAAGCCATATCTAAAAGATAGAACACATATATCTTACTTAGTGTTTGTAAGTACAAGCAAAACACATAAACAGCCCTAAAGAATTTTTTTCTTTTTTCGAGGTAGTATCTCCCTTTAGCCTAGGCTGAACTGGCATTCACTCTAGACCCAGGCTGGCTTAAACTCACAGTGGTCTTCCTACCTTTGCCACTGAGTGCTGGCATTAAAGGCATGCACCACCATGCCTGGCCCCCACTAAAGACAATTTTTACCAACAACTTTAAAATACCTAGAAATCTTTTTTGCTAAAAAGCAACTAAAGCAGAATAAAATCTTAGCATCTCTGTATTAAGACATCATGAAAAATGTCCCCAAAGTTAATTTGGTGGTGTTGCACTTAACTTCTAGTTGCTGGGACAAACATCCAATTAGACACAGCTTTTGGGATGAAGGGGTTTATTTCAGGCTCACAAATTCCAGGGGAACATCAATGGTGAAAGAGGCTGGCTTATTTCCCATAGTTCAGTAGCAGAGAGATACCATAAAACAGCCAGCATGTCAAAGCTAACTGCTTTCTCAACATCTTTGGGCTAGAAATCAGATCTGTCCCCGAACACACCTTGGGGCTACACTCCAGAATCTATCCCTAGTGACACCTCTTCCCCAATAGGGCTGTGCCCACTGGAAATTCAAATTTTAAGCTTAAATCTGTGGGGTCATATATTCAAACTGCCACAGGTGGCCTCAGGGATTAAGAGAGCTTCTGATGTTATTGCCCAGAGGCAGGATAGCCTCAAACTTCTGATCCTTTCGTCTCAGTTTCTGGAGTGCTAAGATTAAAGATGTGACCCACAACACCCAGCAGAATCCTGTGATTCCCAATAGTCCCCCAAACTGTGCCAGGAAATTGGGAAATAAGAGAGGGTCTATTCTACAGCTGGCAGCTCTGGATGATCTTGTAGATAGTCACAGTAAGGCAATTCAAAAGGCAGAGTTACACTTGGGAGGCAGAGGTAGGAGGATCACGGTGACTACATAGTGAATTCCATGTCGGCCTGGGCTAGACTGAGACACTACCTCGAAAAACTTTTAAAAAAGCGATAGCTGAAGCTTGGCATTTTTGTTCACACTTGAGAACATCTGTCAAGCATTGTAACAAACATGAGCACGTATTTTTCCTCTTTTAAATCTAAAATCATTCAAACCTGTGTCTAGTAATTTCACATCACTTTAAAATACATGTTTGTACCTTGTACTAGGTACATTTTTAGCATTTTAACCCTTAGTCTGTTTGTTGTTCTCCTTTCCCTTGTCTCAGAGCCAAAGTGCCAATGTATTTCAGGGTAAGAGTCTTGGAGGACAGGACACATGAGTTATATCTGTTTGGAGTATGATACTGGGAGGCATTCACCTTTTCCAGAACCTAGTTCTCCATGAGTTTAAACAGCAGATGAACATTTATTAATATACCTTATATTACAGTAAGCTAGGATAGCACAAGAAGCCAGACAGCCAAAACTTTCAGTGTTAACAGTAAGTTAAAGTCTCAATAGCCTTGTGTGGCACTGTTATTTAGTTAGGCAAAAACATGTGCCTTGGGGAGCCTTGGGGTCATGCCCCCAAGCTAGAGGTCAATACACGTGGTCCCATAATAGCCAAGAGTGTTGAGTGATACAGCTTCCCTGAAAAAGTCTGGGCACAGGGCTGGAGAGATGGCTTAGCAGTTAAGTGCTTGTCTGTGAAGCCTAAGGACCCCGATTCGAGGCTCGGTTCCCCAGGTCCCACATTAGCCAGATGCACAAGGGGGCGCATGCGTCTGGAGTTCGTTTGCAGAGGCTGGAAGCCCTGGTGCGCCCATTCTCTCTCTCTCCCTCTATCTGTGTTTCTTTCTGTGTCTGTCGCTCTCAAATAAATAAATAAATAATTAAAAAAAAAAGTCTGGGCACAAATCAATTAGAGCAAAATAATAGGAAGGTGAGGGGTTCCTCTCAGGATTTCGAAGGAAACTGAAGGTGAAAGAGAGAGAGAGAGAGAGAAAGAGAGAGAGAGAGAGAGAGAGAGAGAGAGAGAGACAGAGAGAGAGAGAGGGAGAGGGAGAGAGGGGAGCTTGAACTACTGTAGCTGGACATTTTCTGTAGCACCTCAGCTCCTGTAGAAGAGACATCTCCCTTGGTGCTCCATGCTTATTCTTTTGGCCAGGGGACAGGACCCTAAAGGTCTGTTTGGGTTTAGAGCCACCCTTGCCAATGTAACCTTGCAGCATATTCTCTTACTTTGATTTTCTTCTTTTTATGTCCCTGCTACTTTTGGTCCTTCTTTGTCTCTTAGAGCAGAGAAAACCTGTATATAAGTTCCACTTTAGATAGGCTATAGTTTCCATCTAGAAAGCAAAAACAAATTGGAGAGGTTGGTGGAAGGTTGTTCCTTTTCTTCCCCTAACATTTCAGCCCTGTGGCCAAAGGGGTAGGGACTGTCAGTGTGGTCTAATAGAATGCCCCCAGGACCCCTTCCCAGGTGATGGGAGTGGTCCATGCTTACCTGTGGCTTGCAGTTCACGTCCCCAATAGTTTTACTTGTAGCCTAAATACTTATCCCTTTCTTAGTTGCTCAAGCCCTGCCTCCGCCCCCCCCCCCAAACTGGAAGTTTTCCATTCATCCCTTTGGACTCATACCTATGGCATTAGCTGTACACACTCAGCCTTCAAAAATATTCTGACCACCAAGGCAATACTGGCAAAAAATATAAGAAAGAAAAAGGAAGAGAGGAAGGGAGGAAGGAAGGGTGGGAGAAAGGTGGAGGGTGGGAAAGGAAAGGGAAGAAAAAAGCCAGGCATGGTGGCACATGCCTTTAATCCCAGCACTTTGGAGGGAGCGGTAGGAGGATGGCTGTGAGTTTGAGGCCAGCCTGAAACTACGTAGTTAATTCCAGGTCACCTGGGGCTATAGTGAGACCTTACCTCAAATTTTAAAAATAAAAGCAAAACAGAAAAACCACCTCTGGAGTGAAGACTGAGCTTTAAATGTCAAGAAGGCTAAATGATTTCTAATGACTACATGTCTCAACACCTTTGTGTGTTGAGCCTCTAATACTGTCTTAAAGTATTTTGATTCTTTTCCTCAATCTGTATGAGGTGAGCACGATACCACTCAGTTGAATTCCCCACTTAAAGAAGGTTATCTGTTGGACTCTGGATTAAGAGAGCCCTATTGTAATTTACCACAAGCAATACAGAAGATAGAAAGTATCTACAGGTCTTGCCTTAGCTGCTTGCCTTATGTACCACTTTCTTAGGCTGGGTCTGTGATTCCCTTCGACTCAGCTTCAGGCTCCCTGTGAATCTAATTGGGCCTCTCAGGTATAGTCCTCTCAAAGCATTAGCTCTCATACCACCCACCAGTGTGGATCAATTATGTTTTATTTATTTATTATTACCAAAACACAAAAATAAGTCAGTATACTGCAAAGCACACACATCCTGCTTCTGGTGGTACAAGTGGGCAAAAGGAGAAAACACAAGATTCAGTACATGACTCTCACAGAAATTTCCCAAATCTACCACCTACCAAGTTTTGAATATTCCCAGTCAGTTCCCAAACGGAAAAAAAAAAAGCTGCAGAGAAAAAGACAGAGAATTAGTGACACGTCCTCCTGCCACTAGGAAGGAAATATAACAGAAGGCAGGAAATATAACACATACACTCTGATTTTGCAGCCAATACATCAAAATGATACGAGATTTGGAGGCATCTTTGAGAGTGCTGGAGCCTTTCTGGGTTCTTGGCTGGACTTTAACCCAGGAGTTAGGGTACCAGACAAAACTTCCACTGAGTCAGTAGCCTCCAGGTTCTTGTCTTATGAATTCAAATCCACAGACCAGAAGGTAAAGTTTAGAGAAATTTTATTAGATTATGTATGGAACTTGAGAGAAAGGAAGAAGGCAGAGCTCCTGTATAGCAGGAGGGGGGTTATGAATATACCTCTTCTTTTGTTTAAGTATTTATTTATTTTTATTGACACCTTCCATAGTTGTAGACAATAACCCATGGTAGTTCCCTCCCTCCCCCCTCTTTCACCTTTGAAACTCCATTCTCCATGATATCCGTTCCGCCCCCCAATCAGTCTCTCTTTTATATTGATGTCATCATCTTTCCCTCCTATTATGATGGTCTTATGTAGGTAGTGTCAAGCACTGTGAGGTCATGGATATTCAGACCATTTTGTGTCTGGATGAGCGCGTTGTAAGGAGTCCTACCTTTCCTTTGGCTCTTACATTCTTTCCGCCACCTCTTCCACAATGGACCCCTGAGCCTTGGAAGGTGTGAATGAGATATTTTAGTGCTGAGCCTCTGTCACTTCTTCTCAGCACCATGGTGCCTTCTGAGTCATCCCAAGGTCACTTCCATCTGAAAAGAAAAGCTTCTCTAATCAAAAGTGAGAGTAGCATTAGTATATGGGTATGAATATTAAGAGAAGTGCTTACTGTGCAGTTTGTTGAGCATAGTACATACATTTAGCCAGAAAACAGCAGACATTACAACCCTAAGGCTCATGACTATCCCTGTTGTAGGTTTTCAGTATCAGGGATGTATTCCCTCCCATGAAGCAGGTCTCCAGTCCAATTAGAGAGCAGTTGATTTCCCCCTTGACAGACATGCCCCTGTTGCACCCTTTGGCTCATTTGGCCTGGCTGGCCACATTTAAGGCTTACAGTGTTCACTGTTGAGTATCTCCATTGGTGATTTATCTCTCTTCCATTGGACTGCATGCAGCATAGCTTTTTCCAGCTTTCTGTCAGTTGATCTACATGGAGGAGGTTTTCAACTCAGTTTCAGCAGGATTTCTCAGTGACCTTGTAGCCCAAGTATGTGGAGTCTTCAGCAATAGGGTCTTACCGTCTGTTCCTGGTGGGAAAACAAGGGCCTTGGCAATGGCCTGTAATGTTTTGGGGGTATCAGGGACCTCCCTGACCAACAACTCACTGGAAGGTTTCCCATTTCTGGCACTGAAAATTTTCTAGTAACAATCTATGGCTCCTGTGTGTTCCATTGTCCAAAAAAGTAGGTTTCCATATGATTTATTTCTATCCTCTTAGATTTTGATTAGCCCTCCCTCTACCTTTCCTTTACTCAGTCTCTTCCCCTGACCTCACTTAGGCCTTTCCATCCCCATTAATCTGTTCTTCTACATATATACAGTACCATCGTATTAAGTCCCCTCTCCCTCCCTTTTTATTCTCTTTTATCCCCTTTCTAGTATACTGGCCTCCGCTACTGAGTTTTACTCCCACTCACATAGAAGTCCAGTCATTTGTAGCTAGGATCCACATATGAGAGAGAGCATGTGATGTTTGGCTTTCCGGTCCTGGGTTACCTCACTAAGTATAATCCTTTCCAGATCCATCCATTTTCCTGCAAACTTCATAATTTCATTTTTCTTTACCACTGAGTAGAACTCCATTGTGTAAATGTCCCACTTCTTCATTATCCATTCATCAGTTGAGGGACATCTAGGCTGGTTCCATTTCCCAGCTATTGTGAATAGAGCGGCAATAAACATAGTTGAGCAAGTATCTCTAAGGTAGTGAGACAAGTCCTTAGGATGTATGCCTAGGAGTGGTATAGCTGGGTCATATGGTAAATCTACTTTTAGCTGTCTCAGGAACCTCCACACTGATTTCCACAATGGCTGGACCAGATTGCATTCCCTCCAATAGTGTAGAAGGGTTCCTCCTTTTCTGCATCCTCGCCAACATTTATGGTCATTTGTTTTCATGATGGTAGCCAATCTGACAGGAGTGAGATGGAATCTCAATGTAGTTTTAATCTGCATTTCCCTGATGACTAGGGATGTAGAGCATTTTTTTTTAAGCTGCTTATATGTCATCTGTATTTCTTCTTTTGAGAACTCTATTTAGTTTCATAGCCCATTTTTTTAAACTGGGTTGTTTGATTTCTTATTACTCAGTTTTTTGTTGTTTAGTTCTTTGTATATCCTAGATATTAATCCTCTGTTAGATGTGTAGCTGGCAAAGATTTTCTCCCATTCTGTAGGTTACCTCTTTGCTCTATTCACAGAGTCCTTTGTAATTTCATGAGGTCCTAGCAGTTGATCAGTGGTTTTATTTCCTGAGCAATTGGGGTTATATTCAGAAAGTCTTTGCCAAGACCAATGTGCTGAAGGGTTTCTCCTACTTTTTTCTCTAGCACTGTTAGAGTTTCAGGTCTGATGTTAAGGTCTTTGATCCATTTGGACTTAATTCTTGTGCATGGATAAAAATAAGGATCTATTTTCATCCTTCTACAGGTACATATCCAGTTTTCTCAGCAGCATTTGCTGAAGAGGTTTGTCTTTTCTCCAATGAGGACTTTTGGCATTTTTGTCAAAGCCCAGGTGGCTGTAGCTACCCAGACTTACATCTGGGTCCTCTATTCAGTTCCATTGATCTACATGTCTGTTTTTGTGCCAGTACCATGCTGTTTTTGTTACTATGGCTCTATCATAATAGGTTAAAATCAGGTATGGTGATACCACCAGCCTTATTTTTGTTGCTCAAAATTGTTTTAGATATTTGAGAACTTTTGTGCTTGTAAATGAATTTTTGGATTGTTTTTTCCATTTCCGTGAAGAATGCCATTGGAATTTTGATGGGGATTGCATTAAATGTGTAGATTGCTTTTGGTAAGAGTGTCATTTTCACAATATTGATTCTTCTGATTCAAGACGAAGGGATGTCTTTCCATTTACTAATGTCTTCTGCATTTCTCACTTGAGTGTTCTTAAAGTTTTCATTGTAGAGATCCTTCACTTCCTTAGTTAGGTTTATTCCAAGGTACTTTATTTATTTATTGGTTTTTGAGGTAGGGTCTCACTCTAGCCCAGGCTGACCTGGAATTCACTATGTAATCTCAGGGTGGGCCTGAACTCATGGCAATCCTCATACCTGTGCCTCCCAAATGCTGGGATTAATGGCATGTGTGACCACGCCCAGCTTTTTTTTTTTTTTTTTTTGATGCAATTGTGAATGGGAGTGATTCTCTGATTTCATCCTCTGTGTGTTTGTTGTTAGCATATAAGAAGAATACTGATTTCTGTGTGATTATTTTGTATCCTGCTACATGGCTATAGGTGTTTATCACCTCTGACAGTTTGCTGGTAGAGTCTTGAGGATCCTTTATATATAGAATCATGTCATCTGCAAATAATGATAACTTGATCTCTTCCTTTCCAATTTGTATCCCTTTTATTCATATCTCTTGCCTTATTGCTATGACTAAGACTTTCAGTCCTATATTAAATAAAAGTGGGGACAGTGGACACCCTTGTCTTATTCCTGATTTTAGTGGAAAAGCTTCAAGTTTTTCTCCATTTAGTATTATGTTGGCTGTAGGTTTGTCATAAATAGCCTTTCTTATGTTGAGATATGTTCCTTCTATTCCCAGTTTCTGTAGGACTTTTATCATGAAGGGGTGTTGGGAGATAGGGGATTTTTAGCGGGAAACGGCTAGGGTCTTAGACCTGCTAAGCCCTGGTATGGTTACATTCAAGTGCAGATACATTGGTAGATGCAGACATGCACCTACATGTTAGAGAGAGTGATACTGGGCTCAGCAGATAAAGTGCATGCCACACAAGCCCTGAGCACTGCAAGACTCATGTAAAAGTTGGAAGCCAGGCTGGACAGATGGCTTAGCAGTTAAGATGCTCACCTGCGAAGCCTAAGGACCCAGGTTCAATTCCCCAGTACCCACATAAACTAGAAGCACAAGGTGGAAGGTGAGGACCAATCTGGGAAAGGGGTCCTCTGACTTAACACACACACACACACACACACACACACACAGAGAGAGAGAGAGAGAGAGAGAGAGAGAGAGAGAGAGAGAAGGAGGGAGGGGGACAAAAACAGAAAATGTGGTGCCACACGCAGGCTCAGGTCCCTTGTTCAGAGAGGAATCTCCAGCCATCTTGACAAGAATTCTGTGGCCACTTTGTGTCCATCCTAGGTCTTGTGAGAGGAACCATGCAGAGGACACATCGTGTCACACTAGGGCCTGGCATGGCCTGGCTGCTGTCACCCTTCAGCTCTTTCCAGGATGCAGGCCACCCTAGAAGTATGGCATGTTGCCTGGTGCCTCATTAATGGCATTGCTGAGCTCATTAAGTTGATCTTTCATTCCTCTTTAGTCTCCCAGCTCTGAGCTGTCACCTCAGTCACTCCCAGCCTGGGGCTGGGTTAACCCTTGGTGGCTCCTGCCAAGGCTGCTGTCGGTCCAGAGACAGATTCTACAAGACAGACTGGAGTTACCCCAGGGCGTATCTTAGCTTCCTGGGCTGCTGTAACAAAGCAACGCACCCTTAGCAGCTTAAAAAAAGGTATTTGTTTTGTGACATTTTTGGAAGCTGGAAGTCTGAGGTGGGGTTATGGGGAGGTCCTTCTGAGGGCACCCCTTCAGCTTCACATCTTTCCCATGGCGTCTGGTGACTTGCTGGCAGTCTTTGGTGTTTCTTGCTCATAGATGCATTGCTCTGTCTCTGCCTTCTCTGTGTGACATTCTCCCTGTGTGTGGGCACACAAGTCTTATGTCCCAAAGGTCATCTGTTTTTGTGGACGTGTGTGGTATACGTGAACGGATATGTGTTCATATGTGTGTGGGTGCACATATGTGTTCATGGAGGCCAGAGGTTGACATCTGGTGTCTCCCATGATTGCTCTGGTCTCTGATTTATCTAGTGGGGTGGAGTTTGTCCCTTGTACCCCGAGCTCAGTGATAGAGAAGTCTAGGTAGCCCCCTCCCTGGGAGATGTCCTGTCCCTCCCTCCCTCCCTCCCTCCCTCCCTCCCTCCCTCCCTCCCTCCCTCCCTCTCTCTCTCTCTCTCTCTCTCTCTCTCTCTCTCTCTCTTTTATTTCTTTGAGGTAGGGTCTAGCTCTAGCCCAGGCTGACCTGGAATTCACTTGGTAGTGTCAGGGCGGCCTTGAACTCATGGAGATCCTCCTATCTCTGCCTCCCAAGTGCTGGGATTAAAGGCCAACATGCCTGACCTTTTTTTTGGTGTGGCCTCTTTATGTGTGTTTATGCATGTATGTATGTAGGTACATGTACCAGTGTGTGTGTGCCTGTACACGTGTGTAGTCCAGAGATTGATATTGAGTGTCTTCCTCATTCTCTACCTTATTTTTAATTTTTTTATTTTTAACTATTTATTGACAACTTCCATAAATATAGACAATATCTCATGATCATAATTCCCTCTCGCAACCCTCCCCTCAACCCCCTCTGCACTGAATCTCTTCTTCTTTCTACCCAGTCTCTCTTCCATGTTGATGCTATCATACTTTTCCTCCTGTTGCACAGGTCTTGTGTAGGTAGTCTCAGCCACTGTGAGGGCACAAATTTCAACTCTACTTTGTGTCTGCATGACAGGATGGTAAGGAGTCCTCTCCTTCCTTAGTCTTTTAGATTCTGTTGCAATCAGTTCCATGTTGTTGGGACACATAGCTTATGGGAGGAATGGGTTTATTTCAGGCTTACCGAGTTCAGGGTAACACCATCAATGGTGGAAGAAACTGGCTGTCTTTACTAGATCCAAGCAGAGAAAACCACCAGCAGGCAGCACCACTAGCAAGCATGACCCCCAGAGCTCAGACTGCTCTCCTCACACCTTTGAGATGAAATTCAGATCTGACCCAAACGCACTTTAGGATTGCCTCCAGTGACATGTCCCCCCACCCCCAGTAGCAGCAATCTGCCTGCTAGGGGCTGTAGTTGCCAACTAAATTTAAAAAAAACAGTTTTGTCTGTGGCCATACATTTACACAATCATATTCAAACAAGCACACTTTCTTTCTGCCACCTTTTCTGCAATGATTCCTGAGCCTTGGAGGATGTGGTAGAGTTGTCTCACTTAGTGCTGAACACTCCATTGTCACTTCTCAGCAGTATGGTGACACTCTACTGTCACTTCTTCTCAGGACTATGGTGAGTTTTGCATCATCGTTGCCATCTGAAAAAAGAAACTTCTCCAATCAAAAGTGAGAGTAGCATTAATAAATAAGCATAAACACAAGTTCATCCACCTTGATTTTTGAGGCTAAAGTCCACACTGAACTTAGAGGTCACTGAACTGGCTAAACTAGCTATCCAGCAAGCCCTAGAGATCCTCCTGTCTTCAGCTTCCCAGCAGAGGGGTTACAGGAGTGTGTGCCACCGCTCCCAGCTTTTACTTGAGCTTTGAGGCTCTGAGTTCAGATCCTCATGCTTGCATGGTGAGCACTTTACCCACTGAGCCATCTCCCCAGCTCACTACACTTTTTCCCTCTTATGAAGTAAACATGATTGAAGATTACAGACAAGTTATTTTGTAGATTGTCCTTGAGTCTGGATGTGTCTTTTGCTTCCCCTTCATTACTTTTATTTATTATTATTATTAGGGTCTCACTCTAGCCCATGCTGACCTGGAACTCATTATGTAGTCTCAGGCTAGTGATACTCCTACATCAGCCTCCCAAGTGCTGGGATTAAAGGTATATACTCCCACACCAGACAGAAAGTTCTTTTCATTGCGAGGAAATCCTCACTTAAACTTCAGAGAGCTTCACACACATGCAGGAACTTTAGCCAGTTCAATCTCTATCAGGATTTCTTGCACTGGTCACCCTGAGCTGAATTACTTCTCCATATTCAGGATACTCAATTACAGTACCATCACCGACAAATTTCTTCTTGAACATTTTCACTAATTTCTTTATATCATAAAAATTAGCAATTCCCTGGATAGTAGAAAGAGTCTTCCTGCCATTTCTCTGTTGAGTTCATTTTTTAATATTTTATTTTATTTATTTATTTGAGATAGAGAGAGGCAAATAGATGGAAAGAGGAAGAGGGAGAGAATGGGCATGCCAGGGCCTTCAGCTGCTGCATATGAACTCCAATAACATGCACAACCTTGTACACCTGGCTTATGTGGGTCTTGGGAAAATGAAGTTGGGTCCTTTGGCTTTGTAGGTGAGCACCTTAACTGCTAAGCCATCTCTCCAGCCCTCTGTTGAATTATTTTATAGATACTACTCTCAGTGCTAGCAGGAAGCAGGTCATTACCTTTTTTGCATCAGCAAAGGGTTCAAAAGAGTGGAGGTTCTGGATAATGGTCATATTACAGGATTACTTTTCCTTGGTGAAAACTGCCTGCTGAAAGTGGCTGTGAGAGAAGGCCAGGGCAGGTAGTTGGTCAAGGGAAAGGCAGCTGAATCCTCCACAGTGGTTCAGAATGACTAGGGCCTAAACACTTTAAAAATATATTTTATTATTTAAAATTGTTTATTTGTTTGAGAGAGAGAGAATGGGCATACCAGGGCCTCCAGCCACTGCAAATGAACTCCAGATGCATGCACCACCTTGTGCATCTGGCTTATGTGGGATCTGGGGAATCCAACCATTGTACTTTGGCTTTGTAGGCAAGTGCCTTAACTGCTAAGCCATCTCTCCAGGCCCCCTAAACACTTTGTTGTTGTTTGCTTTTTTGTTTTTAATTTAAGAGAGAGAGAGAGAGAGAGAATTGGGGTGCCAGGACCTCAGCCACTGAGGTCCAACTCCATGTGCTTGCACCATCTAGTGGTCATGTGCAACCTTACTCTTGCCTCACCTTTGTGCTTTTGGCTTGCGAGGGATCTGGAGAGTCAAACATGTGTCCTTTAGGCTTCGCAGACAAGCACCTTAACCACTAAGCCATCTCTCCAGCCCAACACTTTTTAAAAATTTTTAATTTTATTTATTTATTTGATAGAGAGAAAGAAACAGAGAGAGAGAGAGAGAGAATGAGTGTGACAGGGCCTCCAGCCACCTTTAATCCCAGCACTTGGGAGGCAGAGGTAGGGGGATTGCCATGAGTTAGAGGCCAGCCTGAGAACTACATAGTGAATTCCATGTCAGCGTGGGCTACAGCACCCTACCTTGAAAAACAAAACACATAATAATAATAATACTATATATGTGTGTATGTGTGTTTTAAAAATATACTTTATTTATTTGAGAGAAAGAGACAGAGAGAGAGAGAGAGGGAAAATGGGCATGCCAGGGCCTTCAGCCACTGCAAACAAACTCCAGATGCATGTGCCCCCTTGTGCATCTGGCTTATGTGGGTGCTGGAGAGTCTAACCCGGATCCTTTGGCTTTGCAGGCAAACACCTTAACTGCTAAGCCATCTCTCCAACCAATATATATATATTTAAGCCTGGCATGGTGGCACACACCTTTAATCCCAGCTCTTGGGAAGCAGAGGTAGGAGGATCATTGTGAGTTCGAGGCTATACTGAGACTACATAGTGAATTCTAGGTCAGCCTGGACTAGAGTGAAATGCTGCCTTGAAAAACTAAAATAATAAAAATAAAATTACTTATTTGCAAGACAGACATACAGAGAGGGAGAGAATGGGCACATCCTTCCTATGGCTCTTACATTCTTTCCACCACCTCTTCCACAATGGACCCTGAGCCTTGGAAGGAGTGATAGAGATATTTCAGTGCTGAGCACTCCTCTGTCACTTCTCAGCACCATGGTGCCTTCTGAGTCATCCCAAGGTCATTGCCATCTGAAAAGAGAAGGTTCTCTAACCAAAAGTGAGAGTAGCATTAATATATGGGTATGAACATTAAGAGAAGTGTTTACTGGGCAGTTTGGTGAGCATACTATATACATTTTAGCCAGATACCAACAGATATTATACCGTTAGAGCTCATGACTATCCCTGTTGTAACTTTTCAGTATCAAAGATATATGTCTAATTGGGCCTCCAGTCCAATTAGAGAGTAGTTGGTTTCCTCCATAACAGACATGCTGCTATTTCACCCTTTAGCTCATTTGGCCTGGCTGGCCAAATTCAAGGCTTGCACTATTGAGTATCTCCACTGGTGATTTCTCTCTTTCCCATTGAATTGCATGCAGAGTAGCTTTTCCCAGCTTTCTGTCAGCTGGTGTATATTTCATATGTTTTTTTTTAAAAATATTTTATTCTTATTTATTTGAAAGAGAGAGAATGGGCACACCATGGCTTCCAGCCACTGTAAACGAACTCCAGACACATGCGCCATCTTATACATCTGGCTTATGTGGGTCCTGGGGAATCGAACGAAGGTCCTTTGGCTTTGTAGGCAAGCACCTTAACTGCAAAGCCATCTCTCCAGCCCCGATTCCTTGTGTTTTGATTGACCATTGTGTCTGTCGCTGTTTCCCTGCAGCTGGTTGTCAAGCCAGCAGTGGTAGCAATACTCATATTGACATTTCTCCTGGGCCTTGGCAGTTGTGATATAAGTGACACATACCCTGGAAGGCAGTCGGGTATCTTTACTTGTCATACTGATGGATATTGGGTCTCTCCCTTATTCTCTGTTTTCTGTAAAATAAAACATCTCTGACCAAGAGTGAGAGCAGCTTTGATTTAGGGGGATATGCATAGAGATCTGAAAAACTTCTTTAAAAATTTTTTAAAAACATTTTATTTATTTTTTTGAAAGAAAGAGGCAGAGAGACAGAGAGAACGGGTGTGTCAGGGCCTCCAGCCACTGAGATTGGGTGCACTAGGTTCTCTAGCCACTATAAATGAACTCTAAATGCATGTGCCACCCTTGTGCAACTGGAATTGAACATTGGTCTTTAGGCTTCTCAGGCAAGCACCTCAACCAGTTAGGCATCTCTCCAGCCCCTTGAGAGGCTTCTTTTTTTTTTTTTTTGTTCATTTTTTATTTATTTATTTGAGAGCGACAGACACAGAGAGAAAGACACATAGAGAGAGAGAGAGAGAGAATGGGCACGCCAGGGCTTCCAGCCTCTGCAAACGAACTCCAGACACGTGCGCCCCCTTGTGCATCTGGCTAACGTGGGACCTGGGGAACCGAGCCTCGAACCGGGGTCCTTAGGCTTCACAGGCACGCGCTTAACCGCTAAGCCATCTCTCCAGCCCTTGAGAGGCTTCTTGATGTGTATGCCCACTTGATTTATCTAGAGAGCATTGGGTCTTTTCCCTGGAGTCTGTGAGAGTCCTGGCCATGAGGTTCTGACTCAGTTCCCAGGACCAGGTAGTGAGCAGATCTCATATCCAGTCATAGGACGGTTGGTTTCCCGCATGGACTCTGTGCCATTCTTGCACAGATGCGTACTTCTTGCCCAGTTGGTTGGTTCCATAGCTTGCAGGATCCCCTGCTTATTCTTTTTTTTTTTTTTAAATTATGTTTGTTTATTTACTTGAGAAAGAGAAAGAGGCAGAGAGAAGGAGAGAGAGAATGGGCACACCAGGGCCTCCAAACACTACAAACGAACTCCAGACACATGTACTTCCTTGTGCATCTGGCTTACATTGGTCCTGTGGAATTGAACTG